>NW_020955255.1:1135439-1537644 GCF_003031625.1 Empidonax traillii | reverse complement strand
GAGATGACAACTTCAAAGGTCATCTGACTTATAAAAAAAAGTGCAAAAGGCAATGAGCTATTTCCCCAAAAAAAGTTTTTATTATTACAAGTGCATTATCTTCCAGCAGTTGGTGCTAAACTGGTTGGGGGAAAAATTAATTATTGCTGGAAATTACTCATTGTAATGTCCAAAAGTAAGTGTGTACATTCCTGTGATGATACTGGATTGTCTTACTGCTCGTAGAAGCTTTGAACAGTTCATCCTCACTGCAATTTTAATGTGTTGGATTTGCATTTTTAGGTCCGATCTGGTGCAAATGTACTGATTTGTGGGCCAAATGGATGTGGGAAGAGCTCACTGTTTCGTGTTCTTGGTGAGGTAAGGGAACTTTTTAAAACAAGTGGGGGAGAATGCAAAGCACTGTTGTAGTTGGACTTTTTTTGTCAAGTTTTAACCTTTTTTCTTTTGCAGTTGTGGCCTTTGTTTGGTGGGCGTTTAACAAAACCCGTAAGAGGAAAGTTGTTCTATGTTCCCCAGGTGAGACTAAGTACTATACCTGACAGTATTTTCTCTTTCTCCTTTCACTATGTTTAGAAATGTTTGACATATCTCTTTGGTTCTAACTGTATCTCAGAGACCGTATATGACTCTTGGAACGCTCAGAGATCAAGTTATATATCCAGATACTGTGGAAGACCAGAGAAGGAAAGGGATTTCTGACCAGGTAATGATAATTAGTTCATTAACCCTTTGTCTTGCTTAGGATGAGTAATACTTCAGATTTAGAAATACTGAAACTGCTATTAAAACACTGCATTTAATTGGATTTTAATATTTACCAGGATAACATGATGGTTTAATCCTTTATAACCTTTTTCAACCACTTCTTTGTTAAGTTCATGTAAGCTCTATTTATGATTCTTATTTCCATAAAAGGTGCTGAAGGAGTACTTGGATAATGTCCAGCTGGGTCAAATCTTGGAACGTGAAGGAGGCTGGGATAGTGTTCAGGACTGGATGGATGTACTCAGCGGGGGAGAAAAACAGAGAATGGCGGTATGTCTCAAAAGCAAAAATGTTTAACAAATGCAGAACATAAGTAAAAAATATAATCTGAATTGTAAGCTAGTTTTGTTTACTAAGTTTTAAGATTTTACTTATAAGAAACCACCAAAATGAGAGATACCTGAATACTGAGAAAACAACTGAAAATGGTGTTTATTGCACTCGAAATTTAAAAGGAAATGTTGACCTTATACCACCCTTTAACCATGCCTTGTGCTTTCATTGTATAAACAGAAGTTTTAAAACAATTATCTTCAATAAAAAAGTAAAAATAATATACAACTCTTGGATTTTCAGGTTTCACTGGGTAACAACTTCATTCCCTTGCCGTAGTACGTTTATGGACTCTAATTTTTAGTTTAACTTTTAACACTGCACTATTGGTTGTAGTTCTGTATCCACAGTAGCTTTTTCTGGTTTGCTTTCCAGATGGCAAGGTTATTCTATCATAAGCCCCAGTTTGCAATTCTGGATGAGTGCACCAGTGCTGTTAGTGTCGATGTAGAGGGCTACATTTACAGCCACTGCCGAAAGGTAAGCTCTTTGTTTCTAGAATTATATCTCCTTGTGTTAAGAGGGAACTTTAAATGATACAAGGTTCACTCTTCCTTATGCCTAGTGCAGACTAAAAATTAAAAAAACAAAACAAAATCCTAAAAAAAAGGCAGCTTTATGCACACTAGATTTCAGTAATTGTTTTGTAGTCTTAGGATAATTTAGATGTACATGTAGCCTCTGTGTTAAACAGAGAACTCTTACTAACTGCTAAGTAACCTTACCTTTCCAGATAGTCTTAGAATATCAAATTAAGATCAAATAATCTTAAGATTTTAGACTTCTTTGTTCTTCATAAGCTTTCTGTTGGCCAAGCAACAGAAGTGAAAGGCTGGAAGTTAACATTTCCATCTATTTTGAGACATGAAAAGCTAAGCACTCTAGCAAAGCATGATGTTTTAAAATATAGTTTTGTTTTTCCTTGTCCTCTGAAATTCACCATTTCAGGTTCTGTGTAGTACCATGTGAAATATCAGCACGATTCAATTTCACACCCTTAGTCTGGCAAAGAATGGGCTTGAAATAACATTAGTTAATGAAATAACATTAGTTATTGAGTAGCAGCATTCTCAGGATAGTGATGGAGCAAAGCTGGGTGTCCACTGAAATACATGCTCAAAACCACAAGTGGAAACTTAAGGAGCCTTCTGTAGTAGTGAAGGGACACTCGGTGAGGACTCTGCAGAAGGGACAGTATATCATGAACTAATTTTACCACACTGATATCTATACCCTGACAATTTCTAAGTCTGTTTTCCATATATTTATTATTCTGTTGACTGGAATATTCATTTGTACTTGCCAAATGGCTAATACATGTTACTGAAAAATAGAATTCCCCGTTAAGCTGTCCTTGCAGAAAGCAAAAATGTTACCCTTATTTTATCATCAGAGCCATTTTGTCCTTGCTGCTACTGTTAGGGATGGATAGTTAACTGAGTTGCAAGGAAACAAAGGAAGATTATTCACCTCTAAATTGTAACTCTAAGTTTATAATCCATTATAGCTTTTGTGGGTTTGGGGTTTTTGTTGTTGTTGTTAGGCTTGCTTTATTCACAGGTTTATTGTTTTTCCTGTCTCATACCCTACCTCCTTTGCCCCTTTTGTTCTGTTTGACAAATCATTTGGAGCAAAAGAATGATGAAATAATTTAAAAAGGATAAAACCCTTGTTTGCCTTTTTTCCCCCTGCAAAATATTGTATTAAGGCTATATATGTCTAGTGTTAATAATAGTCTGGAAGTTTGTGGCTGTGAATTTAAGACCTTCATCTGATATCATGCTGAAAAATAAATAACACCTAACCCATAAGAAAAAAATAACTGTTTTTTGGGTATTTTCATCATACAGGTTGGCATCACTCTCTTCACTGTTTCCCACAGGAAGTCACTCTGGAAACACCATGATGTATGTAGTCTTTGCTTTACTCAGAATATGTGTAGGTCTGAGGGGTGTGGTTTTTTACTGACTTTATTAAATTGACTTTGCAATTCTAGCTGTTGTCATTTTACATCCTAATAGGTCATGTTCTGGCTTTGATTTTTTTATTTTTTCAAGAATTTACTTTCATATTCCCCTTTCACTATTTGAAATAATCTTACACTTCTAGTTTTGAAGAAACACTATCCAAAAATCTCTCTGTGTATCTGTAAAAGTAGCTACAAAAATATGAAAGACTCACTAGGTGGTTAAGTCTTGTGTCTTAGACTGAAAAAAAGTCTTGAACTAGAATCCAGTTAACAGCATGGAGGTTTTTTGCTTTCACTATACCTAATATACCTATGCTTTAAAGAAAAGTTCATCTCTAATACATGGATTTCTTTTCTTGCAAACTTAAAATTTTACTACTCTTTTTGTGCAGACAGACTGTATGTGTGGGTTAAATTACTGAATGAACACACAGGGATTAATGTATAACTCAAAGTATGTTGTCACAAAACCCAAGAGAGCAGTGTTGTGTAGGTGTGGCTGTTAGCAGACTGATGTATGATATGCAAAAAACCCAGTTTAACGTTTTTATAGAGGCAGTTGAATGTAATGAAATGTGAAGCAGAAGCAGCTTACCCTCTGGTTAGCTGAGTTTAAGATTTTGCTAAAACTTTTAAAATTTTTTTTATTTTTAAAACTACTTCAAAATACAATTTATTTAGGGCTTTATAGACCTAGTAATTTTTTGGAGGTTAATAACATATATTCTTTGTTTTTCAGTTCTACTTGCATATGGATGGCAGAGGAAACTACGAGTTCAAGAAAATAACTGAAGACACAGTTGAATTTGGATCTTGAAGTCATAAACTGAACTGCTAGAGACTGATGATTGCAGGAAGTGTGTAGAATGTCAGAAAATGTACCATAAAATTACTCAGCTTGTTAAGCATTTACTATTATGTAGGATATTGCTAATTGTGTATATGTTGGTTTAATTATTGATATGTACTAAGAATGTCCTTATTCTTGTGGTTTAAAAACCTGCCTAAATTAAATTGGGCTTAAATTGGTGTAACCTGATTCATCCTGGGATGCAAACCATTTGAAATCGGCTGATTTGACTTTTGTAGACCTTCTTTCCCTTCACTGAAAAACCCTGTTAAAATTAGGGTTGCTACCTCTCTTGTTCCTGCAAAGCAGTCCTGGATTTTTGCTCTGTTCTATGCATATTTCAGAGTGATCTTATGCAGTGCAGGACATTGTCCCATCTTCAGATCTGTGCCCTGTGAAATGAAAGAGCCTTTTCCTTGTCCAAGCCTTGTGATGTAGCCAATGTGCCCTTGCTGAAAAAGGATGAACTGAAACTAAAAGACAAAACTAATTCCTTCTGGTGGTAAAAAAAAAAAAAAAAAATTAAGCTTGTTCTTTACTGGGTTTTGGATTCTGTTTAGCTTCTGTCTGTCCATGCAGTTCTCTCTGCAGCTCAGCAGTCCCGTTGTCTCCCAGTTTAGTAAGAGCTTCATCCATCCCGTACCCCAAATGCCCTTTTTCTCTCAGAAATTGTGGTAGTGAATAGTTGAGGCTGAGGGAGGAAAGGACTGACACACAAAAGAAAGGGGGGAAAGAAAAGAGATTATATTTGTATCAAACAATCTTGTGAATGTTTTTAGCTCTGAAAAAAATGAATGACTCCCACAAGAAGAAACAGAGAAAAGATTGTGGGTCCAGTCATTCCCCTCCTTAAATCACTAAAGGTTAGAATGGGCTCAAGCATGTTAAAGCAGTTACTTTTTCCAAGTTACTCCTTTTCTCCCTCTTCAGGAAATCAGATCTACTTATGATCTGAATTTGAAAGTCAGGATAATGGTACTCCCCGTTTGGTCTTCTAGGATGTGAAGCCAGAAACAATGCTTTCATTTTTATGTTTATTCTCTTATTTGTCATGATGTTTCTTGGTTTCTGATACAAATTATTTACTAGTGATTCTTGCTGTTGTCTAAGGATCTCTAGTCCTTGCTGGTTTTTTTGTTGCAGCTGCCAAATCCCTGTGAAGAAACCAAACTCTTAAGATGGTTTACTGGGACAGTTTTTTCCATACAAATGATTACTGTGGTTGTCATTTGACTTTGACAAACATAAATGAAGCAAGGTGTTTTTTGTGATCAGGGAATAAGAAGGTATAATTCAAACTGAATTGCAGTTTAGGCTTTAAAACAAAAATTTACCATACCTGTTGTACAGTGAAGGTCTAGTAGTTTTTTAGTGTTCCATGTAAGATACAATATAGGAATGCACTACATGAAGGCATGCAGAAAATATGCAATACATCACTTCTCTGTGCATCTTTTATCAAGGGTTTAGGTTAAAAAAACCACCCCGAGTTTTTATAAAATGGATATGTACTTGGATGCACTGCTGATTGTTAATTTTTACCCAGTTTGATTAGTCATGATCTTTCATGCTGAAGTTGCTGTCTATTAATGTTTTTTTCCTTTTATCACGTTTCTTGCCCTTACCTGCCACTTTCAAAGTACTCCAATGCTGGTATAAGAATCTAATCACCACAGTAGATTCAGAGTACAATGCATCAGTGAAAATCAAAAAAAGCTGCTCTGTGAAGTATAGCATATTCAAGAGAATAAGGTACCAGAATAATTTTTTGTGCTTGTTTAACAAGAAGGCAAATAGATACCTGATTTAACTAATCTCTTTTTCCTGTTCACTCAGATTCTCACATCAGCTGTAACGTAGCAGGTAGCAGCATGCTGTATGTGAGGTCATAGTCTTTTTTTAATTGTAACCATGAAAATAGGGATGCCAGGTAGGTTGTTGTGTCAGGAGGTTTTTTTGATTTAAGTTTTATTTTGTGGAAGTTCTCAGCACAGATGCAACTGCTTCTCTTGGAAGGGCTGTTTCAGTAGCCTTTCGGAGAAACAAAGGAAAAATTAATCTCTAAAATGAGAAAGTTGCTGTGTTCCTTGTGATTAGGGCAGTCTTTTGCAGTGGAGTAGTAAACTTGGGATACTCTAATGTATTTTTTAATGGTGACAAGCAAAACCACACACAGCACACTTACATAGCCCCCCAGCAGCCAGTCCCAATTGTACTTTACAATTTAACTGGTTATAACAGAATTTTGTGTAATCTCTTATTTTTAAAACTAACAACAAACGAACAAACTAAAATCCACCTCCAAAAGCAAGGAGGAATAGGTTTGCCTTTAGATGCAATGAAGTTTGTTGAAACTGAGGATGCTGGTATCTCCTTAGGGCCAGAACTTAGTGTTTCTAAACATACTAGAAGGAAAGAAAAATATTATTCTGTGCTCAATTGTAAGAAAGACTTATAAAAAAAGTATAAAAAATAATGATGTTTTAGAATTATATTCTTAAAAGGCCTTACACTAAAGTGTTTGAGATAGACTTGATCTAATGGGAGATTGTAAAAACTCTAATGAAAATGATCCAAGTCTCAGTTCTGTTGCAGAATTGCACTGTGATACTGTATTTTAGTTGTTATGTTTCTTTAATAGCACAAGCTGGAAGTTTGTAAATTGGAATTCTGCACTATCTTGGTAAGACAAAGTACTGATGAATACTTTCAGTCTCAAACTGTTGGTGCTTTGAAGACGGTACTGGTAGTAGTCAGATGGCTGCATTTCAACAGTGGTGGGAAACATTCCTGTGTGTAAATACTGTAAAGTGTTTTGGAGGGGGAAATGGCGCTATATAAATGTAAGACATTAAGTGCCTCTGAAATAATAAACCTAAAGATAAAATATATCTAGGCTTTTTGTTTCTTAATTATGTGAGTAGGAATTTTGTAATAATTCAGTGAATGCATATTCAGTAAGTGTTGGGTTACTCAACAAGCCAGTTGACTTGTGTTCCACTTATAAAACATCTGCAGTACTGCCTGAAATCTGACTTGGAATCAGCCAGGTGATGCCATCCAGTTGTAGGCTTAACCAAGTACATGAGCTCAGTACTTGAAGATATGTTCTTAGAGCAAGTGGATTATAGGTGCTTTTATCTCTTTTAAACTTGCACTGAGATTACCTCAGTTGGTTACAGCCTGGTGCTCATAATGCTGAGGTCATGGATTCAATCCCTGTATGGGCCATTCATTTAAGAGCTGGACTCGAAGATCCCTGTTAGTCCCTTCCAGCTCAGAATATTCTGTGACTCTGACTTCTCTCTCCTTTGTCTGCTGACCACTTCTTTTCCCTTTATTGATTTTAGAAGAGTATGGACTTGAACAAGATTAATTTAATAGCAGTACATACTGTGGTAATTCTTTTGAGTGCTCCCTAATCTTTGTACTTTGAAGAAAATAAGATAATCACTTTCCACTTTTATTGTATTTTGTATTTATGTGGTGAATTTTAATCATTTTCCTTTGTTGTGGTAAACATACCAGCTATCGGGGACTTGAAGCACAATAGTGTAAAAGTGCAACCAAGATATGCTTGAATTAACTGATTCTAAAGTGATCATTGTTTTCTAATACTAATTAGTACTGATTTTTCCATTTCTTAACTGAGATTAGTTGTGCAACAAGTGTATTGTGTAGCATTCTTAAAGGGTAGAGCTCCCTTAAAAAAGGAAATGTCTCAACCAAGGATGTAGTTTTAAAAATCCAAGTGTCATTCAATTTAGCCGATGAGCTAGAGAGATAAAAAAGGAACTTCTGTGTTGTGGATGGCATGTTTAATATTTAAATTTATCTTTAAATTAGCGTGAAGTCTGTTACTTGTTCAACTCTGGGCTTTCAACTATGCAGTTCTTTCCAAATGTTTGGTTTGTGTGCCTCAACACTTAACTTTTTCCTTATATAGAGGGAAGATACTAGTTCCTTGAAGAGTAGAACTGAAACCATGGAGCAAAAAATTCAAACTCCTTTACAAAGATCAACCCCCCATATTTTGAGCACGTTCAATAACCTCGGTCCAGTATTTCTGAACGTTTACTAAAGCTCCAGGCAGCTCTCCCCTCTCAGCAAAAATTAGGCATTCTTGACAAAGACTGTTTGGCAGATGATGGTGCTTTCTGCAGGACTAGCACGACAGTGGAATAAGCTGCAAGGTGAACAGAACATCACAGTGCACCTTATCTTCCATGTCAAGTGCAAAGCATGCTTTACTGCATCATGGATTTATTTTTCTTACAAAACCAAACCAAAAAAAAAAAAAAAAAAAACTGCAGCAGGAAATGTCCACAAAAATCCAACCTACCTCTGACCCTTGTCATTTTTCTGGGGAAAGTTGTCAATGTCCTGACCACTATGCAGGTTGCGGGGGCGTTTCTTGCCCGTATGTGGCACAGATAGAACAGGTTAGACACACCTGACTGTACAGCCTAAATTCAAGATGGCTTTAGCACCATTTGAAAGTGACTTTACTATATACAGTACTATATAAAAATTCTGGATGAATTGCCAGTGCGTTAGCGCTGTGCTGTACGCTGGAGAGGATGGTTAGTGAGAAACAAAGCGTCATGGGATGCTTCCATGACACTTGACACACTTTTAATTAAACCTCATCCAGTACTGACAACTTAAACAACTTGAGTTTGGCAGAATAGGGAATTCAGTCTTCATATGTCTTAACTCTCTAAAGGCACAATATCCTATGGCTTAGGATGGGAGAGAAAGAACTAATTTGGTGGTTCTTCTATCGAATTAATCTCTGCACACTCAACAGTCTGTCACCTAATCCTTGATGTTCTGAAATAATCTGGAAATGTGAAAAAAATAATAAGATGGCCTATTATCGAGGTAGGAGTTAAAAATCCATTATTAAAATTGAAATGTAACTGTCATGCGTACGAAGAGATGTCCTTAGAAACGTCCAGGATAGTGATCATCTGAAATCCCACTGTGAGAAATAGCAGGGGAAAAATGGTTGTCTCAATTTTAAAGAGAAAATAAACCACAACTTTGGTCTGTCAAGAAAATCAACAGTGTGCAAATTGAAATTTCTGCTTATAAAGCTGCTGTTCAAAACAACTATTTCTATATATAATGTATTTGCTTCTATATTAGATGTAGATAACCAGGTGGTTTGTGCCAGTCCCTTTCATGAGCATGGAAAGAGCTTTCTTGGTTTTATTAAGCAGTGATATATAGCTATGTCTGGAGGAGGTTTGCTGGGTTTTTTCCTTTCACATGTTGAAGGTTTTTATTATGATGCCTTAAACTTGACCTGGAAGTTTAGAGTGGCTGTGCACGTTACAGGTTCCTATATTATGTTTGTTTGTATCTTCTGCTGAAACCCATCCTGTCATGTGTATTCAAACATTAGATGAAACTGGTTTCATTCAACTCAAACCATTCTGTGATTCATCTTGAAACAGAAATATAGCCAGGCTAGGTTACTATGAAAGCAACTTGTCTTTTGTATTAAAACCTTAGAAAAATTAAAAGCAGTCTTTGAACTGCTGCATCGTTTTCTCTCCTTGTATTCAAAAGCAGAGCCAGGTGACAAGCATCCTGGAACTTCACAGACAGAAGCTGTTTCAAGGGAATAATTTGAAAAATATGAGAAATTCGGGGATTAAATAGGAATAATACTCCTAAGCATCTGGTGACATTCCCCAGGGGTAGACTTGGGAAACTAAAGACATTTTGCCAGTAATCCTGAAATGAATGCAACATAATTGTCCAACTGGCATTTTAAAAAGGAGAGGAGGGAAACTTGGACACTGCACTTATGTGGAATGTATCTTTCACAAACCAGGCTTAATAATCACAAACTCTCTTACCCTGGTTAGAAACCTCCCTCTTTGTGATGTTTGACAAGTCTGAACCATAAAGATTGAACTCATTTAGTGGTGAAAGGAGCACTTTTGCTGTAGCTCCCAATCCCATTCCCTGCTCTGTCCATAAACCAGCATCCTTATTCCCCACCCATCCCTTGTCTTGGGAGACAAGTGGCATCTACACATGGTGCTGCACCAAAATAGAACAGAACTGGAAAAATTAGGTCAATTCTGTCTAGATGAAACTAAAACTGCTGGGATTGATTTCCTTGGTTAGAAATAGGGAACTCCACCTACATGACTGAGCAAGTTTTCTATATTAAAATAACTTCAAAGTATGGCACAAATTGAAGCTGACTTTTTAAGCTTGATTATAGAAGTTTTGGGAAATGATGCTCTGAAAAATACACTCCATGTGTGCAGTTGAAGAGACATCTTCTATGTAACCAAATATACCTCTAATCTTCCTAGACTGAGTGGTTTACTGCAAGCAGGTGCTAAAAAAATTTTGATTAATTTTAATTGTTGTGAATCGTGACAAGGTAAGTAGTGTGAAGGTGCTCCCCAAAATAACCTACCCTTTATTTTTTTATTGTAGCACTCTACTGCAGGCATTTGTTGCCACAAAAGCAGCAGAGCTAAACAGCTGTGTCAGAAGGTACTAATGTGACAGACTTGGTAACACACTAAAAGGTGAAGTATCTTTAGAGGAGTTAATAAGTGGATATGTTTAGGAAAAATAATGGTTAAAAAGCAAGGCTTGTGTGCTGGAGGCTTCTTAAAATTTGGATCCAATCATATATTGCAACAGAACTCTGAAAAGCCAGGAACCCTTTGCAAAATTTTTTCGAGCTTAGAGGGAATTAAGGGCCAAGGTCAAATCTACACATTGATATGCTTTTCTGTTTTAACCCACAAATGCTAACTACATTTGAAAAAAAAAAACCTTTTTTTTTCTTTTTCTTTTTTTTTTTTTCATTATTAGAATACTTGTATTTATAATAGTTCTAAGTAGAGAGTTTTGGAAAGGGGGCTTGAGGTTAGTTCACAAAATTCTCTTCATGCTTAGGATGTTACCTCTGTGAACTTCCTCAAAAAGGCCCTGGGGTGCATCATGCTAGTGGGATAGAAGGTACTTAAATAGATGTGTCTGAGGGACAGTGGAGTTCCTGTGCACACCACTTACTGTCCCCAAGTTTGTCCTACAGTGTAATGACCTGTGTGAGAGACTGGGCACAGAAGAGCAGCCCCTCAGCAGGGACCTGTTTTGACTTCTTGTGCCTGTCACTGCCTTTAGAGTGGGAGGTCATTTCCCTCAAAAGATGTTTTTGGGTTTGCTCCTGGTTGCAAACACAGCTGCCTTCCAGCTATTTCTACCCATGCCTTTCTTTTCCTTGCTACTGGACAGATAGTGTGTTATCACAGTTCCAAACATAGCTTGTACTTCAATGTTACTTACAGGGCTTCTGAATTTATGATGTGCTTCTAGAAGACTTCAGTCCCTTCTCTGAGGTTCTCAGTCCATTCCTCTGAGAGTTAAAAGGGCAGCAAGAAGAATCTGTTTTCTGTTTGAAGCATACTAAGGAAAAAAATTCTGGTAAGAAGCTTAACAATCAGCATGAAAATCTCCTAATTCTGAGCTACTTCCAAGTTTTCTGAGACTAAAGTTTGTCAGGAGAAAGGAGTATGGTTTTTGTGTGGGCTTCAACACCAAAGTGCAAACAATGGGTAAATAAGTACTAATGGATTGTTAACTGGAGCCTGGTTTCCAGCAGTGCTTGGACAACATAGGGTATGTTACAACCCAAGGTTCCTGGAAAACCTGTCATAGGGAAGTACGGAACAGAAGATGGGGGGTGTTTGGGAGGAGGGAGCTGCTCCAGCCCTTAATATGTTTGAACAGCACAATGATACCTATCTATTGCTCTTCATTACTAGAAAAGAGAAGATCTAAAAAATTTCACGTGCCCTTTTCCTTCAAATTTTGGTGAAATCTGGATTCGAAGTGGGTCTTGGTGTGCTAGCCATTTAGGAATATTTAGGTTGTTAATGTGCTGGTTATGCCTTTTTTTGCCACTTGGTGTCAGCTTTTCTAGGCATATGAAGCGTAATAACCTGATACAGATTGCAGAATCAATGTTGTAGAGATTGCTCACAGAGTGCAAGTTGTGTGCTGGGCCACTGTTGCAATGTAAGGAACCTGCAGTGTGAAGGGCAGAGGAGGAACAGATCTGTGGTGTTCACAGTCCCACCACTGTAGTGACTGTGGTGGTGGGGACAGACAATGGTGTGGTTGCACTCTTGGGAGCTTTACAGAAGCAAGTGATTGTGTTAAGAGTAAAGGGGAAAGATGGGAAATCAGACTGAGGATCATGTCTGTGGATGGTGTGAGTTGGTGTGAGTGGATGGTAAAGTATGAAGGCAGCAGAGGGAAAAAAAACACCACCAAAACCACACACAATAAAACCACATGCGCACACACACACAAACCCAATCAACAAACCAAAAAAACCCCAGCAAAACAACCCAACCACAAAAATCCACAAACTCCAAGAAAAAAAACAAACCCACATTTCTACCTGGAATAATGAGTCCTTCTTAGTAGCGTAGGTTTTAAAATCTCACTTGTCATTCTAGCTCTTTTATTACACTAGCTTTTTAACTGAGATATGTGACTACTGAGTAACTAATTAAAAATTACCATGTGATCTCATTGGGAAAATATTCCTCCGTTCAGAGGAAGGTGGGTTTTAATTAAACCTCTTTTGATGAAATAATTTTGTGAATGTAACAGTGACAGTACTTTGCTACTTTAATATTTCTTGAAGTAATAATGTGGAAAATTTGAAAATAAAAATAGAAGAAAATCCATCGGGAGGAGTAAATGAGATCTGAAACTTTGAATAGTCTTTAAGTTCAGTTTAGTAAGTTCATTGCTATTTTAAACAAGCCACTAAAAAAAGTAGGTACAATAAGAAGGTACTCAAAGCAGTGCCAGCAAATGTTCTGGACGTTAATGGCTTAATAATAGTGACCAAGTGAAGCCGCAGAGTGTAAAGCAAAAAATGCTTCCACGATACTAGTATGTTCTTGATTGTGATTACGGGATATAGATTTATTCAGGTTCTATATTTTGATTGAAATGTGATCCTGCCCAGTTGTTGGCAGAAATGAGGCAGTGGGTTTGTCTCTGGGGAAGAACAGGTAATGGAAGTGAGTAGGAGAAGGGGGAGAGGAATGGAAACATCACCAAAGGAGCCAGGGGAAGTCAGGAGCAGAAACACGGCGAGCTTCTTACAGAAGCCAGTCACTAAACGGTGCCACTAACAGTGCTCAGCTTTGACAAGATGTGAAATGGGCACAATCTTTGCAATTGGGCATATGAGACAGGACCTGGCTGTGAAACCCTGGAGGAAGTCAACGTGGCTTTGTGTTTATAACTGGATTTTACTGGAAGAAATCATCCTGAGGGAAATCTTCCTATGAACTTGACTAATTCAGCTACAGTTAGAGGCTGAGGAATTATAGGGAAAGATGGTCTTTCTGGTCTTTTGGGGAAAGAGGCTCTGTGGGCTGAATGAGAACCTGTGCCAGAAGAAACAGAAGGATCTCACTGGTGGGAAGATTTCTCATCATATGGTGTAAGGAAGAGATTTGCAGCACATCTCATGGTCTTTACACCTTGAGCTTTTTTAACAGTCCTGCTGTAGAGCACTGGAGGGCACACATCACCAAATAAGGGAAGAGCAGCCTTTGTGGCAGTTTCTTTTTAAGGGAATGGGCGTACTGTGTCGGGGAGTGCATGCTATGGTGAGTAACAACACACCTAAGGGTTGGGAAAGGATTTTCAGCCGGCCAGTTCCTGATTCTGTCCTCTCTAGCAGGTTATTCTTTTCCTGTCATTCTCAAACATGAACAGCAGGACAAACATAGACTTTGGAAATCATGGTTAGTTGTATGTGGATAAATTCTGTGTAATTAGAAGATTATTCAGTTGACTTTTGGATCTGGTACTGTGTATTACAAGGTTCTGAAACTGTGTGGCAATCACTATAAACCTGCAAAACAATCAGCTTTACAAAACTGAACCGAGAGGGTAATCTATCACAGCTATTTATTCTCACAGTGCAGAAACTCTTTGTCCCGAGTTGTCACATAACTAGCGATACAAGTTAAGCTTCTAATCATGTTCTTCTCTCACATGCCTCTCAGCAGCAGCCTTCTCACAGTGGAAAGCTGAGTCGGCCAGAAATAGATTAGCTAAGGTGTTTGCTGCCACATCTATCATAGATACATTTGTGAAGTCCTGTACCATTGTTAATTTTAAATAATGGCAGTAATTTAATTGTCTGTAATGCTGTTAGGGCTGACAAAAAAGCAGCAGAACAGTATCAGCCTTTATTCACTGATGTGAAGAAGAATGAGGTTTTAAAGCAGTACTATAATATCAAATTGGTTTATCATAGTATGCAATGTTACATGTTCACTTGTACAAGGACAGAACACAAATACGGTGTCATGGAACGGTGCAAATGTATTTATACACTTGAAACAGCTGGATAACTTTTCCGGTTGACAAGGAGCAAGGCAGAACAGGGGAACTGGGAGCATTGGTAGGAACCTGCTTGCTTCCAGGAACCTGCTTAGAAGATGAGCCGGGAACTTTAGTTGCATAGGAAAAGTCTTCCCTATATTCTATCATTTCCCTGGGTGTCTGGCTCCGTCTTAAATCCATACAGTGCTGAAGTGGCCACATGTGTGTTGTAGATAGGACCTAGTCCTTCTCCCTGCTGCCAATACCTTTACTGGTAAACAACAACTTCTGCCCACTCTGATACTCTGAGAAAAATCTCTGCATAAAACATTTTGCGTGGGCTCAGCCCAAGGGATGATACTTGCGGAAGTTTGCAATTAAAAAACCCCTTTCTCAGCTGTCTCCACAGAAAGCAAAAAAGTTGAAATAGGATCTGTGAGCCCCGTGACTCTGGTTACGCAGCATTGTTGGATGATAACATGCTGCAGCTAGGAAACAGAAGTGCTTCAGATTTCCACCACTTCTGCAGTCACGGGGCACTCTTTTGCCATTTAAGGCACTTGTTTGCAAGTGGGTATTTTCTTCCCTCCTCTTTCCCCACCTTCTTCCCCCTTCTTACCCCCTCCTTCTCCCCCTTTATATTCAGAACAAACCAAAAATCTCTTTAAGTAATGAAGTATGATTTGTAGCATCGTTCTATGTAGTTTATAACAAGCTGCTGCATGGTCCAGTTTAATAAATATTATCCTGTAATCTGCAGGCTTTCTTTTTCCTATTAGCTTCCTCTTCCCTTTTCTGAGCTGGGTACTGAATGAAGCTGAGGAAGCAGAACACCACAGGGAAGGGAAGTAATGATGACATCTTTGGAATGTTTTTAAATTTACTCCCACAAGCTCTTGTGTTTTTGATTGCTGTTGTAAGATTCTTTTTCCATACAAGGCTTATGAATCAGCACAAAATGCATTAAGCATTTATTTCACAATATTAGGTATTAAGTAAATGAGGTTTTTTTGGGGGTGATGCTGGTGTTTGTTTTCTTCCCTCTGTAAACTGAGAAATTCAAGAACAAAGAAAACCCCCATAAAACACACACATTCGCCAGAGTCTTAATCCATACATAGATGGATTTATCCCTGTAACACAGGGATAAAAAATATAAAATACAATTCTGTACAAGTTGATAGTTTGGGCTATTAATTTTTTAAGGTATTCCTTCTCATGAATACAATGGAATACATACCACTGTGGGAATCCCTATGTGATACATCTGGAGATGTCTGCTATGCTTTCCCTTAGAATAAAAAGCTCTGAATGCAAACCCTGACTTATTGCTCACGTAAGTGGACAGCCAAAAAGTGACTCAGGACTTTTCAAAACCTTTCATCAGCTTGTGAACTGTGGCTTCTCATAGTTTTATCCTCACAAGTAGTAGGTGCCCTGGTAGTCTGTTTTGCAGAGTCCTGGTTAGACTTCTGGCAGCTTCCCCACAGTGCTGTCACAAAATAAGTTTCCTAAACATATTGTTAATTTAATTCTGAAATGAAAACTGTACATTGTTTTGAAAATTAAAAGGAAGTCTTATTTTTCCAGTCACCTTTATTTCACTAGAAAAGTATAAATTATCATCATAAATACAGATATCACCAGTATAAAAGTTAGATTCTCATTTATAAAATAAATATTAAAAGACAAAGAAACATGTACCTTCAAATCCCAATACCAAGAAAATTTGATTCTATGCCACAGAAACCATTCATCCATCACCTGTTTAGTTAAAAATGATGTTCAAAATGTACTCAATACTGCTACCTATTCAGTGCTTGCATGAAGTGAGTTATTACTGACTCAAAGCCTGCAATGTATTTGTTCTAACACTTACTTGGATCTGTCAGACTACCCTGTCAGTTCAACTCTCAATGTAGTGTAATCTGGATATACTTTCCAGATGAATTGCAGGTACCTGCTTCAAGAGAGTTCCTTACAAGTCACCAGTAGAGTAGTTTCAGTTTGTTTACCTTCAATTGTCTATATTCAAAGATAAATAGACCGAGTTAACTTTATCCAAGAAGTGCAGAAATAATAGTAGCAATTCTGTCACATCTGAACTAATAGATCATTTCACCAGTTAATAATATTAAAAGGCAGATAAATACAGGTTTTGTTTCACAGAAACAGAATTATGTTCCTTTAGTTAGGTAAAGTACACGTATTTTTCAGAAGTAGTGTTCTTTCCCCTCACAAGTACCATAAAGCCGTACCATAAATCTTCTGGCTTAATAAGGCCACACTGATCAAGTCAAAAGTACCTTTAGTTCAGAGTCCTGTTTCAGACAGGACAATAGAAGAGGCTTGGGAACAGTCTATGAGAAGGGTTAAGCTCTCTGCAGAGAGAGCTTAAATTAGAGATATGGGCAATCACCAACCGTATGAAGTATAACAAGGGCAAGTGCTGGATTCTGCACCTGGGACAGGTGCTTTGTTTGTAGACTGGGGAGTGAGAGGCTGGAGAGCAGCACTGCAGAAAGGGCACTGAGGGTCCTGGTCGATGGCAAGCTGAATCTGAGTCAGCAGTGCCTTGGCAGTCAGGAGGGCCAACCATGTCCCGGGGGGCAGCAGGCAAAGCATCACCAGCCAGCCGAGGGAGGGGATTGTTCCACTCTGCTCTGACCTGGGGCGGCCTCACCTTGAGTATTGTGTGCAGTCCAAAGGAGGGCAATGAAGATGGTGAAGAGCCTTGAGGGAAAGCCGTATGAGGAGCAGCTGAGGTCACTTGTTCTGTTCAGCCTGGATAAGAAGAGACTGAGGGGAGACTTCTTTGCCATCTACAACATCCTCATGAGGGGAAGCAGAGGACAGACACTGACTCTTCACTCTTGTGACCAGTGACAGAACTCAGAAAAATGGTATGAAGCCAAGTCAGGGGAGGTTTAGGTTGGATATCAGGAGGTGGTTTTTCACACAGAGGGTGGCTGGGCACTGGAACAGCCTCCCCAAGGAAGTGGTCACAGCACTAAGCCTGTCTGGGTTCAAGAACTGTTTGGACAACGTTCTCAGACATGCTGTGTGTGCCTTAGGGTATCCTACGCAGGGCCGGGAGTTGGACTTTATGATCCTTGTGGGTCACTTCCAACTCAGCATATTCTATGATTCTATGATTGTAACAGATCACCAGAATACTCCTCCAGCTCCGGCCACTAGTGATACAGGGGCTTCCTGATAGCTAGATTTTTCATCTGTGACTGCCTAATGGAATTTTTAATCCACATAAAATTTGGGCTTCAAAATTCCTGTTTCAGAAAGCCTAAAAAGCTCCACCCAATTATCCAATTTATGGTTTTTTGTTGTGGTGGATTTTTTTGCCTTGGTGCTGCCACTGGTGTCCACAATACTTTTTCCTTAGACACCATTAAGTGGTTCCTTTTCTCTCGCAGCTCTTGCTTTCTTGCGTTTACACAGAATCACTGGCAGGACGATGGCAAGAGTGATGACTGCAATTGCAATCACTGCTATGATGATAAAGACTTCTGCTCCATATTCTGTAGGGGAGAAAAAAAGTACAAGATTGAGTTATCAAAATCCATAATGACACAGTGCTACAAACTCTTAGCACTCATTCCACTGAATGAAAGAATGCTTTCTATATTTTACAGTACCGCAGAATTCAGTGTGATCTAAACACATTTTACATGAATTTGCTGAACTGAGGAAAAGCTTTATTTCACCTGGTTCACACTAGGTTTTAATCTAGTTTAGTTAGTGCACTAAAATGCCACACTAACACCACAAGAATAAGTCAAACCATTCCCCCTGTCCCCACATTATTTCTGTTCAAGTAGGAATTTATTCTAGGTTATAAGCTAGAAAACACCAAGAGAAGAGTTTTCTATTTAAGTTGTAATTAAATTGTAATTTATCATTATTGTGATAAAGAAAAATACATATTTAGATAGGGAAGTTACTTTGAGTTCATTTGCCAATTTTAGAAGTAATTTTCTAGAGTGCAAATATTCTTATCTAGGGGAGAAGAAAGATACATTACAGCAATGTGATATTATTTGAATAATATTGATGACTTTTTATTGAAGAAAGTGTTACCCAGATTGTCTAAAATTTGACTGGCTGATGCACTGACCACTCCTTAATTTATCTACCAGTAAAGAAGCCAATCTGCCAACCTCTGACCTTGTAATAGTAAAGAATGTCTTAGTCTCACCATCTGCTTTAGGGGTAACTAAAGGTCAGTTCAAAGTACAAGTCAGGGGACAGGTTTCCAGCACTCGTATGTTTTAGAGCTAATCCTTCAAGCACTTACTATGGCACCTCCTATTGAAGGGATTTGAGAGAAGCAATGGGGGAAAAAACCAAAGCTGAAGGCTAGTGATGAGATCTGAAGCCTCAGTGACCAGTTATCAATTCAGACAATTTAATCAATACAGTTGAGCAAAACCCTAATACCAACTCTAACTAGCTGAAGATGGTGAACCCTTTCTTGAAGTGAGTTCTTCGAATGAGTTTCCATGTTCTGACTGTGTCTTCTAACTTACACAGTAAATGGTTTATAACAGGCATCCCAATTTAAAGACATGTCTTTTCGTTAGAATGATGAAGACTGTGTGACAAACGTCAGCCGGTACTCACCGTCGAAGATCCCCCTTTCTCCAGTGGTGCAGTGCACCACGCTGGTTTGGCCATTACGGTTTTCTCTGCGGGACGGAACGAATCCCTGGACATAGAAGCAATAGTTCTTTGTGCTCTCAACACTTACTTCAAATGTATGGCTTTTTGTTGTTGCATCTTTCTAAAAAGGGAAAAAAAAATATTTCAAGTGTCAACTAGCACAGAAATTGTGTAACTATAATACAGCTACAGAATATACAAATTTTTACAGAATGAAAACTAGAGTTAGACCTTACCTTTCCAGAACTTTGATCTTTCCAGTAATAGAGCTTGTATTCCAGGTCATGCTGGAAAATATCTCGAATACTTTGAAAGCTTCCATTAGGAAATGTATACGGTGTAAGTGGATCTTTGATCACGACATTCAGTTTGGAACCTTTTTGAGTATAATTCTTTATTTCTGGTTTTCCTATAACAGCTAAACGAAGATTTTTAGAGTTAAAAAACTGACATCATCTTTTCTACACGACATGCTCTTCTTTCTTCCACTCTCTATTAACTTCCCATTTCAAATCTATTCTAAGTTTGCAAAGCCAAAGTAATAGGGTTAAGTCCTGGATTGTAAACAAGTATCTTTATCTAGTACACAGTGTTAACAAAGCTTTATGCCTGAATGTCTTCTTCAATATCAGCATGGCTACTATAAGAATCTATTGAAAAAACCTTTAAGCTCAATCTAAACCTTGTTTGAATCAGTGGAACTAATTTTGAAAGGAAGTTTATAATAAAATTTAATTGGAAATCCTACTTACTCTGACTATAAGGAGTAAATTTTTCAGAAAGTGCATAAGGTGGTTCTTCAAAGTTATCCATCCCCGCGGGCATTACGGACAGTATGTGGGCTACGTAGGTCTCTTTTACATCCTTGAGTGCATCAGTAACATCACACTCTGTTTCTGTTGTCAGGATGCATTTTTTTTTAATGTCAGATGTCTGTCTGAAAAGAGCAAGAAAGAAGTGTCAACAGTTTCCTACCAGCCACTTACATATTCAGATAAGTTGAAAAACATTTTCCACTTAAACTGTGTAGATTTCCCTCATCCAGTAGAACAGTCTTGCAGGGGTAATTGGCCAAAAAGGAGAAGACAAAACTTCAGAAAAACCTACTGTGTACAGCTATATTTCACAATTCAAAGTAGAATCAAGCAAAGTAACTATGATCCATATGACAGAAATATGTTATTGGACCCATACATGAATTAAACATTCAGTTTTTATATTAATTGATAGAAACCATAAGTAATTCTGATTTTGCACTTTTTTGCAGCTGCAGAATTTATTTTTAAAAATATAAGATGCCTAAATTACTTTGAATGTTTTATCCTTGATGCACGTGAGAACTATTGCCTTAAGAAACATCAGCTGTTATAGGAAGCTCTATTGACACAGTTTAATGTGACAACGTCCCCACATATATGGTTTTGCATCTACGCAGTGGCAAATGTCACTAAGAACCAGACAGTAGCAGCAAATGTCATTGCAGAATTACAATTTAAAAGATATTGACAAAAACCACTTATCTTGATTTTTAAAGAATAGAAAGCAGGTCCATTTACTTGAGAACTAGCAATGAGACCAGACTTCCTAACAAGAAGGATTGGAAAAAAATGTTATTACTCCATTTTTTCCTTTTTTTATTTTTTTTTTCTGGTGAATTAAGGAAAAGAAAAATTGTGTGATCTGAGCTGAAAGAGCAAGAGTGCTGACTTTTGAAATTAACAAATAGGTTTTCCTCAAAATAGGTCAAGTTTTATTTTCAAGAGTCAGCTGAACTCCCTTCTCACCTCACCAGATTTCTTATGTCACAGATCAGTTATTGATAGTGTCACAAGAGACGCTTTGAAGAGGGACAGAGATTTGATCTTTGTGATGAAACAAATGTACTCTGTAAATGTACAGACACGAGAAAGCAAACATTTAAGCACATTTACTATGGAACAGCAACCTGCCTAAAGAGGTGCTTCTGTTGCAGAACTACACCTGATTCTACACTAAATCTTGGGCAAACAGATTTCAATTTTTTGCAAGCAAAATCACTGGAAAGAAACTCTAGGTTCATGAATTAAAAAAATTTTGTTCTGCTAAGTGTGTGCTTTTAAGTCTACTAATCTAATCACTCCCTTAAAGAATGAAAGAGCACACTGGGCCCTTGCACTGGTATTTCATCCATTAGTCATGAGAGAGCTCTCCTGCCACTTTCAGAGACAGAAGAGACTGCAGTACCACTTTTTCATTAGTATGTAGGAGGTTTGATGATGCATTTTCCCTTTGAAACGTATTTAATAATGCTCTATATATTAAAATGGGAGCTAAGAACAATATAGAATTATTACTGAACTTCATGGAAGTTCCTGTGCAGTTCTGAAAGACGTGTTAGACACTTTACATAAGCTGGCTACCTTTTATGTCCACAATGTTTTATAGCTTACATAAAACATGATTACAGAGGAAGTGTTGGCAGAGGTAGACAAAGGTGATTTTTAGTATTATCCAGCAAGACAAATTATTCATTTATCATGATTCACCAATTAGAATAAAATGCGGACTCATTTATTAGACGCCTCCCTAGACTGAAGACAAAAGACTCAGACCAGACACCTTGAAAAACATAAAAAAAGGTGAAATTCTATCTAATACATGGTATCTGAGATTGAGCATCAACTTCTTCAAAGTATCCTGGCCTAGATCTCTCATGAGATTGGCCTGCACCAAGCCCCAGAACTGAAATACTGATCTCTAGCTCAACTCTCCATTTTTTAGAGTGAGCAAAACCAGAAACCTGAACCACATATCATTATAGTTGGATACAAAGAACTATTAACAGCTGGGTTGGCAATTCTCCTAAATCCTAATGTTTGGGCTCTTTTCCTGCTACATTTACTCTCAGAAATATTCAAACACACTCTATTTCCATCTTCTTTAATTGCCATTAATGGATATACCTTGGTGTTATCTACTTACCCATGTATTTCTACAGTATAGAAGTAACCTGATGGTTTTGGCTGCCACTGTAGTATAGTTTTAAAGTTGATTGAAGACCAAGTTATATTGACTGCTGTTGGTAGTGCTGCATAGTCTTTAAATACAGAAAAGAGAAAAATATCAGTCATATTATATGTAATTCCTGTTTCCCTTCAGTTACCGTTTAGGTAAATGAAGCAGTTGCTGTTAATTGCTACTTGGAAAGGTTGTTTTTGGGGAAAAGGCTCAGTCCTACCCTCTGGGCTCATGCTTGTCTTACTAAAGGAATGAGCCCTGGCAGAAGCGAGAAGCACAAGAATATTATTTTCTGTCTTACAACTCCAAAATCGATGAGTTAACTTATTTGTAATTCTGTCTAATTAGCCCTTTTTGAGTCAAGACCTCTGAAGACAATACAAAAGCTTGAAGATTCACATGAGAATGTTCAAGCACCAAATAAATGTGGTGCAGTTCACCAGGACTCGTGGCCCCCACAAGCGGATGGGAGGCCGCCGCGGTGACCCATGACAGTCACAGCTGCTTCGGGGAACTGTCTGGGAGGAAGCCGTATGGGAAAATCCCTCGTGCCCCTGTAAACTCTGGAAATCCAGGGTTTAACTGAGCAGATTGGGAAGAACTTGTTCTCAGATTACCACCTTCTCTACCTCTCCGGCAAGCTCGGAGCTGGGGACGAGGGGAGGAAATCTTGCACCCTTACGGCAACTGCCGACCCCCAAGGCAGCCCCCGCTCCCCAGCACCGCCCCGGCCGTGGACAGCGAGGAACCCCCCCAGAAGAAGCGGGGGGGGTCCGAGCAGGGGCCGCCGCTGTGCCAGGGCAAGTGCCCGTGTGAGCGCCGCTGTCCCGCGGTCCCAGGGCTAGTGCCAAGAGCCGCTGTCCCGCCGTGGCCCCGGGGCCAGTGCCGCTCTCCCCCTTCCCGCTGCTCTTCTCCCTCGGGGACACTCTGTCCGAGGGGTCCGAGGGGTCCGAGGGACCGAGTCCCGGCGCCGATCCCCCGTGTCCCGCCCCGTCCCTCCGCCCCGCGGTCCGTCACGCACCGGCGGCGGCCAGGCGGCACAGCAGGGCGCTCAGCAGCAGGGCCTGTCCCGGGCCGGCGGAGCGCAGCATCCTCGGCGAGCGGATCTGGCGGGTCCCGGCGGGTCTGAGGGCGGTGAGTGCAGAGGGGCGGGAAGCGCTGGCTTATATGGTCGGGGAGAGGCGGGGACATCGGCACCTCCCGCGGGGCAGCCGGCGCGGCCGGCGGTGGGAGCGGCGGTGGGAGCGGCGGGGGCCGGCGGGACCAAGGGGCAGGGAATGTGGGCGGCGGAAGCGCCCGGGTTGAGCAAGCGGAGTGGGGGATCTTCGAGGAAAGCCGTGAGGAGAGGAGCACTGAGGGACGGGCGTCGTGCCCCGGTCCCGGAACCGCGTCCCAGGGCACACCTGGACGTGCCCCCCTGCCCGTTTGGTGTCCCCATACACTTGTGCCGCCCCTCGCTTCCCCTCTTGGAATAATGGTGAAACTGGGCACCACTGGATAACTAGCTTCAGCCCCTGCCAACCTTTGGCTTGGCTGTCAAGGGGCAAACAGAACCCCAGCTCGGAAATGGCTGCTCTGTGGGGCAGCTGGTCATGCAGAAGTGATGTTGGGTTAATTAGCTTTGATCCTGTACGTTCCGAAGGGCTAAATATGTCAGTCCGTGCCTCTCCACACAGAACGTCGGACACTGGTGCTCTCAAGTAAATGACATTCTCTGTTCCCTCACGCCTCAAGAACGCGCACCCTCTCAAGGCTCACCTTGAGACACTGGACACCAAGTAAGTTTCAAGTGTTCAGGGCTTCGTACCTCTCCTCTTCCATAAACCAGGGGTCTGTTAACCCTTTTCCCACAAGCTGACATTGGAAAGGTATTCAATTTTAACTGGTAACAGGGAATTTGCCTCTGACAGAGAGTTTTCTGAATCTCAGCCTTTGTGCCAGGCTCCTTGGCCCCTCTGGGATATATGTGGCCCTCACGGTGCTCCCTTTCTGGGCAGTTTAACCAAGCTTCGGAGCCGGAGCGGTGCGTGCTGCAGTTCTGTCTAATACTCAAGCTCTAGAGGGAGCTGTGTTCGTACTGAGCTCAGGGATCTGCCTCGGGAAGGTGGGAAACAGGCTATGCGGTAGAACCTGTGTCATAGTCCAGGGAGATATATACATTTACAGTCTTAAGTTGACTCTTCTTTTTATTTTGATACTGCTTTGTTCAATGTATCTGGAAAATATAGGTAAGAGACTAACTGGGAAATTTCATATTTAATTGCTTTTAGTTTTCAAGATTGACACATACTTAGATGCAAGCAATCAGTTCTGTCTAATAATGCAGAATAAATGCATATGGACCAAACTACAAAATCCGTTTCAACCAGTTTACAATTCATATAGTGTGTTCCAAGGCACACCTAAACCATGGATTTTTAAATTACTGGCATACCTTCATTAAAATCTAGCTATACACCTTCTCATTTTCCTGCCTTGTTTTTGATCAAATTGCAGCCATGTCTCTATGTAGTTGTATGCCAGCATTACATCAGCCAAAAGTATACAGACCTTGTGCGTCTAGCTTTTCAAGATTGTGGCCTTATAAGATCACAGCTGATTTTCAGAGGACTTCACAAGGAGAAACAGTAGTCACTTGTTTAAAGAAAAGAGATGCTTATATGGAACTTTAAAATCACCTTTAGGCTTTAATTCTACCTAATTTCCTTGTAGTTCCGTCACAAAAGATGCAAAGTGGGTCAGCAGGGGTTTCCAGTTTTCATGTAGATAATCTAAGGATCCTCTTCTCTTTCTCATCCTTCTCATTCGCACCTCTCCTGCCATGAACTCCCATACATGAGATAGGTGAGGAACCATCCAGACCTTGTCCAGACTAACCAGTGTGACCGCTGTTACCTCATTCCAGTTTCCAGCAAGATATTTTGGTGTTCACTAACATTAAGCTTTTAGAGGTCCTTCTCTGTGTTGCTGAATGAGGGGGGTACCAGTTTGCCAAACTAAACAGTTTAAACCAGCTTACCTACCAGCTTAGGGGAGTTGTGTGGTTAGAGGAAACGGGATAACTTTACCAAGGTAGCCATTCTGAGGGAATGAAGTTGAAGGGAAAATTTGAAAGATGGGGGAAAGACAGCATGCCAAGGGGGGCAGTGTAGCTAGATCAGGCTGGCATGGGAAGGGCATGACGGAAAAGGGAGAAGCACTGAGGTGAGGAGCTGCTGCAGCCTCTGCTCTTCTTGCTCCTCTTGGACCAAGTGCGGATTTGACCACAGAGTGAGAACTGCTCAGCACTGCCTGGCTCCACTGAGAGCAACCTCGCAGTACCTGACATGGATATCTGCTCAGCAACTAGCAGTGTTACTGTGACATTCTGGTCACATTTCCTGCCCACTTCATCGTATTTTAGCAGCTCATTTAAAACAGAAAAATTGCATCTTATTTCAAACATATGTTTCTACATGCAAGCAAGCATTCTGCTCACATAGAGTTTTGACCATTTTTTGAGAAACTTAGTGTTTGGCTCCCATAGTGGAATGCCAAAATGTAGGCATCGACTCTGTACATGTTTCTGACCATTTTAGTCGTCCTCTGCTCATTTTTACAATCTGCAGAGAAAAAAATTACTCCTAAGCTGAAATCCATATTTTCTGAGTGTAGTCATCTAAAGGAAGTCAAATTAATTTATTTAAATGTTGAAATAAATGGAACAATACTATTGGTGGAGGATCTTGCAGTGACTTTTTAGAATATGTTGGAGACATGCAAGAGCACAAGCCTGGCTCCATGTTTTAGTTTAGATCACCTCTTCCACTCTGTGACATCTTCACCCTGGTGAACGGAATGGAATCAAGGTTGTTCACCGTTGCGAAGGTTTGCCAGATTACAAGTGGATCTACAGATTTTCTTCCCTTGATATGTATGTTACAGAACCAATTCACATATTGATTATGGGAAAAGCGATTAAAAAAAAAAAACACCAAAACACACAGTAAATCTGTTCAACTCCCTTTTTTAAAAAAGAAATACATGTATTTATTTTTACTGTATGACCTGCCAGGTCTTCAAACTGGTTCTCTTAGAAAGAGCTACAAAGTAATTACTTGCTTAGCAAAGCAATTGCAACGCTGTGTTTTCTCTACTGTCATATATAATTGTTGAAGTGTAATGCCTCAGGTGACATCAGTGACAAATAGGTTTCTTTACGTTGATAGTTTTGCAAGATTGTAAGTAAAATTTTGTAATACTTATTAGGGTTTTGAAATTTTGTAGTGTTATAAAACATTCATCATTCCCTGCTAACATAAAAGTCAGCAATATTGTCATGCTCAATAGTGTAAAATTTCTCTTGAGTAAGATCTGAAATCTCTGGGAGCTTTTTCCAAAATGAAATTGCTCTTAAAAAACTACAAGTAGCTGTGTTTATTCCTGAAGTCTCCGCACCAGTGAAAGCCCCAGTATGGTGAATTCCTTGCGTATCCCTGATTTTCTTTTTATCTAAACTATTGTAAATGATTCTGTGATTCTAAAATTACCTTGTGATTTTTTAAAATCACATGCAGCTTAACTGAAGATAGCAGAGCTGCACTGGAATAGGACTGGTTTAAAATTTAAATCCAGTTCTGACATTAATGGATCTTCCTTTCACTCTTTGAGAAAAAATAATGAATAAGCAAAGTTCATATAAAAATTGTAATCAGAAAAAATATTTCTTACAAGGGAATCACACGGACAATATGAATTTCTTGTTGATAGAAGAAATCAAGAAGCAAATATTTGTATGTTTTTTTCTGACATTCTGCTTTCAAATTTTGTGTTGTTACCACATTAGTCATATGCACATCTCCTCACTTATCACATCGATACTTTAAAAAGAGATACTAGCAAAAGAACAAATCTTATGGGATTTTTTGTGTCTGGATGGGCTTTGGGATCCTGTGTGGAAATGATGCCTGCTTGGGGGAGAGGCATCCCAGGGAGGGAGGCTTTGAGCCTTTCCCACACTGAAAATTCTTGTCATCATCCCTTCGGTGTTGACTCCAAGTTTCTATTTCTTACTCACAGAACTATGTGTGATGCATTTATTATCCTTTTCAAAAGTTTGGTTTGCAGCATTATTTCCTAAAAAGGAATTTGACCAACAGATTTGCATGCATTCAATTTCTGTGATCTTCAGGAACACCTCAGGGTAAATACAATTGTGTAAATGAAAATTTAAACTACGCTTTGGTTAGTTTGGTGCATAGAAGACTTCAGAAAGCAGATGTTGATAACAATACCACAACTGTGTTGTGAGGAGGGATGGGGCACTGCTGCAGTGCCGTGTACAGCTGTGTTTGTTTACTAGTGACGCTCTCCTGCTAGAGGGCAAGCTATTACAAAAGTAGTAATAAATGTCATTGAAGCACAACAGAAACTATGGAGATAGAGACTAAACTATATCAATTCCCTCTGCACCGAGATGCTTTTGGCTGGCCAAATCAAGCTGTTCCAAGGTTGAATTTGTTGTTTGACTCTGTGATTCTGTCTATCTTCCCTTTATTCCAGGTGTTCCACCGCAGCTGTGAGGTAGCCTCTTGGGGTATTTAGTTTACCCCATGATATCTTAATGACATCTCTCTTGTAATATTTATTTTTCTGAAATGACACTAGACACAACTGCAACTTCCAGACCTTATTGACTTAGGTTTTTTTCTTGTGCCTCAAATTTTTGAGGAAGAGACTAAACTGAAAAAAAGGCAACATAAACATTAAGTGACAACAAAACCTGTTTAAAAGTAGGCAAGTACATTAACAGTAACATCTCTCCAGTCTCAGCTCATGACTCTTTACATTTGAGGACTGAAATAAACGCATTTTACTAGGCAGTTATTTATAACTGTTAGAAAAACTTATTTCTCTTTCTTAGCAACTGTTAAAAAACATGGATTTTTTAATATTAGATATAGCATATATAACTTCTCAGTGAAGGTAGAGCTAGTCAAATTCAGTGTTCTTTAAAAATATTTGGTGTGATCATGCCTTGAAGATTAGGCAATTACACGGGTAAAATAAACAAAGCTTAAATTTGAACAAATATGGTCTCTAGGCTGTCATTAAACTTAGGAACTGTGAGAGAGGAAAAGGTAAACAGCACTCTGTTTGACTTTGTTATTATAATGTTTGATCCTCTTGTAAAATAGCTTTCTCTTTTGGAGTAATTTGATACTACAAAAAATATTCTGCTCTAACCAGCAAAATTAAATTGAGAATTTCTTTAATATCCTGCATCTCTTTGTTGATGCTGCCTTTATCGCCGACTTGGGGGTGAGTAGATTAAAGATAACTGGAAAGTGGATCAGTTTAACTGTAGGAGAATAATTCTGGATTTGATAGTCAGACATAATAACCCTGCTATACCAATGCAGTTCATCTGTTGAACAGCACAGGAGACTTTATTCTGAATTATTTTTCCAAAATCTGTTTGTGTGTGTCACAACTAAGGAGAGTCAATGAGTTTATCAAAAACAGATTTGACTCTTAAAAAAATACCAGAAGTTCCCAGTTAGTACTGATGTATAGAGGGAACTCTTTTATTATCATGCATTTTGAATTATGGTCTATGCACCAGTAAGGACATGAGGTAGATATGGCTTTGATTCTCCAGCTTCAGGCAGTGGATTGCTGTGTCCTTTCTGTCATCCTACTGTTCCATCACAGTACCCCACTTTTCTCCTTCCCGAGGAACATTAGCTGCGCAGTGTTTCTCACTGCAGTTTGTATGTTGCTGTACATTACTACAAGAGTCAGCATTGATTCCCTCCTTGATTAGAGGCAGCTTTAAAATTCTGAAAGTTTTCTGTACAATGGCAAATGAGTGATTTCTAATGATTGACAGTACAGTGCAGTCTTTATTTTGAGCTTTCTAAGTTTCTATTGCAATCAATTAGGTGAAAAAATATTATTCTAATCACTGCAATTTAATATACTTGTGTTTCTGTTTTCCTCAGAAAATGAAGCATGTCAATTATAGCTGAAATATAATATTGAATATGAATTCATATTATATTAGTTACTGTGTGTGATTAAAGAAAGGCTTTTGTTTAGAGGTTTTGAAAATAAATAGTGGTATGCTGTTCAGAAGAATATATCTAAAGTTGTATCTTATTCTTTAGTAAAGTCATAATGGAAAGAACACTATCCAAACACTACTTGTATTATATATTTAACTTGACATAATTGCTCACAGATTACTGAATAATTAAATATCACTGTAAAGTGAAATTGTTTTTTAAAACATGAAACAACAGCGTAAATAAGACATAAAATTTACTAAAATTAGCATACTTGTGCCCCCAGTGTCAGAGTTTTTTGTTTTCAAGGAACAAAGAAAATAATAAAGTACATAAAAGGCTAATGCAGCACCATTGATTTGAGCATTACATTCCTGTGTGTGTGGAGCAATCCTTCTGCAGAAGCCAGCACACAAATGCATTCTTTCACCATATCAGGGGGCTGACAAAGTGCACATCTAGTGACTGTGTGAATTGTTTTAGGAGTTAGTAAAGAAGGGATGAGAGGAAACATCCAGTAACCAGTATTCAGCTAGAAAAGCTGTGTGGTTCATACAAAGAGCTGAATGTTGAACCCTGAAAGTCTCAAGGATTTTAAAACAACTGTGTCATTATATTCCGTATTTTAATGTCTTAGGAGTCAAGTCAGGGTCTCTTGTAAATGCTGGCATTCCAAAGGGTTACCTTTGAACATGTAGATGTCTGATTAGCTCTGTTTAGAGCTTTGTGAGTGTATTTGAGAGGAATGTAAAGTACGTAGAGGAAATATGTTCTTATGTTGAGTGTTTTCCTCAGAACAAAAACTAAAAATGATTGATCAATCTGAATTTCCAAATCTTTTCCCATAAAGAATGCATACTTTCAGATTATTCTATTAACAGCTGGATAGGCTAGGATTTTAAGTTTGAAAAACTGTTTTTATTTTAGGCCAGATAGCTTGTTCTTTCCCCATGATATTTAACTTCAAAATAACATCAGACTAGTTTTTGTTTCCTGGTATGTCTCCATCATCTAAACCACACTGACTCCTGCTGAGACCCCCAGGAATATGTTGGACTATATAGCTCTTCTTTTTATAGACTTAAAAACCAACTTGCATTTAGACAAACATCAGAACTATTCACTTTTTAAATATAATAATGCAGCATAAGACAGAAGAGAAATGTAAGTTCATACTAAATGAAAGTTCTCTACTCATTCTTTCCTACAAAACACAGTCCTGCCCTCTAGGTTTGCTCTTTTCTCCACAGTCATTTATGGGTTGCAGTAAACTTGAAGAGTCCCTTTATGTCCCTAGAAAAAACTTCTTTTTAAACTCAGTTAGGAGAGTTGGCTTCAAATTCATTGATATTCGTTCCCTGATCTTTGCAGCAATCATCTCCCCTTCTCTGCTTTTACTGCAGGCTCCTTCTTGCCATGCCTCTCATTCATGCTTTTTCTCCTTTTCTTTTTAGGAGAACATAACATACAAGACATAATAAACTGCAAACATCTAATGAGAGAACATCCACTGCAACATTAAGACAGAATGTAATTCTGCAATAAAAACTCCTTTGTAAGAAGAATTCTAAAATTATCTCAAATGCTGCAGGCCCTGAATTTTGTGGCTAATCATTACTTCACATGCATTTGCTTGTTTTTCACTGTTGGCCATTGGAACCAGACTTGTCAGTTCTTAAATATGTAAGTACCAGAACAAAAAGATGTGAATTGTCGCCTAGTAACTCACAAGACTTGGCAAAAGACTTCCAGAGTTTTACAAGTTTATAAAGCAGGGTCGTAGGACTTATTCTAATACTGGCACAAATACATCTAAATTCCCATTAAGAAGTTAGGGACAAAGATTTGAAGACAAACTACTTTTCATCTACAAAATGTAGTAATCTCAGGGCATACTACATTATCTATAGTATCCTTGTAAGCAGTTGCCCGTCTTGGACTCTGGTGAATGATAAAAGGCACTAGTGAAATCAGCTGAGGTGTAGGAAATGCTTGTCTGAAGCTTAGCTTTCCACATAACCACTTTTATTTCACATTCAGTGAAATAAATGACACCAGTCAGCTAAACCTAATTTGACAAAGAACACCATGATGTGGAGTAAGAGCATGCAGATGGGGAAAATCATAGATTTTCCAGGTCCTCCTTATGAAGAAATATTTTCTACATCTGGGATGATGACCTAGAAGAATTAGAATTTGAGAATTGCCTCAGACTGTTCATTGAGAACCAGATTCTCCTGAACATGATGCACAGAAGACATCCCTTCAAAAGAAAGGCCTAATCATCACCAAAACCTAGAAGTTAGAGTAAGAAGGACTAACTGTAGTTATTTTCCTGAGGCCTCTAACCTACAATTGATGTTGTTATGCAGTACTTACATCTTAGTTTCCAAAAATAGTTTCTAAATCACTATATAAAAAGTTACATACTAGATCTGATTTAAAAAAAACTAAAAACAAACCCAGAATTTTCTATCATCACATTTGACTTAAGAGGCATTTCATATTCTTTTTGTGTAACAGAAGTGCCATTGAATTCAAAGTGCATGACAAAGACATACAAATTTCAGAAATGTTGACGCTTATCAACTTGAGAAATGACCAATTTATACAACCTTGAGTTGTGCTCATGAAAATAAAATTCATACTTATGTAATGAAGTTCAGTTTAATAAAGTAATAGCAGCACTTCAGCATATACAGAGTGCGCCGCTTGAGAAGAGGGTTCCAAACAGGATGGCTAGATTTGTGTCTTTTCTAACTCCTCAGAAAACCAATAAGCCTGATGTTCAAAAAGTATGTGAAGCAAGTATAGTCTTCCCCTGTTAATCAGTGCAATGGCTACTTCTTTTTCACTTTGTCTTTTGACAAGAGGATGTGAGAAGGGAGAAGGAAATAGAATAAGGTTGGGTCTGATAGTAATGCAGAAGCATATTTACATTCACACGGGTACACAGATACAGCACAGTATAGCTCATGCTGAATCACCCACAGGTATGTCCAACAGTTAATCTTGTTCGAGGTAGTTCCATTTTCTAGTGCAAGTCCTATATGTAGGGGGAAAAATTACTGTACAACTTGCATAATTTCTGCATAGATGCCTTTGTGCCAGTAAAGGTCATTGAGTATCAACAACAACTCCCTGTGCTAGCAGCATATTAGTTTTTAAAAGATATAGGAAGATTTGGAAAGATTTAGCTAGATATGTGTAGCTTTGCCCTTCCTTGTGAATAATCTGTAGCATCAATGCTAATATTTTTCTTTATCGAATATAATGTTGTGCAATACTGCAAGACACTAAAGGCAGATGGCAGTGGGTCAATCAATTAGCAGTCCCAAGAGGAGTAAAATAGACTGTGGACCTGCTGTTGCAGTCCTTGATAGTGTTTCCATTTTCCTGCCTTTTTTTTTCATGATCAGCCCTGATAAATTTTCCAGAAATACTTTAGAAAAAATAAGCCGATATCATTATCTAGATTACTCAATTCCAATCTTAAATATTACTTTATTTTGTTAATAACTTTGTTGGAGTTTTAAGATCTTTTAAGTATTTCAATTAAACGCAAAATCTGGCTAGGCAAACAAAGTCTCGAACTGCATTTTTCAAATGTTTCACAGGATCCTTTTCTCCCTCTCCTCTCTTATTCTGAGAGGCACGATTGACACAGGCACCTCTTGACAAACAGCAGAAGCTTGAGCTGAGATTGTATCACCTTGGAATTTTAAAATCTCAGGAGGAATTTGAACCCTTGGTGCTGCCTTTTCAAACACTTAGTACTGCCAGGCAGAGACAGACATTCAAAAGGACAGGTGAAGTTCCATTAAGAGAGGTTAGAATTGGTTGGATTTCAGCTTTCAAACTCTTTTGATATAGTATTTAAACTCTTATAGTATAATTCTGCTTATATCCAGACTTGCCATCTTGTGTTGAGTCCAAAGCTATGACCTCTGAATCTGAAAGATTGCATCCACCCCTTCTGTTTCTGAATATTTTATAGGTTCTCAAACTCATTCAAAGTTCAGTAAGTGTTTATTCTTTGTTACTTGTTTGAAAAGACTGACTGAATTAACTGGGAAATCATGTGTAGTGGTCTGTAAAATACACAACTAAAAGTTTTGATTCTTAATAAGGTTTTTGAATTAATCATGCACTGAGAATTTTCTCTTTCATTAATTGTGCAATTCCTAAACCTTCTTATGATAAAGATTATGGTACTCCCATTTTCTAGGAAAGAAAGGATGTAGCACTAGGAACTGGAACTCAGACAGTTTCTGAATATTAACGTGGTCTGTTTTGCCCATGAATTGACTAATGCATTGCTCAGTGATTCATTTGAAGCAGGAATCTGAGAAACAAAAAATACTGGACTCACAAAAGCTTTTATGGGGTACTTGAAAGAAAGGACGGAGTCGGACATTTTCTTGGACTTAGACTTGATGGCACAGAAGAAATTTGAAGTCAAAAGAAACTAAGAGAAGGGCACAGGGAGGCACATTTTCTTGCTGCCAGAAAAGAAGCAGGGAAGTTTTGTTCTGCTTCTTTGGCTATTTTGCCAGTGATCACCAACATAGACTCCCATTTGATAAAGGCAGGCAGGGAAACAGCTTTTATTAGTCTCTTTTACCATCCCCCCTTACTCTGTCTTCTGTAACTTACATTCATAACTTGATCTAATTTAATTCTGAAAGAAAACTGCTCTTCAAAAACGAATGTTGCAGCGAAAAATGCAGTTAAGTAAACTGGCTCTCAGGTTTTAGTGTCTATAATAGCACTACATTTTGTCTTGATCACTTGGCAAATACAGCTTGTGTTCCATATGTTTCCACAGCTGTTGCTCAGCAACTAATTCCCCTATTAGTTGAGAGGTTTAATCCTTTACCCGGCTGAGTTCTCCATCTCCGTTCAGGTCTGTCCCACCAATTCTTCCAGTTCTCTCTCTGTCAATAGAGAAGTCGCAAATAAACAGCATGTTAAGTGCAATGGAGATATAATTAACATTAGATATTTTTGTATCCTTAGCTTTATTTATGCCTCAGAACAGTAGTTCTGGTGAAATGTTTTACAATAATTTGCTTTCAGAGACAAGGGTAATTAATATAAGTAAAAATACATAGTCATTACATCTGTTCTTTACTTGTGTTTTTTCCTGGATAGCTTACTTGCTCCAGATAAGTGAACTGTAACAGCAAGGCTGGAATATGCGAATAACTATACAGAAATCCTTTGACTAAGAAAGTTGTGCAGGTTTAATTGTATTAGCAAATATTTTCAGCATAAATCCAGCCTCACCAGTAATCAACACCAGAACTGTGTGCTAGGTTTTTGTTTCAAAACTCTGATGTTTTTTGCTTTTCATTTGGCCTCTTTATTTGAGGCCAAGTGAACTTTTCCTTTTTGTGCCCTTTTTTTTTTTTTTATTTTGAGCAGAAATGTTCCTTGATGTATTTCCTCTCATGCAACACCAGGTAAAAAGTGTATGAAAGACAGATGTAGGATTTCTGAAGAAGAGGATGTGGCATCAGAAATAGGGAAGTTTGGAGATTAGGACACTTTGTCATACCCTAATGCAATGCTGGATCCTAATTTAATGATCTCTATTAAATGCCTCTTACCATTCCCTCTTCTAATCAATATGCTCTCAGAAACTCTATTGTCTATGCAAACTACCTATTACAAAGTTTAGAGTACAAAATTTACAATTCTGTAGTGTCACCACACACTTTTTTACATGTAAATGCTTATACAAGCCGCAAGGCATAGAAGAAATGGACCTGGTTTTCTTAGTGCCTGTGACATTCAGTAAAAAAATGTATCTAGCTAATTCAGTTTAGACTATTTTATGTTTTGCTCTTCTATGAGGAGGAATAGAAGTAGCCCATGAAGTCATATGAATGTTGTTACATTTGTTGTATTGGTGACAATGCTTTTTTGCTGCATGATTTTATTGCTTCCTTATTTTTACTTCTGTTTACAACTACTAGTCCTTGTTCTCTTTTCTTAGGCAGTTTTTAGAAGACTAAAAGGGACAAGTCCCCATAAATAACATCTTGATTTATGTGGATATTTCCAGACAAAAAAATAAACTGATATAATTTGAAGGAATAAATTCCCTGGAACATCTCCAAATTGATATTGTCCACATGGGGAATCAATATTATTTAGCTGAAGACTGTCAAGACCAAACTAGTCATTCTCCTTTTAGCAGCACTGTTTATTAAAAAGAAGAGCTCACCCCCACACACACTGCACGAATTCTGATTTAATAAAAACAAAGAAAATGCTTTTAGCTCTACAGTTCATCTCATTGTTTTTATCTCACTGCTTGTGTTCTTGCACTCTTCTCCAGACTTTTGCTCAAGTAACAGCATTAGTGTGGTGCCTTCAAAAACTGGAAGCTGAACTCATGACTGAATAGGTCTGCACCTACAACACAAGGGATATGGGGAAAACAGCCATGTTTCAGGAGTTCTTTTGCTAAGAATTCTTGGATTTGAGACAAAGTATGCTTTTAAATCACTGAACCAAGTCTATTAATTTATAAGGACTTGAGAATCTTTGTGTAATATAACTTGCAAAACTCAATCCGTTAATTCACCTATTATAGTATAGAGCTTTGAACAAACTGACCTAATGTACATAAGAGAACACAGATAATACCATCACTGAGAATTTTCACTGAGGAATTTGCCCCTCTCCTTATAGAAATAAAACATTAAACTGAGAAACATGGAAGTAATTTCAGCTTGCATATAAACAGCTCAAATAATTATTATTTGTATGTTTTAATATTAACTAATTTAAATATGATATGAAAACAGCAGGGACCCTTTTTTTCCAATTATAGCAATAGGTAGACTCTTAAGGCAGGTAGACTCTTGTTAAAATGAGCATAATGTTTTCCCTTGCTATCAAGCATTTGGACTCAGATTTTCTAGGAATATGAAGGCATGACGTTAAAACTGCAGAAGCAATTAAGAGAGCATCATGTTTGCAAATTGAATGGCAAATCTGATCCACCTGTTGCTGACTGCTCATTTTCAGGGCTCTGTGATTTCCTGAAGTCTCTATCTACAATCATACTTTTATTTAGAATACACAGGCTAGACAAGGAGGAAAAAGAAATAAAGCAAGGGCTGAGGTCATCAAGCCCACTCAGGTGTCCACCATCTACAGGAGAGCAGGGACTGGGCTCCTGCTGCCCAGGATGACATCTGTTGTTTTCTGCAGCCTGATGGAAGGTTGTCTCAGCTGTGAATTCTCAGGTTCCTCCAGTTAGCAGCCTGATTACCTGAACTGTGCTTAAGGATTGTACCAAATTTTTCCACTGCATTACTTTGACCCACATGAGGTTGGACACCTTCACTGAAAGCATGAGGTATGTACCAATTTTTATCTTTTGTTTTTCTTATTCAGTATTTTCTACAATGTTTCAGTCTGCTTTTGCTTCAGTTTTATTTTCCCCCAGATATACTTCTTGACTCCAAATCTTTCTTTAGAGGACCAGCTAGAGAAAGTTTTCAAAATGTCTTCTAAAGCTTTGTTTATAAAATGCTATATCTGCAAAACTCAATTAATGATTGTCAGACATTGATGGGAAAATACCTCACATCTATCACTCTAATTGTCAAATGAGATTTTATGTAGCAGAAATTAAGATGACCTGGACAAGGAGTAAATCTCATTAACTTTGCCAATTAATAAATTGAGAATGAGAAGGAGCATAGTTCCCCTCCACAGTTCAGCAGTAGTTTATAAAGAGGAGGGACCAGTTAGAGGAAAAGAAGATATCTTCCTTTCTGAAAGGCTTCAGTCTCAGCTAGAAACTTGCATTCTTTTCTTCTTCTGCACTTCTCATCTGTTGTGTGGTGACCAGACTGAAGGTTTGTAGCAATTTACTGTACATTTGCTTATGTTTTGGGGGATGTTACTAACTAGAATTTTGTAGCTACTCGTACCTGTATGTCTATTGTTTTGTGGTATGATTCGTGGCAACATTTAGAACATGTTATTTCTTTACTTGGTTTTGATATGTTGAAGTTTCTAGTAGTTGGCAAGTGGTTAGGGGCGTTTTTTGAACTAAAATCAGGTATTGAGAAATGTTTCTGTGTGAAAAAGCTATAAAGAAGACCTTGTTATTAATTAGGAATTTAGCCATGATTTCCAAATATCAGGTTGGTTGGTGTTTTGTTTGTTTGGTTTTGGTTTGTTTGGTTGTGGTTTTTTTTGGGTTTTTTTTTGGAGCAGAAAATTCATGCAGCAGCTAGTGAATACCTTAACATTTTAGAGCTTTTTATCCATAAAGAAATAAGTAAGTGGTGAAAGGGGTAATACAGAATCTCTCCCATATTACAAATGAGTCTTTAATTCATGTTACAAAAGGCATGCATTGCACTGTCTGACACTGCTTATATGAAGATTGCAGTGCAGAATGTGTCTTGGCCTATTTAAAGATGCACTGGCACCTCCCCATTTTCCACACCTCTTGGAATGAAGCTGGATGCTTGCACAGTACATTTAAGTGGACTTGGAGTTCATAAATAGGATTTTCGGTTTCCTGTAAGCTTCTACATAATGGGATAAAAAACAATGGCCTCTAGACCTCTCCCAAGCGTTTTATACCTGTCAGACAGAGAGAAGGGAAACTACTTTCTGTAAGAGATATCTGAAATTTTCAGAATGGAGAAGGTCCAGTGAAAATGTCAGAAAACTGACAACAAAAAAGTGCAAAAGATATATAAATCAGTGGGATGTGACTCCATTATAAAGAAAGATGTTTCCAAAATACTTTTTAATCTAGTATAATGCTAGAATTCCATATGTCTTTGCATCAATACAGTTCCCTGTGACTGAAGGTTTTTAGTATCATCTAAAAAGTGGTTTAGTCTGAAATCCGTGAAAGTTGATAAAACTCACAGAAAGCCTTTGTGATTTTGCAAGCATTTTCCACCTCTTTCTGAGGCAGAGAGCTGATAATGCAGCCTTTTAGAGGGTCCCCAAGGAAAATGAAGTTCTTCCAAAACATAAATATGTAGTTTGAAATCACCAGTCACAGTCATATGAAGATCTGTAAAACAAAAGGAGCCTTTTTGGCTTTCCCCCCACCAACAGTGATCAGGAGAGGACTTATACTGTGGACAAGAGGGTGATTGAGCTCCACATCAGTACTTCAGTAAGTGCTTTTAAAGTAAGTGCTTCACCTTCAATCCTAATTGTCAGCCAAGATTTCTAATTCTTCCATCTTTGCAGGAAGGTAATGCAGTGGTGAGATGGGCCTTGTAATTCTTCATATATTATTAGGATTCCTAAGAGGTACCACAAGCAGTGAATAAGATACTAAAAGCAGTACAGTCAATTAATAAAAGGAAATAATAATCTAATCTGCTAATGGTCAATAACTATTCCAGTGACTGAAGATTTTAACAGAGCAGCCAATATAAATGGTACACTATAGCTGTTTCTAGACCAAGATCAAGTCCACCACTAAACCATGCCCCTAAGTGCCACATCTACATTTATTTTGGTGAACCATGAGGGAAAAAAAGCCTGTAAAAAGGTGCTCAGACACTTGATTTGAATGTTTCATCATCTTAGAAAATAATCCTTAAAATGGCACTTATATCAACAGCTCTTTTTTCTTTGAAATGAGTTAATTTAGATGTTATAATTCAGGTCTTATCTACTCTGCCAAAAGTAAAGTGTTATTGCATCTATAAACCACTCATCTTTTTATTCTTTCTTTTTTTTTTTTAATCCAGTGTAACTGACAACTATAATTCTGTTTTGCATCTTTTGAAGCATATATTTCTGGTATTTCTTTATTATTTGTGGTAGCCAGAGGATAGAACTTATTTTTTCAGTCTTGTATCTTTGCTCCATGTTGATATTTTATGAAACACTTTCTCTGATTCCTACCAGAATAACAAATGGTATTTTTAATTTAAAGATATTTAGCAATGTAAATGTCTTTCTGCAAAAAGAACGTAGTGAAGATTATTCCAGTTTGTGTATGAGAGCCAGAGAATTGTGTTGAAACCTTTAGAGGTATGGTTCTGTTTGGAGTAGGGGTGGGGCTGTGTGGTGGGAAACAAGAAACTAGTGAAATAAATGGAGTTTACACTGCAGTTACTTTATTTATAAGTGGCTTTATCTAATCTATACATAACTTAAAATTTTCAATTATATCAACAATTATATTTTTAATGGTCCACTGTAAGGACTGAGAAATAGAGCAGTGGGCATGCAAAATACCAAAAATATAAACTTTAAGGTCCCTTCCAATAAAAATCATTTCGGATTTTGTGACTGTAAGATTTTTACTGACAGAGGAAAGGCACTGATTAAAATGTAAATAATTTTTAGTCTGATGAATTTTACTTACTGCTGTCATCCATCAAGTAATTTTTAGTACAATCAAAGCTTATGATTTGTTTCCTCTACAAAAACATTTTAGTTGCATTTACAATACTCTTCAGACTTGGTTTATCTGTACCACAACAAGAAAATCTGTATTGCCTTGACTTACAATATGAGAATGAAGCCATAGCCTACAGCTCCCATTTCATTTTCTGTCACTGCAGGATGTGCACAGTGATTGTACAACATTCTTGGCTGTATCCTTGATAATCCCAGGACATCTGGGCCAAAACCTCACCATACTGTAAATATGTTCAGATCAGCAGAATGTAATCAAAAGAGGATGAGCTGATCTTCTGCCAAGACAGCTAGCCAAGTAGGAAAGGATTTTAAGAAGTATTAATTAATCATTTTCTAGGAACATTAAAGATCTGCTAATTGTTCGGGGAACTGGAACAAGAGATAGCTGTAGCCAGCCAAAGGTTGTTCTTCTCAACAAAACAGTTCCCCCCATACCAGCTTTTACACCAGGCTCCCTGTTGTTGTTTTGAAGAATCAGCTTTGTAAAGAAGTTTGTTATTTATGAATTGAAAGGAGATGACCTGTCTGTCAGTAGAAGTTACATAGTACATTCCAATTCTAGATTGTAGGCTTATATTACAGATTTATCGCACTTAGTTTTCTGTTGTGCTCTAATATGACCACTGTCATAGAATTATTTTACTTATCTAAAGCAGGAATTCTTGGCAGATGTGCAATGGGAATTTCAGAGTGTTGTGATTTTATTTTTTTTTAATAGATTAAATTGTGCAACAATGTGTACTAGGTTATAGCCAGCTCCAGCAGTTCTTATAGTGAATAATTAATTATTGGTTATATAATATATAAATATTTGTCAAATCCAGTTTACTTCTTTAAGAAGTATTATCTTTACCAGGGACTGCAATATCACCAGACAGACAAGATACTGAAGCGGTTTCAAGTCTTTTTTTTTCGTCTCTCTCTTTTTTTTTTTTCTTTTCTTTTTTTTTTTTTTTTTTTTTTTTTTTTTTTTTTTTTTTTTTTTTTTTTTTTTTTTTTTTTTTTTTTTTTTTTTTTTTTTTTTTTTTTTTTTTTTTTTTTTTTTTAGTTAGGATTTTACTAGTAAAAGTTGAGCCTCTGAAAGGCAATGGTGACCAGGTTAGATATAAATTAAAGCAGTTTTACAAGGTTTTGAGCTTTCAGGTTGGAGGAAAGATAACAGCATTGTAGGAAAAGAACCATCCATGTCAGCAGCTTAGGTCAGCTGCTGCCCCAAGAGCTCCTCACCTTCAATTTACAGTTAAAAGGTTAGGGCTCATCATGTCAGTTTTCTTTACTGAGCAAAATGTCACAAACTTAAATTCAAGCATTTCACCATGTTAGGAAGTAGCTTCAACCAATATTGCAGTTATAGGACTTTTGATGACTACAGATAAATTTAAATGTTATCTAGGTTAACTTGCATCATGAGTGACACTCCAAGTCCTAATCTCAGCATGCTGATAAAATTGAAAACAAAAGCTTTCTTCACTCTAACAGAAATTATATATTTGTAGTCAGTAAATTGCAGCCATTTGATCCATGTGATCAAAGTAGGTTGAAGCCCAAGGACTTGATGATCACCCAAAATATGATACTAAAGCAACATGACAAAAGAACGAGCCTGTGTCTCACTGCTCCCATGAGACAAATAGACCAATAGGAAATGTTTCACCTTAGTAAGATCAGAGAAATTTTATTTACTGATTGTAATGCTGATTGGGATTCATAACCTCAGTGAGACACTTCTGGGTGTGTACTGTTATAATAAATGCACACATTTCACTGAAGAAATTAAAAGCTCTTGGCGCTAATAAGGGATATGATCAAGGCAGCATTTATTGCTAATGACATGTGTGTGCTGCTCATAAGGCACCACCTCGCCCTTCAGTAAAAATTGCAACAGACCATTTTAGAGATAAGAATGGGTGGGTACAGAGAGCGAGTTTCTTGCACAAGGACGTGTTGCAAAGCGTAGCGTGGGGACTCAAGAACATTTCTTTTTTCCAGTGAGCTAATAATAACGTACTCCACACAAACTCTGGCTTGTCAAATCCATGTACCCCACTTTTCCTCACCTTGGGGGACAGGATGAGAAATAAGGGCTAGTTTCAGAGTGACAAAAAAGCTGTGTAACTATAATAGATGGTGTGGTGACAATTCCTTGATAAAATGTGGGTGAGTCACACCCTCAACACAGACCTCTATGTAAATTGTGCAGTCTAGCCCAAAATGTCTGGCTGGAGTTTACTGACTAGGGTTCATTTTAGGTTTTATTCCTTGGCGCGTTGTTTGTCATGCAGCTCTCTCACCATGTCTTTCCCTCTCCTTCTTCAGGGATTGTTTTGTTGCTTGGTTGTTTTTTTCTTGGTTGGTTTTTTTTTTGAGGTTTTTTGTTTTGTTTAGGTTTTATTATTAATATTATAAGTATTTATATTTATTTTTTTTATTATAAGTGTTGCAGTTGCTGGTCATATGTGTGCCCCTCCTCAGAATGATTTTTTCCATTGAGGGGTGCAGGAGCAGCAGATAAGGCCATGTTATTGACTTTAAAAGCCTATCTTCTGTTTGGCTTTTTATAGATTAACAACAGTAGATATGTCTAGCTAGCTTCATAGTGGTATGGAAACATAAGGAGCCATACCAAATAAACACGGAGATTTTTGTGGTCCTCGGTCTTTTATAGCCATTGGAGAATGAACAGGATTTGGTTTTCAATACAGCTTTCAGATTAGTCAAGCAGAAAGTAAAAAATAGAGTAACTATCTCACCTCTTTTTGGGGTGCTTGAAAGAGCCTGGTAGATAAAGAGATAAAGAGGAAACAAATGAATCAGATGACTGGAATGAATCGTTGGAAGGACAACAAAGGCTGGTCAAAAGAACTTGTCCTGAAATAGACTTCCGTGCAGCAATGCCACACTTAACCAGACTAATTGTCACTAGAAAGGACTTAATGTAATCATACTGTTGATTTAATTCCTAATGTACACTGTTGCATTTGTCTGCAGTATCCAGGGAATTACCTTTCATCTTCAAGTATCTTCCTTTCAAACGATTCTTCAGTATGGTCATTCAACTATGACCACAGCTACTGAACGATACTAATGATAATACTTTAAAGGCATATGTTGGAAGAAGTCTAACAAATAAGATTTTGCTATAATGCCACTTTTCCATTGATTTGTGATTTCATTTTAATCCTATGTATGCTTTCCCTAAAAGCGTTGACAAAAAGGCAGCAATAAGTATACTTGCTATGACTGTAAGCTAGTCATGAATATACTGTTACACAACATTACTAGCTGGGATGTATATAAAAAAAAATTGGAACATAGAGCTGTGGGAATTTGAGACTATTGCAGATGCCAAATCATATAATCTTTCATAAAATGCTCAATTTCATGAGGAACATTTGGTTTGGGTTTTGAATTTTTTTTCCTCATTATAGGACTGTTCCAAAAAGCATTACTACTCCAGTAGTTACCTAATTCCTTTGAGAATCAGCCTAAAAGTACTGATAGTCACTTTGCACTCATTTGTTCTTGTGCTTAAATTTGGTTTTAATCTGAATAGTTTTTTTTCCTTGTCTCCTAATTTTATGGTTCTAAGGAAGAGAGTAACCTCATAATTTAGGCTAAAGTTGAATGCTAATTAATCTAAATACACACAGCTGTGTTCAATCCACTTGTTTGTACTGCAATATTGACTTTGTAATGTAAGGCAGGGCAGACCAGGGAGTGAGGTATGATTTCTATTCTTTATGTACAGTTCCACAAACTTGGATAGACCTGGGAGGCATGTAAAAAAGACTGTGGTAAGAATTCAGAACTTGTTCTGAAGCTTTCAATGTCAAAATTCAAATACATGTGTCCTTTACAAAGCAGCTGAATTGTATCTGCAGCCAAGAAAGAACTTATTTAGGTAAAAGATAAAAAGGTGTTATCTCTACTTTTCTAATCTTCAAAAATTCCTGAAACTTTCTCAGAGTTACAGGTGTCTTAGAGAAGTTCTTATCCTTACCTTCTTAGGTGTTCTAGGGAATGTCTATAGTAATTACCTGAAGAGCAGATAGAACATAACATGAAAGTATTTAAAACCAAAATGGATTGGTTCTTCAGTCCTAAGTTTTGCAGTTGGCAATTTGCCATCACTATGAAAATTACATCATTTCTGAAATGAGGGCTGCAAGAAGTTTCAGGAAGTTTGCAGGGTGCAGGGGAAACAAGCAATTTCATTGCTTGTGATGATGTGACACTGTGAAGCGGGGCCCTTTTTCAGGGGAAATTTGTTTAACTCCGAAGTTTTTTCATTTCAGGAATCCATGCTAGAAGATTGTTTGTTTACTAATGCTGTCGACTGACTCTAGTTACTACTATGAAAAGCACTGTGGAAACACTTACTGAAATTATTTTGTGAGCAGTGTAGATAGACTATTTCTGCAAGATGCAATCTGCTATAAGGGTACTCGTTATACATGGAATACTCCACTGTATCAGGTATGCTTCATTTCCTAATGACAAGTAGAGAAGATGCAGAGAAGACAAAGTTTCACTGACTCTTCAGTCTTGGAATATAGTAAGAAGAGGGGTGTAGTGCTAAAAAGTGAAGTGAAATAGAAATGTGGCTGTGGGTATGACCACACGTTAAGTGGCATTGCTAACACTGGCTGGGGTTAAGTGTGGCAGGTCACATGCAGCTACTGTCTAATGAGCACAGTGTGCTCAAAAGCAGAGGACTTAGCAACTCCACAAAACCCTTCTTGGCTACTGAACCTGTGACCCTGCGGCTCACATTAGACAGTGTTATTTTAGTGACTAAACATGGCAAAAAGTGAAAACTGTTCAAATATTTATATTAAAAATGTCAAGATATCGTTTTTTAAACTCTCTACTGATATTGGGAGGATGAAGGCTCTCTCAGAGAGGTTAGTATACCTGTAATGCTCATCAAATTTTCCTCTATTTAAAAATTCTGAAGCCTAGAAGTTCTTTTCTAAACTGTTTTTCAGAATGCCTGAGCAAATAAACATAGCAACTTCATGGTTTTTCCAGATGAAAATATAGTACTATCATGGAAGTGATATGCTGATCCTCAAATTCCTTTGTTTAGAATTAGAAAATAAATTCTCACCCAAAATATAAATAGTGCAACTGCATACATAAATAAAAAAGCAATAATGATATTGCATGTGAGCACTGAGAACGCTCTCTCTGTGGTTAGCTTTCCAGGGCCAAACTGAAGAGAATAATTTGCTCTCCTGGACTGGTCACTCCTGAGAATGGTGTCCCAGGGAAGGCCAGGTCAGTGGAGTCCCATCTCTGAACAGCAGAACTGTCAGTTTGACACTTGGCTTTCTAAATGGGGAAGTTTGCACAATTTCTTCAGAAATGTGCAAACGTGTTTTCATTTAAATATTGTTCTTCTGCTTTCAGTATTCTGCCACATAAAAGCAATACATACAAAAATATTCTGAGATTGGGGAAAGTTTCACAATTTCAAAATAGGACCAGATTCAAAAACCGACATAAAATCTGAAGTCATAGGTGGTTATTTGCCTGTATCATTATCATCTTGATCCTCAGATCAAATAAATTCATGTTAGTTGCATTGTCTTCAGCAGTTATACAACTTCTTAGGAGCTGAAAATTTAATCCAGTACTTTAAATTTAAAATGGCTCTAAAATCTTAAAATTACTCTGCAGTTGTGTCGTCCTTTCAAGTTCTTATTACTGAAACATTCATTTTTCGGCCATCCTTTATCCCTTTCAATTGTCTCAAACACTTGTAATAAGTGCTGCTAATACATAAGATATTATGTATTAAAATGATATTTTAATATTATATTATATAGCATATAAGCATATAATATAATATAATATTATATAGCATATAAGGAAAAACACTAACAGATGTTTAAATTCAAAAGCACTGAGAATTTTGGTAAAAGGAACAGGTCTATTTACCTGTGAGTGAATGGGTGGATATTAAATGGAGCAACTGAAAACTAATTGTGTTAAAAACTTATAGCCTTCTACTACATAGATCTGTTCTATAAATATTTGGGAGTAAGGATGTATGATGTACAAACACTGTGCAACAAATGTTGTGTTTAGTCGATAGTTTGGGTTGAAGCCCAGTCTGACATGACACACAAATTCTGTGTGGAAAGATTTTATGATATTTTCTTTAGTGGATAGTTTGGGCAGAAACCCAAACTGGGTCAGTAAAAAGCCAGTGCCAGACAAGCCTGGCTTTATTTTTTCCCCTGTTTTTCTATAATTTATCTTGAGGCTCCCATCTCTCTGTCAAGCTTGAAAAGGTTCTTTTTGGCTACAAGAATTCCCCTGGCTCAGGCACCCACAGCTTTTAAAAACTAGAACAGAACGCTGTAAACACAACAGCGCTAAAACCAGTTGTCATTGCTCTGTTTTCTGTCCCCAGGTCTTTCACAGGGCTAAGCAGCTGCTGCTGTGGGGCACATGGACATGAGGCCTCTGAAAGGGTGCAGGAGAGCCTGCTGAGGGGTGTTGGGGAGGCAACGCTCAAGTGGGGCACCAGGGCCTGTGCACCCTTGTTCTGCTGGTGGGGTGTGACCTCTCTGAGCTGGCTGCACTGTTCTGGTTGCTCTGGTTTCATAAAGAGCCATCAAATATAATTACAAGCTTTAGCACTGTTGGAAGAGAACCTTGCTTCCCATGGTGTCTCACGTGCTGTTAGGGTGGAAGGAGCCAGAGGAGGAAATGCAGCAGAGCTGAGCAGGGCCTGGGGCACCAGTGGGTGATGTGCTACAGGGGGGAGATGAGGTGGGTGATAAGACAGTAGGCTGGGCTGGGCAAAAGTTCTGTACTGTGGTCTGGAGAGGAGGAAGAGAAGGAGGAAGATGTTGGGAGGCAGGAAGGTAGAGGTGGGAATCCCCTCTTCAGTCAGAGGGCCACAGCCAACTCCACAGTTATACTGTTCATTGTGAGTCTAAAATAATACCTTGACCTTCAGCTTGGTGAACTCTCTTAGCCTGTCAACTCCTAGCACGCTCCAAAGACCCCACTGACTGCACCAAGACTGTTCAAACTTGACTAGTCCCTCACCGATTCATTCTTGGAATCTTCTTTGCTGCCACTATCAAGTTGAATGTTGCCTTCATCCCTGAAGCCATTAAAAATAATTTTGACTTGGCTTTTTTTCCTAAGTTTGGAACATTCCTACTATGCTATGTTCCTTTGGTTTCTACAACATCACTGCTACATACACAGCAGGAAGCAAGGTTAGAGTTAACTCACACATCTCTAGCTGTTTGCTAGCTTTGTCTTGCTGGAAAGAGAATTCTGAGCATAAATCATGGTCATCTGCAAGGGCATTCTTATTGCACAAAGTAAATAGATTCATAAGAGATGCTTTCATTTGCAGATGTTAGAATCAGTCAATCCCCCTGAAACTGCAGCTCCAGAATTACTTCAGCCAAGGTAATTTAGTTTTCCACAACCCTATTTCCTTATATGTTTTGGCATAAGCATTTGGCATAACAATTTTGTCAGCTAAACTGCCAGAAAACTGATAATATAAATAATAGTCTTCTACTAGCTTAGCTCACAGAGTTGACTCACTATAGATCAGATCATGGTACACCAACTCACATTTAAAATGTTTTGGTGCTGCATTAGAGGCACAATTAATGCTAGTGATTACAAGAGAAATAATTGTAGTCCTTCCTTCCAGCTGAAGAGTAAAAGGAAAAAGAACAAAGCATTGAGTTTTGTAATACCTTCAGTCGCTTTCCTGGCTAGACACATGAACTTATTTGACTCATAGAAAAACTATGATCTCTTCCAATTGTTTTACTTTCTCTAATTACTCAACTATCCCATTTGGTTTTAGTCACTATCCAGTGTCACTTTTAGGAACAATAAGCAATAAACGGAGAGTTAACTGTTTCTTTTTAGTGTAGTAACAGAAATACCTAGTAGAATAACAGAATAATTTCAGGATAGAAAAGCATGCCTTCCTTAGTTCAATAATAAATTAATTCTACCGTTTTACTTGTTGATGTGTAGACCAAGAAATAACTCCTGCTAGCCTAAAAGAAACTGTCTGCAGAAGAGATGACTCTCTTAAGTCTACTTATGATGCCAGATAGTGCTTGGTAATTGAAACTAGACAATCTAGAGATCAGTAATAAGATGCAAATTTTCAAAAGTCACTGTAAAGCAGAATATTAGATGTAAATATTATTATAGGTTTTATAATGCTTGAGGTTATTCACAATGGCAAAATGTCTTTGTGAGGCAGATGCTATTACTCAGATACTTCTTTAAGCTGGAAGTTTAAAACCTCTAGGACTGGTCTGGGCTGTTTCCTTTGCAGAAACAGCTTTAGTGATACCTTTCATACAAATTAATCTCAGATGAAAGAAAAAAAATTCTGGTCATGTGTTTTTGCATCCTCTCTTTGCATCTAATGAAGCCTGTGTCATTTGGATAAAGGTACTATATACAAATAAAAAACTTTCACAATTTATGGGCAAACCAGTCAAAATGTTGTAGAAAGGCAGATTGTAAAAACAACCTGTGTTGTTGAAAGCTTCATGATAAATACTGAAATCCCAGAAATGTAACTTACTAATAGTTTATTTTAGTCAGGAAGATTAAGTATGAAAGGCTTAGTCCTGAGGTAATAAGGTTCAACAAGTTAGTGAATTAGAATTGTAATGCCCTATGGCATCCCAGCTCTCTGTGGAAAATACGGTGTTGGTCTAGGCTTTATTAATACCTCTTTTTCCTCACAGCTTACTATCGCTCTTCTCTAAAGGGCAGTAACTTGTTCAGCCTTGGGCAGCCTGAATCCCATCAAGAAAAGAGGAAGGACAAATCATTAGAAATCTTTTCTTTGCACCATCCTGGGGAGGTTAAGGCCTGTTATGCTTTGCTATCTTTCCTCTGCTCAGTTTTCCCCTACGCTTTGGAAAGCATCCCAATTTATCTTTCTATGCCTGCTCACAGGTGGGTACAGTTTGTTCCTTTTGCATAACTGCTTCTGTGGAATGCTCCTTGACCTCTGATGGTTTGGTTTACCCATATAGATGAGCTCATATCAGTTTATTTTTCAAGGGATTATGAAGTCCAGCTGCATTTGAAGTTGTTTGCTGTATCAGGTTCCTACACTGATGACTGATGTATGTATTGACACAGTAAATGCCATTCCTCGTGGCGTGATCAAGTTTCTTGTCCTTGGTCAAATTAATTCTTCGTGTAACTGCGCTTTTGAAAATCTCTAGAGTGAATGTATCATAAGATGTCCTGTTCACAAGGAGCTCTTTTAATGGCTTCATTTCTGTCAAAATTAGTTCTTCTGGCTTTGTTATTTGTGCTAGTGTATCTCTGCTAAGATCAAGTGTGCTTCATTAGAGTAAGCAGAAATAAATCTAACTAATTTCTTCTTCCATATGTAGCCACAGTGCCATGACAAAGCAGAAAAAAAAAATCAACCATAACTAAACCCCCAAACTATCAACATATTATCAGCAAGTTTTTCCATATCTGTTGAGATTATTAAATAGCAGCACAAAGTCAGAATTAACTGCAGGACTTTGAAAGGTCACAAATTGACACATCTGCAGCACAATATTATGCCAGAAGGGTGAACTGGTTAGAAAAATAGAATGGACGTTCTTTAAATATTCAGAAAATTCATTTTCCTAGACAACTCATTATGCATTTTTCCAAGACTGTGTTAGAAGGTTTCATGGAAGAAAAATAATTTAACTGCTCAAGGATAGTAGTATGAAGAATATTTAATTCTTTTTATTCAATAGAAACTCCATGCATTTCCTGATTTTTTTTTTTTTAATAAGCATGGCTTTTAAAAAATATTTGATCTGTCAGAAGTATCTCTTACTGAGTTTTTTAGTGTGGGGTTTTTTTTTTCTGTTTGTTTTCTTGTTTGGGGTTTTTTCCTTTTTCTCTTTTTCCCCATGAACATCTAAAAGTAGAAGCTGGGTACTACTGTCTTGTGCACTGCCAGAAACTTTTATTCTCTTTTTACTTACATCTGTGACATTATAATCCCAATAACAGGTTTAGCAGAAGTAGCTAATGTAGCATTCTCAATTATTGACTCTTTCCTCAAGAACAAGTAAATTAACAAATGTACTCTGGAAACCACTGAGCAGGGGATCTCACAAGCCATTCCTATAGGGACTCTTAAAAAATATTTACAGGCCAAAGCTATACCTGGAATATGGAAAATCCATATTTGTTAATTTAATGGGAAATAGGCATTTGTATCCTTTGGGAAAATTGCAGAATATTAGCCTAAGGATGTATTTAGGTATCCTCTCAATCTTTTTGTGTTGTTTTGCTGAATATTGTACGGCATGCCATACAATTGCTGAGAGAGCGTTCTATTTCTGTACATGTTAAATTCTTGCCAAAATATACAGTCTACTGTGCTGTCAAACCTCAAGAGACTTGATAATTTGAAATTCCTTTTGCTGATATGCTATCCCATCACTACAGTCTTTGCCAAAAGGCAAAAATATCTGACAGTTGTATTACCTAAAACATTTGCTGGTCCAAGAAATCTAATTTTACCAAACATGCCTTGCTGTGGGTGAGTGTACTTGCATTCTTAAGAAACTGCAGGTATGTGGTAGTGTACAGATGCCAGAGAGAATGTTTCTGCAAAGGTTAGAAGAACAGTTAGCTTCAAATTCTCCTCACACTTCTCAGTATACTACCATGTTACTTTGTCCACCTTAATGACAAGCTGCTGTTTGTTATCAGAGACTTGTGATAGAGGTTATGAGTTCTGCTTTGAATAGACCTCACAAAGATAAAACTTGTCATGAGTGTGTATCTAGAAATAAGTAGGTGAACTGCAGCATTGCTTGGACAAACTGTAGAGTTCAGAATTTGGGTCAGTCATAAAATTTGGCAGGGCAGGAGGAGGGAGTTGCAATCTGGGTGAGATATCTTATGACCAGTTTATGCAAATACAAGGTGATTAGGAACCTTATCTTCTCAGATCCCACCTTTTGTATTCATGTGATCAAACTGGCTGTGCAAGGGCAGCAAGGCTCAAGTGCTGATGCAGTGTTAACAAGAGACCAAATTCAGGTGTTAACACTCCAGTTGCTGGAGTCTTCTATTACTGAAGACAAAAACTTTTAAACTGCAATACAACTTGTTTCTCTTTCCTTCATCGGTGACTAAAATTGAAAAGAAAGTCATAATAAAGAAGCCAAAGTTGTTGCACTGTAAAAACAGAATCAGATAAACATGCTGATCTCAAAATTTTTATAAAATGCATTTGCATTCTTCTAATTAAATAAATTAGTTCACATCTTGTACTCTTTTTAAGAGCATAAGCTAAAAACTCTCTTATCCTCAGATATGAATTCATGGTGAAGATTTTTGACACTGCTTTCCTGTAATGCACATCTTGAATGGTCAGAATGTACAGATATTTCCCTCCGTCTGCTCTGAGCTTGCCTTTCAGTGCCAGAATTTCCATTTCTCATTTCCTTCTTTTATCATCACATCCCAGAATGGATGGTGAGAAGCTGACTTTACGAAAAAGGTCATGAATTTATTATTAATACTAAAAACACTTTCTTCATGTTTGCCAGTTTAGTAATGCACAGGAATAGATCTTGAATATTGTTACATTTGTAGCAACTCAGAATTCCTGGGGTATTGGTTCATTAAGGGAAGGACAACACGGCTATTCTTCAGGTGACTGACAAATCCACTTTGACTGTTACAATTTGTGGTCTTATCTTTTCAGTAAACCACAGCACATCCTTATGGTTATAGAGAGAGCAAGACACAATACTGAGCTGTGTCAGTCAGAGATGTGAGGAGAAACTGAGGCCCTACCATTCCACATAGACCTTTTCCTTTAAGATGAGTTGTAGGTCACTAGAATTGTGTGTAATTAGAATACACAAATAATAAGCCATGAAAATGTGAATCTGGAATAATAGAAAACACTGCTTTGCTGGGCATAAGAGTCTAATGGGATGATTTGTAAACAAATACATTGCAAACTCAGAGCACAAACTATGACTCCTTTCAGATGGGACTGAAGTGCTCCTGGTCACTCCACATCTTCCAACTACAGTTGGGCTTTTTGGTTCCAGGACTAGTCTAGAATGTGTCACCACTGTAGGTATCTGGTCTGCATGTCCATCTGAACAGATCATCTCCTACCTCACCTGTTATTGCAGTCGAAGCTGCTTTCTACTCATCCCAGGTCATACCAGCACTGGAGCTGCTCCCTGCAGCAGGTGAACCCCCTTCCCACAGGAGTCTCCCAGTCTATACAGTTTCTCATTTACTGTCTCGCTCTGGCTGCCTCAGGCTGTACCCTGGAAGTTTTTCCACTCTGAGCATGTCCAATTGCTCTCAGGATGAAGTGCTCCCCTTTCCCAGGCAAACAGGTGACTGTTCTTCATCCTGTAAAGGACTTGTTCAATATGCCTCTCCTAGAGACTGCATAGGAACTTATAATGTACACTGGTGTTCTTCAGGGACACTGGGCATTGCACCTGAGAACGAGATAACTGAAACAATGAAGTGTCTCTGCACCTTGTGGTTCCTGAGAAACTTAAAAAGTTAAAGAAAATAGTTCTGCTGCTGGTTAGAAATGTTATTTCCTGTCAGGTGAAAGGTGAACTCACAGACTTCAGGTTTTACCACCTGGAAGCACTGGTAGCTTTTTGGCAGTGGATGAAGTTTACAATCATGGTCAGCAGATACTGCAGTGTTGAGGGGGAAGTCTGATTTTGCATGCACCTGTTTCCAGGCATGGCTCGAATGGGAATAATGAAGCGCTCTTTGCAAAAACATTATGGGATGATGAGGGTGTTGGGATCTGTACAGCTGTCTTCCAAAATATGGCGTTACTATAAATTAGCCTGGCAACACCCCAGAGCAGAGCAGTGGGAAGCAATGAGTAACAGCTCCGCCTATAAAGAAAGGGACTGGAAAACAGTCAGCCTGAAAGGTTGATTACAAGCTTCCATAAAATAACATTATATCAGAGGAACTTATTAGGCAACCTGAGTATTTCACTGTGTCTGAGGAAATGAGTGAGCAACTGAGAAGAGCACATCAGAAGAAATAGAGAGGCTCATAGTTGGATCCTCTAATGCAAGGGGCCAAAGTGTACTGTTTAAGTTATATGGCTCTTCTGTGAAGCTTAGCTCTGCTGGTGTGAAGTGACTGATCGAAAGTGAAACTGGTATAGGGACTTTAATTTGGATCAATAGCAAGGAAATAAATAAAGTCAGGAGACCCCATTCAGTCCTTTCGACTCACTTGCATCCTCATCCAGTAACTACTTATGTGTGTATCTCTAGAATAGGTAATTTAGGGATCTTAATTGTTCTATAGGTACAGCATAAACTGGAAATAAAACATTTTCTACCCAGAAGAACTTACTGTCTGAGCAAGCAACCTAGGGAGAACTTGGTGTGGGGAAGGAAGAGGTGGCTCATGAATGCTTAGGAGCAGGGATGAAATTCTACCAGGAGGGGAATCTACTCAGAAGGGGTGGCAGTAGAGGAGAGAAACACTGAACTGAATGGACAAGACAGACTGGAGGGCAGAGGGAATGATCCCAGAACCCAGAGATAGGAGGGGAGAAGACAAACACCAATTCAAGTGAACAGCCCTAATCAGCAAAATGGTGAGAGGATTCAAAGTGGGAATGTGAAAAGTGATTAAGCATTGAAGGGGATTTCTAAACTCTGGCATATTTCTGTGTTCCACATAAGCTATACCCAAGTCCAAAAAACAAGGCTGCCATCATCGTGCATCTCGTTTTCCTATATGTTGCTGTGGAAGCAGTACCGCCTCTCCCCACACTGTCTCATCTATACAGCTCTTTAGAACTGAGGCTTCTTCTTACAAGCTTGTAGGAAGGCACCATGCTGAGTTCTTAGTGTTCACTAGGACATTGAGACATTATGATAAAATAGTAATAATGTAGAAATTATATAGAGAGAGACAGTGTATGACCAGACGAACCAATGTATGTAGATAGTATAGATAAAGACATCTTTGGCTATCTACCAGTTATTTCAAGTGAGATATTCCTGTGATCTTTCAATATATCACACCTTAGACATAGATGAAGCAACCTTTGAAGAACTGAAAACTTTACATGTATAGGATTGTAACAAAAGTATTCTAAAGCAGCACAACTCCTATGGAGTACATTAGCAGGTACAGGCTTTTTGAAAGTAGTTATATTCACCTTCTGCCTTGTATCCATAGTTACTAACATATACACCTAAAATCTGTAAGCTGTGTATCTGTGCTTCTTCAAATAGGGGTTGTTTCCCCAGTTTAAAGGGTATTTTTACTTGCGTTATGCAGACTCTGACTAGAATATGAAGTGGAATGAAGCTTTCATAAAATTATAGAATATGTTGAGTTGGAAGGGACCCCATCATCGTGTCCAACCCTTAATCCTGCACGGGACACCCAAGAATCACACCGTGTGCCTGAGAGCATTGTACAAACACCTCTTGAACTCAGACAGGCTTGGTGCTGTGACCACTTTCCTGGGGAGTCTGTTCCAGTGTTCAGCCACCCTCTGTGTGAAAAACCTTTTCTTGGTACCCAACCTAAACCTCTCCTGACTCAACTTCATAACATTTCCTTGGGTCCTGTCACTCGTTACAGGATCAGTATCTGTCCCTCATAAATATGTTAAAGTATGCAATGAGGTCCCCTGTCAGTCTCTTCTTCTCTAGGCTGAACCTGTGACTCTGTTTATTCTCTGAAATCTTTATTATTTTCATTAAGCGAAAAGATAAAGACTCAAGAATCCCTCACAAGGAAGCGTATTAAGCCATGTCACTACTGATAGCTATTTTTGTAGTATATCTGTTTAAAACCCCCACATCTTTGTCCATCTGCAGGTTTTGGATTACTTAACTTTTTATTTCATATAAATCATGCAAAACCCTCTCAGAATAACATGCTGAAGGCCAAGCCAGGGCAACACCTTATAAGGCATTTCATACCAGTTCCAACACGTGTCTCAGAAAACATCTGTGAGCACACGGAGTGCTTTCCGCTGATCATCATAGTACGTGAGTCAAGCCTGCAATGCCTGGGGAGAGGAGTTACTTCTTAAAATGTGTATGAAACTAAAATGGAGTTGAGAGAAACTGTCCTCTAAAAATGGAATTATTTTTCTGCCACTGTGAAGATCATTTAACTAGGATCTCTTAGGAAAAAAAAAAAAACACAGAAAATTCAAACAAAATGTCCTCAGATATTTTATGTTACCTGCCTAAGAAAATATTTCTTCTTATTTAAAGCAGAAGGAATGACGAGATGTCTGAATTTACCTAAAAATGAGAGTTTCATGTAAACAAACTGAAACCAAATAATGTTTAGTTCTGTAATAAATGCTTTTGGATTAGGCAACTGAAACTGAAATGTTACTGAATTAAATTTTTTGCTTTTAATTACAGGCAAATCATTGGTTAAACTTTCTAACTGACAAGTGGCTTTCCCCCTTCCCCACCCTTGTGCATTATATTTGTGGCACTCAAATAGGTTAATTTTTTTAAAAGGCACAAATAACCTATGCCCTTAAGGTGCCTACAAATGAGGTGCTTGATTCAGCCATTAGTGTGGGGTCAGCTGCACAATTCAGGCCTCAGTGAGTATATCCTCAAAATATGTGAAGAATTTGGAGCTGGAATTTAGGTTTGGGTCCCTTTCAAATTCACCATTTTCCAGAAAAGAGAGGAAGGAGTCATGCACTTCAGACTGAAAAGAGTCCTTCAAAAGTTTAATATTAGTCTTTTTCCAAATATTTCCTCAATTAGTTTTAGACTAAACTGTCTCATAGTCTTTTGGATTTCTTTATGGCTTTCTGGTAAAAGCACAATATAACAGAAGTGTGATATCATGGGTGACACACTGAGAATAATGCAGTGAGCACAGGGTTAAGAGGCTCCTTTCTACTCTGTTAAGAACTTTTCCCAGCAGAAACCATGGGAATCTGATATGATTACCAGCGTGCTTTCTGCAGAACTGTGTCATTATTGTTAACAGATTTTGCAGTAAGGAATACATGTGGCAACTTCCAGAAGAAGACATACTAGGCAAAGGGCTGAAACTCTGACCAGTAATTATTGCCAGCTCCTTCCTACCATTGCCTCCCACATCAACCACTAAAAGTGAAACTTCTTTGTGGGAGCTCCGGGCAGCAATTCCAAGAAATGTTTTTTATTATTTTTTTCAGAAACTACCTAAAATATTTTTGTAAATTTTAATAAGAAATATTTCAACCAGCCATGTGTTCAAGCTGTTGTTAATTCTTTCAGAACGATCTTCCTGTGAAAGTGGCTCATGAATGTTGCTGGTTTAAAAAAAAAAAGTAGGAATTAGGCTATTTATAGCTTTAATGACTAAGCATATAGACTGCAATAGTTATACATGAGAGGAATCTCATGATGTGAGACCATCTGGTAGTCTATGAAGGAGGCCAAAGGCAGTTTTCAGTGCACATCTGTAGGCCATCAGGTCGGGCATATCCCTTCCAGAAAGAAGAGCTGCTTTTACAATCATTGCATGCAGCTTCTTTTCAGAAATGAACATTTTGTTATTAGACTGTTATCCACATAGGATGTTTTGTCTGTCTGACAGCCTGGAGTTTAAGGATGGGACTTACTTCTTTGTAAAAAGGTTTAGAACTGAGTGAATTGGCATATGCTCTTAAAATAGAACACAAAGCAATGTTAGAGGTTTATTCCTTGAATAAGGTCTTTAAAGTCAATAGATGTTGCAGCTCTTGAATTGTGTCTGTTAGAGATAACCTATAAAAGATTAATAGAGTCTAAAAAATTGATTATTTTGGTTTCATTACACCAAATGAGGACATGGAATGTGAGTTATTCATTCCTTTCCCTTTATCTGACTAGGTTTTTATTGCTTTAGCCTTTTAGTTTTAGCTGGATCTGCTAGATCTTATTTTGAAAGGCCAAGTGGAACAAATTAAGTAAGAAACAGTGTTTCTTCCAATTGTGAATGAAAGTCTTAAAAAAAGCTATAGTAGTAATGGTCATCAATTTTCTATCAAATAAATTTTCACTAGTAAACTGTGATTTGTTTGAATGAGTTATTGGCAAAGAATATTTCATTAGTTTATTTTTTTAAAGGGCTTCTAATACCATGCAGTTCCTTGTTAGAGTGGCTTGGCTGCTTCCTTTCTAACTCATTCAGCTTGCTTCTATGGAGTGCTGGCTTTCAGGACTTCACATCTGGGGAATATCTGCAACATCATCTGTTTCAGGGTTTAAGATTGCTCAACTGTTAAGAATGGTCTTAATGGCTTTAGTTCCCAAGCATGAATTTCCTCCTCAGGTGTGCTTCTAAGGATGTCCTGGTCCCTGGAACTCAACTTCTCAGTTGCTCATGTCTTTCATAGGGGTCAAAGACCACAGGTAACCCTGCAGTCTAGTTTGCTCTGTAGTAAAAGCAGTATGTACTCCACAGTACTTCTTCTGGGAATTCGGTTTTCCTTTGGTTCTTTTAGGTGTGCAATAGAAAAGGCAGAAGCATCCATCGAGTGGCAGTGCTTAGCTCTCTCAAAATTAGGAGGAAAGGAAGTTTTTTCCCCACCTAACTTCTTTTTTCTTATTTTGGAATTCTAGGTAGTGTAGATGGAATTGTAGCAAAATTCCTGCATTATTTTGTATTGTGGAACGGATTAGAACAACAAGGCGGAGTTTGTATTTTAGCATGAGTGTAATTCTGTGTCTTGAAGGGAGAGTTTGCTTTGAACTTTTTCCTTTGAAGGGTTGAAGAGGGCCTCCACTTTATGTAATATGTTTGATTCTGCACTGAAAAGGCCACAGTCTTTTGCCCTAAGCCCTCTGGGAACTTTAGGTAGCTCTATTAGATAGACAATGATCTTAGATGAAGTTAAAATCACCTTTATGTGTATTTCTGTAACACAGATACTTTATACAAACCTGTATTTCTTTCCTTCTTTTCACATAAAATGGTGGAGAAGAGTCTCTGACCAGCAGTCATCATCTAGCAGTTTGCAAGCAGTATGCTGAACAAAAGTGCACAACCCTGAGCAAAAGTATGCCAAGGTTTCATACCAATGCTGTTTCTGGCCTGTGAGCACTATTCCAAGCAAAATACTGTCAGACAACCCAGTTCTATTATGTATTCATAGGAACAAGGAGTAAGTTCTCATTGTAGCACTGAACTCCACAGACTATTCAAAACCTTTTACTAATGAATTTAAAAGAAATAGAATACTAAGAAATACCAGAAATTAAGTAACTTTTATCTGTAGCAAAGCAATTATATGCATCTCTTGAAAGAGTTATGTACATTTTTTTTCAGTGAGTTTATACTGACCGCATTACACACATATGGTAAAGTAGTAACTAATTGTGTCAGCCAGCAACCAAAATCCCCCAGATGTAATAACAGCATTCAGAAGCACCCATCTACAGAGTAAAATCTAGAATACTGTACATTTGGCTTTATATCTTGCCAAATGCATCTATACAGGTCCTCTCTACCCGATAGTGTACTTTCTGCTTTCTCGTTCCAGGTATATCAGCTAATGGTTTCATTTTCATTGAAACTATCTCAAAAGTTTCCTTTGTTGCTAAATGGAACAGGAGATTTCAGCAGAAATCTCACCTTACCCAAAAACAGCTTATCTTAATTCTTGATGAAAGGCAGTTTAATTCTTCAGGCTTTTCCTCATACCTCATGTGTTCTGTCTGTTCATGTCTGAGTCAACGTTTAGTTGAATTGACTTGGAGTCTCCTGGGCATTTTGCACATTCTGCAAGAACGCTGCTTTGCCCATGAATTGGTTGCTAGAGACCACTAAGGTGTATCACCTACCTGGAAATCAATTTCTGAAGTATTATTGGGAATCTGTCCAAACAGGAGGCTCTGAACCTCTCAGGGCCCAGAACATGCAGCAAGGTGCTCTGAATTCTGGGACCTGTACTGTTTGCCTGTGTCGTATCAGGTGTGGCTATATAAATATCATGACTTTCTGGACCCTTCTAGTGTTTCATTAGTCCAGGACATTGAGTAAACATTAGATTTGGATGCTGCACTTACTACCAAAGACAAAAGAACAAACAGGCCCTCTGATCGTATTCCCGGAAGAACTCCGGTTATTTTGTTGGGCTGCCTTCCACATAGTCATTCAAATGGTGAAAAGCCCAAAGAATATATTGTTTCTTTTTGGGTGCTTTCTATTCCCTGTCCTGCCACTGTGTTGGGGATTATATCCCCAGGAAGCCTTAGAATAAAGGAAGCTGATCAACCATCTGCTGAACAGCATGTACAAAACACAAAGTTCTCTGACCTCGGACAAAATCTGTCTTGATACTGGAGAATCTTGGTCAGTCACAGAGGGTTTGTGGGAGTGGTCTGCTTCCCAAATATATCCCCAGAGCTTTGTTACTACACTGCACTCCAAGGCACTTTTGTTCCCCCCTCAGGTTCCTTTGGGCTACAGACATCTCCCTGCTGTCTCAACACTGTTTTCAGCAGGATATTGGCTGACGATCAACAAGTGAGTGTCAGAAGGACAGTATTTTTCCATTAAATGTTCTAAGACTCTTTCAGGAGCCAGGCCCATGCAGCCCAAACTTAGGTCTATATTTCTAGGTACCACAGTTGCTTAGTATCAGTTAACATCTTCCTTGTCTTCCTGTGCACAGGCTAGAAATGTACATCATCACAGAGGCAGCCCAAATATGTACATGGACATGACAAACTGCATTATCTGGTGCATCTTCCCTAGGTTCTGAATACAGACTGAGGCACCACACAAATGGGCAGCCTCTGCTCTTGTTACCTCCTGAATACAATACAAAATAAGAAGACCTCTCTGTTCATCCATGTGCTTCTTGAAACTGCTAAGTCTTCATATTATCCAACAACACGTAAAATAAACTAAGCCAAACTGTACCAGGAAGGGTTCAACATTTGGGTTTGACCCTTACAAGATGCATTGTTATAATTATTATAATTATTATACCCCATAATGGGGTTTAATAATTATTCATAGGATTTGTTATTAATTGTTGCAGCTGTTGCTTCAGCAGAATATGCTATAGGGTTGGTTTTGCTACTCCTTCCCCTTTTACTGAATCTTCTGGATCCATATTATCCCACAATTGTCTGTGTTGTTCATGTTTTCCATTACATACAGGTAACCCAGCCCGAGCAATGTTTGTCACAGCTCCAACAGAAAACTTGTCTGCCCCTATTACTAATCAAATCAGAAACAATGAAGTGGTTTAGCCCACTGCCTGAAAAAAAGGAATAATCTTAAGCATCTAAGATCAAAAAATCAAGGAGCTTCTTCTTTTGCAAAACAGAGTTATCTTTGAGCACAGACTTTTAATTAAACAACTGATTGCACCACTTTTGAGCATAAAAATGGATTTTCAGTCAGAAGAAAACTGCTGTTTTACTTATGTAATTATCAGTCTTATCAATATTTACAGATATACACACAATTTAATATATAAATATCCAAACTATTCTTTCAAACACAGAAAGACTCTAGTAAGTTTGCATTTAATTTAATTGGTTTTATTAATTCAGTCATTACTTGTGTCAGTGTCTTTCACATTGATTTTAAATGAGTGTAGGTAGGTACATGTTTAGAGCCATACACCAAAAACACAGATTCACACAGACCTATTGAACACAGTTGGTGTTTCTTGTTTCCAACAGCTAGTTTCCATTTTTCCCAGGACATTGTACCTCCTCCTTGCAGAGTGGTTTGGCCACGATTTCTGTGTGAGTCAGATGTTCTTCCTTTTCCATAGCCTCCCACTTCTGTATCAATCATTTCCAGATTTATGGAGCAGAGAAATATAAAGCATTTGAGGACTGAGCAATGCGGTGAAAGATTCTAAATTTAAAAAATAATAGTCTTTTAATCTCTGCAAACAAACTGGCTGGTCTGTGAATTGAAAATGTATAACTAGCGAAAACCAAACACCAGATATTTTTTGATACAAAGGGATCTTTCTGTAGAATATGAATTTTAATTTAAGAACTTCCCAGTCATCTTCTTGGCATAGATTTTAAGCTACAGATGAGACACTTAATAACTTTTTCTATTCCCTAGCACACAAAATTCTAGTTTGTTTTTTTCTAAAAAGTAAGTCTAATGACTTGCTTGTATCAAATAGTCACACTCATGAATAGTCAGACTTGGACACCAGTGAGGCCAGCTGAATATGTTTCTTTTCCCACACTGGTGAAAGAAAAAACTTAATTATGGACAAGTTATTACAGCAGAATGTGTTTCCCCTAATATGTGCAGTAAATGTCTGGTTCAGAGAAAACTGAACAAAGCAATTTGATCTCTTCTTTTGCCAGCTATAGGGCCAGCACTTCAGCCTGTTAGTTTCTTAGAAACCCAGCTTAGAAACACTGCATTTTCCTATTCACTGTTGGTCTGACCATAATTGTCAGTAGGTAGACTGAGTGAATACCAGGAATGTGCTGATTTATTGCAGCTTTATTGCAAACAGAAACCAGATAAGTAATAAGGAGATAGTGCACTAGTAGAAACTATTTTGAAAAATAAGGGGTTTGGCATCCAGTGATGGTTTTTTTTTTTAATTTCTGAAAATATGCTATCCAAATACAGACTTGGAAATATGTAGGTGGACTGATAAACTCTACTGCTGAAAAAAATGGTCTGCCTTCTGACCTGTTATGCTTGTGTCTGTTCTAAGGAGGAAGTCATAAAGCTCCTTATTCAGAAACTGAAAAAGCAACAGCCAGCAGTGGAGAGCACGACGCTGCCCCAGGGGAACAAGCCCTAACAATAGGCTAATGAGAGTCATCTGTCTCAAATTAAATAAATATGCTGGAAATGGATGAAGACAGATGTTTTTTTCAAGTCAAATATACGGATGAAATCTTTCCAAACTCAAAGGAACTTTGCTCCTGATGTGTGATTCCTGTGTACCCAGAACTCTGCCAGAGGCCTCCCACTCCAGCAGTCTGTTCCAAGACCCTACAGGAAGACATTAAATACTGAATTTCTGGTTCTTCCAAAGCATTTGGAAATTTCAAACCAAAATCTATTGAAAATGTTGCAAAGTATTTATACAGAAAGATCCCTCCTTTATTTATTTGGAAACAGGTATAAAACACCCTCTAACCCTCTTTTCTTAGGCAGCCTACCTTTATTCTGCCAAAGGAAGCACGAGTCCCAAGGCCAAGTGAGCTGTGAGCCTGATGTGCTCTAGATAGGCTTGGTAACATCCATTTCTGGTAAGGCACTTCTATTGAACCACTAAGTCATGGAACAGAATAGCAACCTGGCTGGCACCTGATATTGCTCTGAAGTGTGATGGGCTGTGCAGTGGCAGACTGGGCATGAGCAGGCACAGATATGTCTGTGTCACTTACACAAAGGGCTGCACAATAGTCCCTTTCCAATGCTTGCATGTTCACCCAGAGCCCATGTGTGAGCACAGACTCATGTTCAGAGAGTCTGGATACACAGTTTAATTATGAAGACACACATTTAAACCACTATATAAGCAGAGCTGTCAAAATGTAGCCTGAACATGTGGATAAATGTTTATACTTAACAGATGCCACTTCAGGAGAAGTCAACATAATTCCCACCAGCAAATTCTATGCCAAAAGCCCTCTTCAAAGTCAACAAGACTAAGTTTTCTCAGAGAAAATCTCTGAGCTGGGAGTTCTCTGAATCTATGACATCTTCATTGGCAAAAATGTGCTGGATGATTCTGAATGTCACAATACTGCATAAAGACATACATCCTGTAAGCAGTAGTCAGGCTACAAAATGTCTAGCACGTAGATAGCCTGAAACACCACCTGAAAGAATGCTCAGAAATTAACAAAGAGAATGAACCCCATGCATTCTTTATGGTTTGCATCATCAGGCAAACAGACACGTATCTTACACTATCATTACTAAACCACATAGCTTAAAAAATTATTTCGTAGCTTAGAAAACGAGTCCATGAAAAGTTACAGTCTTAATTTTAAGAGGCCATGACTGTGCAAAATGTGTGTCCATATTTGTAGTGTTGTTGGCCAAACTGAGTACCTGGTAGTTGCATTTAGTGTTCTCTATCTTTTTGCTTCCATTTTCTGGGCACTATATTATTTGCTAAACACAAATGTTCTTCCCGTGTTAAATTTAAAACTGATTGTTTATGCGATCCAAGCCAGGTTTTAATCAAGTTCTCAAAGGTGAAAATCTTGGTCACAATATTATTTAAGTTGTACTATCTCATACCGTATTTGCATATGCTACAAAAAGGATCAAATAGACTCCTGATCCAGAGACTTAAGACTTCTGTCCAGCATCAAAACCAAAGGCATTGAAATTCCTTGAGAAATACTGTGCTTATTTCTATCAAAAGTAGAAGCAGATAGTCAGAAATGCTTTGGTGGGGATAATCACTTCTCACAAAGTCACCATCGCGATTTTGAAATCTTGGTAGGTTCCCAGAGTTTAAAGATACAGTTAAATAGATTCTCTTCATTTGAAACCAATGCCAAGTTTTAACTTCTTTAGCTATCTCTTCCTCTGAACCCAAGCTAATTACCTGGCAATAGTTCAGCACTGTAGTGATTACTGATCATATTTCAAAAAATATTTCTTCACTGTGGTAGTGTGTAATAGGAAACAATGAGATGTAAGGGTATTTAGTATTCTTTCCCTACAACTAAACCAATCTCAAGGAGAATGTGTTTATATTTGTTCTTACATTTCAAGGTATTTTGGAGAAAGCAAACCAAAGTACTAATACTAACAACAATATTATTTTTTTTAATCTGAAAAACACCACAAAAGGGAAGTGGAGGCCTTTCATTCTCAGAAAAGGAAACTGGGTCACAGGGAATCAAGCGCTTTGGTCAAATCCATCTGCACATCTTATCTGTCAGTTCTGCTGAACTGAGCTATAGTGCATTTATTTATATTTATAAACATATATATATTTATATTTTCTGTAAGGATAGGGCATATCTTTTCAATGTTAGATCTGCTCAAATGTAGTTGTGAGAACCATGATCTTTTCTGAAAGTTTTGTAAAATAAATGTCCCATGAAGTGGTAATAGTATTTGATTGGCTGTAGTGACACATCAAAGCAAGTGGCGTAAAGTAATGTGCATAATAAGCAAAACTCCTGGGTCAGTGGAGAAAGGCCTTTGGCAAAGGGATTTAAATCAACAAATATATGTTGATGTAGAGATTAGACAAAGTTTCTCTTATGTAAGAGACAATGCCTAAAGGTTATATGACTTCAAAAGGTACTTTATTAAAATAGAAAAGTGTGCTCTCTTATTGTCACAGCTGAATACATCCCACTTAGCTGCTGTTTTATATTTTAATGCTGTATGTTTCACTGCATTTTCTGATAAATGGTAGAAAATTAAGTTCATATTTTTGTAAAACCACCTCCAGTGTATTTAGGTGTTATATACTAGATAGTATACTATCATAGCTTCCACATCTCTCTGTGTTTCCATGACACCTTTGGTCATGGAACTGTTTAACCAGCAAAAGAAATAAGACCTGGGGGATCATCTGATTGTGCAAATTCTTATTGTTACACTAAGATCTGTTTCTGAGGTAAACAAACTTTCATTTCTCCGTTCTAGTGTCCTAAAATAGCTGCTTTACTTGTGTCAATATTCATTCACAAACCTGTGTGAACAGATTTTTGAAACACCAAATTTCACTTTATTTTTTCTTTATCAACTTTTATAGGAATTTAGGATTCACAATGAATGCAGAATTAAGATATGTTAAGCTTTTAATAAGGTAGATAGGGAGCAGCTCCTCCCTTTTGATTTCATTGTTTTTTTCTGTACTAAGTTTTCTATAACACAAAATTAACTATTTTGGTATTTATTTCTGTCTTATTACCAGTAGGCATTAAACTCTAAAATGGGTCTCTAAAGCAGCTTGGTTGTACCATTTTTACACGTAATGTATTCTATTTATATTGTAGGATATATGAGCTGTTACATTCAGAAATACTGTATTTTGTCTCACAGTATATGTATGTATTGCTATATACATATGGATACATATGCTTGTCACATACATACACATACATGTAAATATACGTGCACCACCCAGGGGAAAAAAAGCTCATTTTCAAATTATGCCTCTTCTTTCTAAAGGCAGATTATTGCTCATTGCTAAGGAATGTAACAGTCCTATTCATAGCAATTTCTGACACAGCATTTAGTATAACCATACAGAGACACAACAAGCAAGAGAACTGGAAAATATTTGTGTAGTTATTAAGTGCTAATAAAACTGATAAAGAGCATGACTGCCACAGACATTATGCAACGTAGAGTAGTAAGATCTGTTTCTAAAGGATGTGGTTTGAAAGAATAGCGAATAGTTTACAAGAGTTAGAATTTTTTTTAAGGGGTAGCATTACTCAGCAAGTTTTACATATAAGAGTCAACTTTCTTCATTTCTTTGGGATTTTCAGATGTCCAGTTTTAGCTGGCCATGGGAAGTATATAATTCATGTTTATTTTTTAAATTGGGGAAAGGACAAATTTAGGAGAAAGAAAAGGATAATAATAATAACAACAACAATAACCATGTCATGAACTCTTTCACTTCTGAAGTTTAAAATAATTTAGAAAAGTGATTTGTCCCATGTCAGAGGAGATAATAAAGGTAACTCTTCAGCTAAGTGGATGGAGAGGGTGGAAAAGGAAAGAATGACAAACTGTTCAATCAACTTTGCCACAAAGAAAAATAGATCATCAGGCTGCAGTCTCCTGCCTTGCACAGTGGTGCACTGAAGAGAGTTTTTGACCTCTCAGGCACATTGCTGCCACTTGACTCAAATCACTCCAGACAGCAACCCATTTTTTGCCAAGTGTTTCCAGGGCGGATCATGGGACAGAGCATGTTGCCACTTGCTGTATGTGATTTCTTTTTCTCCCTCCTCATTATGGTTGTCTGGGCACAGAACCAAGGTCTGGACATTTCGACACTCCCTAGCCTCTCCGCTGTGCTGTTCCCTGTTCTCACTCCACCCTGGTTGCCACACCTGTGCCTGCCCTGTCCCAGGTCATCAGCATTTGGGGGGGCCTGGCAGCCATCCCCTGGGACCCGGGGGCTCAGCAGGCACCCATGAGACACAAGCTCTGCCAGAGTCTGTCTGCTCTGTAGCCATGCCAGGGACTCATTGTATTTCTGGCCCAACCTTAGCCTGGTCCATTGGTGACCCTCCTCAGCCCCAAGCCTCACACCTCTGTGCCTGCCCCACATCTGAAGAGGTGCCATGAGCTGCACCTCTTCATTATGCTCAAGGTTCATTCTCATGTTCCTCCCTTGCCCCAGGTCTCGCTCCTTCGTGCCTGCCTTGCCTCTGGAACCCTGCCTTTCCAGCTCCCTTCTCACCACACCTGGTTCCAATCATCCTCCCAGCCCCTAAGCTTTACTCCACCATGTTTACTTTGGTTCCAAAACAGCAGGAGGCCACAGCTCCTCGATGCTGCCCTGCCTGTCCTACCACCTCTCAGTCCAGGTCCCTGGAGCTCTGTGCTGCACCCCCCAGCACCACACCTGCTCCCAGGACTCTGTGTCTCCTGTCTCCCTTTCGGCTTTGAGCTCAGTCCCACTGTCCTATGTCATGACTGCTTGGTGGCACATATAGAATTGAACACAGACAATGCCCAAACCTCGCTAATTTGTGGTTTGTGCTCTTTGGATGATCAGTGGGTTTCTGCTTTACTAGGTGCAGTAATCTATTTGTTCTGCCATGTAGGCATGAAATGAAATACAGCACAAGATTTCTGGTATCAAATGGTTCCTGGGATGACGGGTGTCTGCACTGACCTGTTGTGGCTCACTGTCTACCTTCTGTAGCTCACTTGCATAATTCAGTGCTTTCTATATTGCACTTTTTATGGCCTTCTTAGCCTTAGACTGAGTGCACTGAGTACTGTGGTTGTCATTACTACAAGTATTCTTAAAAAGAAATTTCTCTCTCTGAATTTCTTCTTGTCATTATGTCATTAAGTAAATTTTACATACTTATACCTAATTTTCTTTCTTTTTTTTTTCCTGTCTGATTATTAAGTGTAAGTGTGAAGCATAAACTCCTTTCTAGTTTCAGATCTGACATCATAACCAAGAGAGTTCTCATATACTGTCTAAGCATTATTTTTGATCATCAGAAGAAAACAAACCACATTTTATTTCAGGTGGGAGGGTCTCTGACATATACTAGAAAAGCAAACACCTTTTCTTCTGATCTTGCTTTGACATGTCCCTTTGTTACTTTAAATTACTATTGAGGATTGTCAAATCAACTATTAGGCTCTGCAAGGCAGTTCCAGTGGTGTCTGGATACTTCTTAATAAATACCTACAGTCAGAATCTTAAAACTCAAATGCAAACCCAAATTTTCTTCAAACTGAGACTCATTTGGCACAAGGGAATTTCGGTTAAGTTTCAGACTACACAGACTTTGAGAGAGAGTAAATAATATAGTTTTATTTTACAGAAACATATCTGGAGTGAAAATCTCAATTTTACTTATTTCATTAGTGCATTGAGAACATTTTTGTATCAATAGAAGTATTTAATGAATGTTTAATTCCTAAAGTACTTTGACCACAAATTTATTAATACAATGTAGATCCATGTCAACTCACCTAGTAATGCAAAAATCAGAATGGAGGACACCATCATTAAAACATATATTATATATTTATACAAGTGAAATATTGACATTTTCATAGAGCTCAGAAGAAAAATAAGAACCAGAATGCCAAAATGCCACACTTAGTCATCATCAGAAAAAAAAACCCTCATATTGAAGTAATAATTATTCTAAAACATTTAATATCCATTTGCTTACATTTCAAATTGATTCAGAAAGAAACAGTATTCCTTTCAGTGTCTTCAGGGAGATGGAGTTTGAGGAATTTCATGTCCCCATTCTCTACATTGTCTAGTAAAACATTTCTAGTAAAAAAATTCTTAAAATTCATCACACAAAAATGTCAAATGGCATCATCATTTGCAAGTTTCACCAGCTGCATCCTGCAGAAAACAGCACTGGCTCAGACGCCGGAGGTAAATTTGACATTGCATACTATGCAGCATCTGAAGGGCCATCAGGACTGACTTAAAAAAAATGTCTTGATACTTTGGAAAGACATTTTTGTCTTTGCAGGATAAATACAGTTTCTCAGAAGGCAGCATTACTTACATGTGGCTCCTCAAGCCTCGCTTCCCACAGTGTGTGCAGATAGCAATGTCCTGCAAATGGCAAAGCAGGTAATGGTTGTGATCATCCTTAGTGTATGTCTGAAGAGAGCCTGCATCTTATGTTTGCTATTTCATCTTTTCCACAGCACCACCTCCTCCATCCGAGACATCTTCTGTGTCTAAGTTAATCAAGTCAACGACTCAGTATTGTCATGACTTCTCCAGGGCTCCATACATAACATGAGATAAACATTTTGTATTTACTGCTAATCATCATTCATCAAGTTGTTATTCTTGGCAATTATGCCAAGTCCATCTTTCCAGAGGGATAAACACTTGCAATAAATTGAGCAAGGCTGGACCCTGTATAGTATAAATGAAGGAGAGTTAATCACATCTTGTTTCCACTGTTATGGTTTTACTTTGTTTTGTTTTAATTTTAAGCCATGACCAGGGAAGGCTGTTTGGAGTAGCTGTTTCCTAAAGAATACACTTTCAAGATGATTGTTAAGTAAATATTTTGTAATGTGAAGATACTCCATAGCTCCTTCCTGCATTATTTACAGATTTTCAGCCCCATTCACTTCAGGCATTTTTACACCGTTTCCTAAATCAGTCAGCAATTAACTGACAGAGGGATTAAGATGTTTACTGACAATTCTGGGAATGAAATAGCACTGTAACAGTAAATAGTAGAATGGGAAAGATAAAGATTACTAGGCTAATTCTGCGGACAATGACAGAGCAACGTTTTGACTATCAAACACATATCCTGCAAAAGTGCCGAAACCTTGATCAGAACACCTTGGTCAAAATTGGTCCAGACTCAACTGTTTATGTTTGGCATTCCCTTAAAGCCTTAGAGCAGAACAATTAGCACAGCAGATTCATTTTATACATTTTGTGAATGTATGTTCAGTTAGAATATTCAAGGTTACTAGATTTTGGACAAGTTGCCATATTTTCAAAGCAGTAGGCTTGGAGGAGCTGGAGCATGAGGAACATTTCTGTTCCATTCCAGACAGGAAAAGTCAGGTCCTGGGATACATTCTGGGGCCCCTTCTCTGTCTCACAAGGATCTTTGCAGCAGGGAAAACATTTGTCTTAATGCTGTGCCCCGTCATTGCATGGATGAACATACTATTTAGTCTAGATTGGTGTTTGCTGCCTTTTCTGGTAAGGTGGTTGCTTGACTGCATTGAGGAAAGCCATCATGTAAACCACTACTATTTGGTATTTCAAGGGAAGATAAGTAAGTTGTAATTGTTTGGGTAAACACAGTGTTATTTACTGCTTTACAGTATTACAGCTTAGCTGTTCTACACATACTAATAGAAAGTACAGAGGACATGGATATAATGTGAATTTTGAGCCTGTAGGAGCCTGCAGGCAGTCTGTGTTTGCTAATAAGCACTGACAGCTCTGCTAACTGCATGCACTACTGTGCATATGTGAAGTGGACAAAGGAATAATCTTTTTTGCAGTCATTTACTTATTGCCTCCTGCTGTCCTGCAGTGGTGCCTCTCAGTAACAGGCTGATTCCTGCCAGCCTAGAGTTCAACTGGAAGTATATACACACAAAGTTTATTTTTATAAGACTTTACTGAGTATGTTTGTCCACTTGATCTCTTATTATAACAACAATTTTAATTCTTGTAAAAAATCCAGCTTGGCAGTTCCAGAGACATTTTCTGCCTGTCCAATAGGCCATAACTACAGAGCTACCCCAATTCAGACCACCTGAACTGTGCAAGCCCCATTTGGTGGGGCTGTGAATCCGAGTGAGTCAGCTTCTATCACTCATTCCTCCTTTATCTACTTTTCATTTGTTTTCTCTTTTCCAACTTTGGTGTAACAGGGTAAAAAAAAGACTAAATAAACCCTAGAAGGAGTACATTAGAGACAAAAAAAGAATGTATTGCATATTGTATTTTCTGTCCTCATTATATTGCTTCCTTTCAGAAGAATGAAGTAATGACTCTGCCATCTGGTATTTGTTCCCTGAAAGTTTTCAGACACTCTGAATCAGTCACAAAAATCATTATTTAATCAGTTTCATTTTAGGAGGAAAATGTATACACAGTCATTACTGTAACAGACAGTGAGTATCTCAGCAGCTGTTATTATGTGGTCTGTACTCTGAGAACATCAAAGTTTGGATGGTACTGGTAACTAATAGTATGGCTAACTCAAAGTCCCTATGCACAAACCACAGAAAACAGGGGTAGTCAGACAAAGGTGTTTCCGTCCCTGGAGAGGTTCAGGCATGATTTGTGACAGCTAGAGAATTAATTTGTTGAGCCATCAAGAAGGACAGCAAATATTAGCAACCAGTGTATGTTCTTCCTTACAGTTCTTTCCCCTTTAGTACAGTGAGAAATGACAGATGAGAATCACACTGAATACCTGCTTTCAGTTTTGTCCCCAAGCCTTACTGTTCTGCTGTTGAAATAATGACTGGGAGTGAGACTCATGAGATTTTTTAATTCATTCTGTCTATAATATTCATTCTTACTTATAAACGAGAACAAAGAAAAAATAGCAAGAGATTGTTTGAGAAACTTTGCTGTCCACACTCCTAATGTCTGTTTTCTCCCTGATGACCCAATCACTTAATATCATTGTTCTCAGGCACATCTCTCCCCTCTCTCCTTCTCCTTACCTTTTCTGTTGCAGAAGCTTTTGCTTTTGACCTTGGAACTTTGGAGGCATCAGGTTGTTTTTTTCCCTCCGTCCCACCAAATGTTCTATATTATACCCAGCACTGATTGCCTCTTGATATATATGCATGGAATCTAAAGCAGAATGGACAACTGCCTGAAAAATAAAACTCTCCAGCCACTGTTAAAAACCTACTTCACAGATCTCTAGAGGGAAGGAAGTGAGATTTGCATATGAGGATTTCTAAATTATAAAAACTTCCATCAGACAGGAGTTTGAGCAATACGGAAGTTCCTTCCAGTTACCAAAATTACAGATACTTCCGGAAATCTGAAGTGTTGTAGAATACTAAAGTACCAGCACTGAGTTCTCATGGAAAAGCCTGAAAAGCAAGCTGCAATATGAAAGACTAGTGGCTTGATTTACAAACGTATCAACAGAGGAATTTTTAAAATAAGGTATAAAAAACCACACTGCCTTGTCCACACTAGCAGCATACCATTTGGAAATTAACTATCTTTACACTTTTAGTTTTAAACAAAGGCTTTAGGACATTTCACAGCAATAAGAACTGAAACACAGAGTACAGCTCATTAATACAGATAAGAAAACTTGCAGCCACTTCCCACAGAACTGATCAGATGCCATACAACGGGCTACATCCACGACACACGTTGTTAAACGATGGCTGAAACACTGTTTACTTTGGCCCTCACTATTGGTTTCATAACTGTCTCGAAAGGAGAGTGATAAGTACTGCAGACCACACATGTTAAAATTCCATGGCTTATGTCTACTGCTCATTTTAAAGAATCAGATACACATTGAGTATATACTTCTCTGAGACTGTGTCTTAGTGAGAATGGAAGTTGCATTGTTCTGTGGAGAGATACAAAACTACTGTGTGTGTTGATGGTTTTCAAAATAATTCAAGGAAATCTGGCTCCAGCTCTGACTCCTGGTGATGTGGATGTTGAAAGTTCTTTGCAAATAGCTGATTCCTGGGGGAAACATTTCACAGTTCAATGTTTTTATTCAGATTATATTATCTAAAATAAAAATATTTGGGGTTTAGTGACTATTATCCTAATACAAAATTGAATGTTTGGAATTTTTAAAACAAATTAGCTGGAAATAGGAAAACTGACATATAGTGGCCACTAGTTTTAAAGTTTCAGAAGTCTTGCTACATGACTACTATCAAAGTTGTAATGTATATACAGTTTACATTTTTTTCCTTACCCTAAATACGGTGCATAGCAGATTTAATCAGATTAATGCAATAAACAAAGCAAAGATAGCATGTTTTTTATACACAGATGAGTGAGTGCTTTAGGAGAGTAGATGAACATGGCTGCTCCCAGTTTAGCAAGCAAGAGGCAGGACTGAAGCATGGAAGGTTAAAGATACGTGCTTGACAGCAGAAAGTGAGGCACAGAAGAAGGATCTATCCCTCCATGTAACCCAAATCTTATGCAAATTTTTCCCACAAGAATGAGCAAACAAATTACTACAAATGAGTAATATCTGGGGGCACGCTGTGAGTGTGAGTTGCTGGTAAATCCTGCTGTGTTTCCAAATACTTCATTTTCAGCCATAGCAGCCACACCACTACCTGCCCCATGGGTTTCTATGGGTTCAAAGAGAAGTCAGAGCAGAATCACCTTTTTGCCTCTAGTTGTCCTAGAACAGTTATATACACAAAACAATCAATTTCTAAATAGTTTTTTTAAAGGGCATGTTATTTATTTTCTGAGACAAGTGTTGACAGAAAGCTGGATTACTACTAGCTACATAATTGACTTTAAATAGGGAAACTTGAAGCGTAAAGTTCAAAGGTCAGCAAGGTGAAGTGTAGTAAACTCTAGGAATAAAACTTTGCATCATTAGCCCATAGATGTTTGTTTTGTTTTATTCCTACAAATACCCTTTACCGGTAGACAGGAAGGATTATGGGAATTCCCAGACACCTGCACATCCTTTGGGTTATACACTTGACTAGTTATTGTTATCAGCAATGTTATGTTGTGCAAACATGTTACGTGAACAGGAAATTATTATACTGACATTGCTCAGAGGACTTCAAATTTTAGTCACTAGAAAGAGGGTCAACATCCTTTTTTCAAAATATCTTTCCAGTATTAAACACGCAATGATTGCTGCAAAATGTGGTTTCCTCAAATAGCTGCTCAAAGGAGATATTTTTACCTTCTATCAAATGCTTTTGTATTGTACATTACCTAATAGTTTTCTCCACTGCAATGATACAGTTACTAAGACAAATGTAGCTCTTGTTGAGAACAGCTAGTAGAATGATAACTCTTTTTTATTGTGTAAATGTTATCAAAGTACAGTAGCAATTCCATAACTTTACCCATAATGTGACCGACTAGGAGTACTGTTATTCTATTGTTTAATCCCAAAAGATAAGTAGCAGTCCTTAGTTTATGTGCAAAGATTAAAATAAATCAAAACTGCAAAAATATCTAGACATTCACATACATTTTTCTTTATATAGGTCTCAGTGTAATACTGTATCTCATTTTACCTAACACCACAAAACATTTTGGACAAAGAGATTGCTTATTAAAAGCATTATGAACAGAGTGATGAGTTGTTATTGCAGAAGTAGCACTGTTACTTGACAAGAAGCCTCAGAAGGATTCAGTTCTTTAATCTTAGTAATGGAAGAAAATTAACTTTAGTGACAACACTACAAGATCAGTTAATATTGATCTTACTGTTATTGTAGGAAAACTATTTTGTCTTTAAATGATCGATGGAAATATTGACACAAAGTGATTAAATACTGTATGAAAGTATATATTAATACTGGAAGTTCGAGGAGGCAAAGGGATGGAGCCCTGAAACAGAGTAGGGCTGGCCAATGACATGGAGCTCTGTTTTTAGAATCCAGCTGCTCTATCTGAACTTCATGCATATGTGCAGGATAAAATTTTATGAGAAAGTTTGATATATAAAGTGTAACAACATAATGGGATAATGGAAAAATTTAAGTATCGTGGAAAATACTTTAGACTTCATGATCTCTCTCTCTGAAACAGTAGCTTATACTGTTCCATCCCAGGAATTTTTAAGAGAGTATGAATTATTTCTCTAGCTATTCCACCTTTAATTAGTATTGCAGAACTGGACCACTGTTCTTAGCAAATATTTCAGGTATTGAACTCTTACCTATATTTACATAGGCTATGCCTTTAAGGATGACTACAGAACTCCTATGAGTTAGAGCTACACCTCTGAGAGAGGGGCCTTGCTGCTGATTCAGTATAACTTTAATGAAGATGAATAAACTGTTTATGTAAGTCATGCCATCACGTATTCTGTAACATCACCACTGACTGCCGGTTCCATGACTGCATTCCACTCACTGTTGATTTTCTTCTCATGACTAATAAGGTGAAACATAAATTGAGCAGATAATTTATGATAAGTCTCTGTAAAAACATGAAGGTGAACCAAAGGTAGTATAAAGAATAGGTCAGATAAAAAATATAAGTCTGTGGGCCATTGTCTGACTCAACATGACTAGCCACATATAGATTTTTTTAAACTTGCTGTTCAAGTGTCAGTGTTCAGAGAGCAGATTGATGATTCTTTGACAAGGGAGCTTATTGGCACAAAGCAAATAGATAGTCATGTTTCACCCTGCTCTTAACAGGCTGAGCAAAGCAGTGTGTTCAGTATTCTCTTTTCAAGCAATGAAGATGCCATGTCTTCAAGTCTTTTTAATGTGCATTGCAGTAAAACTTTGGATCCTGTCTAGTTTTTTAAAAATGTGCAGAAATATGTTATTACCCGTGAAGACCCTTATTCTGGAACTCCTGATTAAAATAATCATTATTCTTCTGTATAGTCATTGCAGTAATAGTCCGTGCTGAAGTCTACAAATGGACTGCTACTCTCCTGGCTGCCTGTGCTGTTGTCGGGAGCATCAGTTTTGAATAAACTAGATGGTCTAATGCCTTCTCTATATAAAAACTGTTTTTTTTTTTTTTTAAAAAGCAGAATAATATATGCTGCAGTTCAAGCCTCACTAGACATTAACAGCCTTTGTTTTAAAGAGACAGGTAATTAATACGGAGAGAATTGTTCATGCTTTTAAACCTCTGTACAGTAAACATCTAGACACAACAAAATTAAATTAGGCTGATTTTGTCACTACAGGAACCAGTGAAAAGCAGTGCTGGTTAAGTCCAAAACCAAAAGCAACAACAAAATTGCACTTAAGCCACTCAGAAGATACTGTATCAAAACCATGCTCTTTATTTTGCCATTTAGAGCTGCTGTGGACAGGCTGACACAACTGCCCGAGAGTGACATCAAGTGGGAAATGTGTGGGGCAGCCGCTCCTTCTGCAGTCACAGCATTTTGAAAGGGCCTAACACCAAGCCTACAGTCTAAAATGTCTGTCTCAATTCAACATGATTACTTTTCATTGGCACTCAGTAGCTGACTCCATTAATGTAAATATCAGTGAAGCATCCTGTGGTGGCAGAAATTACTTCCCTTTAGTCCTTGTAATGATTCTGTTGCTTATCTTAGTGTTGATAAAAAACATTGCCGTGGTCTCCACCAAGTAATTAAAACCTCTTACCTTTCCATTCAGAACTAGACCTGACTGTTTAGGTCACAGATAGTTCTACACACTCCATGTGGTTCAATTTGATGCCTTCTGCAACCCTGTTTTATTTGGATTTATCCTAGGTCATTTCGTTTTCTTTGCTGCTCTCAAGAATGTCTTCCACCCTTTCTTCTATTTACATAATTCAGAGAACAAGCTACCCTTCTCCAATCTTACAAATCCACATCTTTTACTTTTCAGTTTATCTGAAACTCAAACAATTCCCTTCCCTGTTTTTTTTTTTCTCTTTTTTTTTTTTTTGGGGGGGGGTGAGGAGTGGGGATGTGTAGAGTAAAATTTCTCCTCTGTTCTCCATATTGAGGCACTCAGATATACTGGCATGTCTACTCTTTGGACCAGAGAGGGACATAACAGTCCTGAACCACGGAAAGAGCTCCAGTTCAAGCTCTTTTATCTTGTGCTTCCCATACCATTTACCAGCCAGATCCCTAAGTACATTGTAATCCTGACATCCCTCAAAGGTACAGCTCTAGAGTTGCTTCTTGTCTGGCTTGGTATGTAAAGTAACATGTGATCCTGAAAGATTGATCCTTTTGCTCTTTTCTAAAGGCTTGAAACGAGTCACCAAAATTTATCAGGTTCAACTTGGCAAACACTTTTCTAAGGTCAGGCTGTGCTCTAGCTTGTGTATTGACAAGGATGAAAGGGCTCTTTGTGCAGATCTCTGCTTGCTTGTGTGGAAAGTGGAACAAATTAACTTTGTGGCATTATAATCCTTCCTTGAATGATTCATATGTTTGGTAAATCCCAGGAGGGATGGTCACAGTAGTAAGCTAAAACTATTGAGTTTGGCAATGAGATGTGCACGCTCTATTCTTCTAGACCCCTGGATAACCTACTCAATAATCATTATCCTGAAATAAAAATGCCCAGGAGACATCCAGAAGAATGTGGGATTATTGTTAATTGGAAGCTGGAAATAAGTATCTTATTAATTGGTTATTAATTTTTTTAATTCAAGTTACTTTTAAAGCTGAGAAGCAGAGCATCTCAAACATCATCCAATTGTTAGGGAAAAAATTGTTTGTTTTATCTTTTGTCCAATTTCATCATAGTATGTATAGCAGAGTATTTAAACATTCCAGCTGTAAACATATTATCAGGTGGGATTTTTCTAGATAACCAAACAGAAAAGCTAACATGGACCATCATAAAGAAATTAACTCAAGTCATCAGAAGGATTAGATTCTCTGGATACACAGGACAGATGTCTACCAGTGGATCCAGTGGAGTAATTGACAGTTAGCAGGCTGATCAGAAACCTGGCAGGGTGATTTTTGTTGTTAGTCAGGCCTGACAGGGCACTTTCAGGTCAACATTGCAGATATTTGCTAACAGAGGAAAGGTGATACTCTGCTTGTGAAAGGGAGTGGTAGCAGATCCAGATTCTTTTGATCGTTCCCCACAGTCTTATGTACCATCAGGACTTGTGCTATTGCTTGTTTAATTTCCACATAGCTTTCATGCTTCTCTGATTTACCCTCTTCTTCCCATGCCAGTTGTATGCCTCCCTACACCAATTTTAACTGCCCTTAGTTCTCAGGTTCCTTCTTTGTTCAATCTTCACCCATCTCCTCCTGGCTCTCAGTCTCATTCACATCCAGTCCCACCCTTCCCTCAAATCCTGCGTGCTGTCCCTCGCCAGCCAGTCCTCTCTCCACCTCCTCTCTCTGGCTGCCATTCCCCTATAGTCCTAGTCTTCCATTTTACTTTCAGACCTCTGTTTCTAGTGTCTTTGCTGAGCCAGTCCTGGCTTCCAGTCTGTTACTGTGGCTCAACAGAGTCATAATGGCCCACTGTCTACAGCATTAGGGTAAATGCTTTTGTAATACTGACCTTTATGAATCCCCTAATCCTTCTCAGAGCTGCTAGGCACTGCTTTCCTTATCAACCAAGGTATTCCTTATCAGCTCTAGGAATCTGTTTAACAGCAATAGCCTTTTCTCCTTTTTATTTACATTCATCTCAGGATCCTTCTTTGTCCATTGTGCCCGCTCACCGTCAGAACAATCACTGAAGTCAAAGTATGTGGCAGGTGAGAGGCGCATTTCAGGGTTGTCCAGACTGTCTCAGTCAGACCTGGGAGTACACCATGCAGACACAGTCTACAGAGGCCTTAGCTATGAAGCTCAGCGAGTTATCTGAGCATACACTGATTTATCAAAGCAGTTTGGATAAATGAGGACAAAGTTTCTCAGATGAGGAAAAGCAGAAAGCATTTCTTTCTCCCTGTCCATTAAAAATCTCTGATCCAAGTAATATGTAAGAATTTCTGTGCTACTATTCAAGAAGAGGTACCATAATGTCTGATTCTCTAATTTCATTCTTAAAAATGACTGAATAATTTGTACTGATGTTGTCCAGAAATCTTCAGCACCTGCCATGAGAAATTTCAGACTGAATGGTTCAAGTGAGATGAGGTCATAAATACCAGGTCTCAGAATGCGAACCTGACTAACAGCTTGAACATAATAGGTGGCATTATGTTCAGTTTCTGGGTGTTTCAGTTCAGGATATTCCAAGAACATAGTTACATATGGAGAACAGTGCCTGCCTGCTAAGTTACTGTACTTAAGCAAGATCATTTGAGAGTGATGGAAATTATGCTCAGCTGCACCTTCTCTAATTAGGCAGAAAATGTTTGCTTTTAAGTTGAGTTTCTCAGTTGCTGTGTCCTGCTATTAAAGTAATTGGTGTCTGTTCCTTGTGAGACCCACAAGGGGATACAGATAGGGGTAGTCATCTCACTTAACCAGTCTAGCAAGGAACTGTCATGCTTTCATTTAATACCTTCCTCTCCCAGTCCACATTCCTGCCCCAGTTTTAACCAGGTAAGTTTCTTGGTAAGAAAGTTGAGCCCTAAAGTGCAGGCAGCGCCAGGATTCATTCTCGGTGAACAAACACCACACTCATGAGAAATAATAAGAACTTTGTGATTAAAACAGAGGCTTGGAGTCAGGAAGCTTGAGTTCGTGATTGATTTTCTTCTGTATATTCTGTGTGACTTTATGAAAAACAAATAATCAAAACCAGAGAAAAATGCCCATGAGCTTTCACTGCTGCAGTATTTCTGTTGTTGATGCTGATAGATGTCTGGAAATGGTTAACATGTCAAACATCTTCTAAAAACTATAACTAGTCTTGAATGCATAAATGTTAATCTTCCTTTTTGTGGTTTCCCCATCACAGTACACCAAGCAGGTTGAATGGTTAATGTCTTAAAACACAATTAAATCACTGTGAGTTCCTGGGTACTCCAGTATTGTAATTTTTTTTTTTTCCTTTACAAGAAACATTATATACTACAATGGTCAGTGAAGACTTATGAGTGAACATGGACCCTCATCATAGTATTCTCCCATGAAAGTGGCTGTAGCTGGATACAAGAATGAAATGAAGCATATTAGAAAGTTGGCATCTTGTGCATATAGACCAGGAGACTGAAACCAAAGGCTCCAACCCGGGCATCTCACAATGGAGAGAGAGCACAAGCCAGTATACAACTCTCTGGCAGAGTAATTAGTTTTGTAATCCAGTACTCTTTTTTTCCCAGAACTCATTTTAACCTCATTTCTATTTCAGATTAAACTGAATCAACTCTACAAAATGGCAGTTCTAAAACTCCCTGCTCCTCACCAGCTGCTTGAGCAACTCAGCTGCAGAACCAGGCTCAATCCTGTGAAAGTGGTAAGAGAAAGTTTAAAAACTGATCTTGGCAATTTGGGAAAAATTTTGAAGAATTGGAAAAACAAACACACAAGCAAGAGTTTTTGGTATTACATTTTGGATGTGGATGTTTGAATCCCTTATCCGATCAGAGCTTTGCTTCCTGGTATTTTCTTCAACTGGAGCATGCCCTCATTTGTGACTGACTGCTGGCTGACCACAGCGGCAGCCTCTGAGCACCAAGTGCCGTGTGTGCTGCGGCTCGAAACAGGGAGCGGAGCCCCACCTAGTGACACGCGAGAAAAGTACTCCTTTGCTACTGAGTGGAATGTATGTTTTAAAACAGGAAAAAAACTACCAACAACTTACAACAACTAAAATATTTAACTTAAAATTTAAAAAAATCCTATTCTAATCGTGAGTTATTTTCTGTCATTTATAAGACAACTTTTCCTGGGCTAGTTGAAGAAAAACAAGAATTATGATTGATATTGCTTGGTAAAATCAGGCCTTACTGCTGATGCTGGTGTATTTACATGAACTTCATTTGTTTGGAATCTGGATTTTATTTAAAAATATTTGTTCCGCTTGCTCTTTTCGTTTATTCACAGTAGGAATGGAATGTGAAACTTAAGGAGGATCATTCAAAAAGTGCTAGATCAACAACAAAAGCTAATATTAGCATGTGATGACAGCAAGTCATCAGATTCAAATATCTGCCTTCATCATGGACATTGTTCTTTTTTAATGATTTTCTTAATCAGCTAGTGATTCTCTCTAAGGGTACTCCTTGTGTCTAGGTTAAAGGTTATTAATAATTTAGGTTATTTTTCTTGATATAATCAAAATATTGAACTTCTCCATTAAATAAGAAAGGTTAAATTTCACATGAAACTTCACATCTGTATTTCAAGGGAAAATGGTTTCTTCCATGTATTTTTAGAGAGCAACAGCACAATGTGAAAGAAGAGTTATTTTCTCTATTTAGGCTCCAAAACCACAGAACTATCTTTTCAGTTTTAGAATTTTATTCTAATTGTCACACAAATTATGAAAACTCTGGACAAACTGATGAATAATGAGCATTAAAAGACACAATGCTGATAAAGACAAGAACTATGAGCTGGCTGGAAACTAAATGATTTAATAAATCCTTTTTAAGACATAGAGTTTTTAGAAATCTTTCCTGACATTTTGTCAGAACCACTTCTTGGGAAGGGGGGTATGTAAATTTAAATCAGAAATTTACCAAGTTGTGTTAAGTCACTTAAAATGTCAATTTCAGAAACATTGCACGAGTTAACTTTTCAGGAAAATGTAGTTATTTCCAGTCAGACTAGAAGGACTCTGAAATGCTCTGGGGCAAAGGTTCATTCTTTTTTTTAATCCCAGCTTCTGATATTATCAATTTACTTTTATCTATGCTAGGGTGTCACCAAGGTTTCATTCCACATTTTCTCTGAAGGACTGGAATACATTTTTTTCCCCCAGGCAAAACCAGCCTAGTGCTCTATCTCCTGTACAACTTGGGCCAATTCTTAGTTTTGCAAAATTGCTTCAGTTTAATTTAATTTTAGTGCAGTTGCTGAGGTTGTGTTACTTCTTAAGGGGGACATTTTTTGCCACTGACTGTCAGCAAGAAGACAAAACCATACTTTTAATATCCTTTCAATCAGTATTTTTTCTAGATTATTGATCTGAATTTAGCGAAGATATAAATAAAAAGGCAACAGCACTGAGAAAACATGTTAGAAGTGGCTAATAATTTCTGCATTCCTTGGCCATTAAAGTTACAAGCATTGACCTAATTCAGTGTTATTCCTGTTATTACAGGTTATTCTTGTGCACATAAAATTCATATGGACATCGATGAGGTAATTACAGCCTAACATAGCCTGTGTATTGTAACTGTACAAACAACAAAGAAAGAGAAGCTGAGAAGGATCTATGACGGATTGTATATCGATAATGCAGCCAGACCAGCCAAGTGGGTATCAGTATCAGCGGGCTTTACACCGCGAACAGCCCCTCACATTTTGTGCTGGCAATAATAAATCTTCACTTATTCCCAGAAATAAGCTAATTAACCGTGAAACATAAACTTCCCACCCCGGCCGGAGGCCATGTGTAAACCTGCGGCTGTAGAGCAGCTGCAGGCGGCCCCGTCCCTCTGGCCGGGACCCCCGGGGTGACGAGACGCTCCCGGGGTGACGGGACCCTCCCCGGGGTGACGGAACCCTCCCCGGGGTGACGGGACCCTCCCCGGGGTGACGGGACTCCCCCGGGGCTGACGGGACCCTCCCCGGGATGACGGGACCCCCTGGGGTGACGGGGTGCCCCCCGGGCTGACGGTGCCCCCGAGCGCTGCGGGCCCCGGCCCCGGCCGACCGTCCCGGGAGCTCGGCTGAGGGAGCCCCCGAGCCGATTCCCCGGACGGGAATGCCGCTCCCTCCCGCCGTGGCAGCGGCCCCTCCGCGGGCCCGCCCGGGAGGAGCGGCGGGGCCGGGGCTGGCAGTGCCCGGCCACAGCGGCGGGTGGAGCCGCCGGAGGTGCCGCCGCCCGGCCCGGCCCGGCCCCGCGGCGCTGGTGCCGAGCCCTGGGCAGCGCCGCCCCGCCGAGCCGGCTGCACGCCGGGCCCGCCCGGCCAGCGGGGCCATGGAGCGGCGCGGGGGCCGAGGGCAGGTGGGCGCGGGGCCGGAGCGGGACCGGGGCAGCGGCGGGGGCGGAGAGAGAGAGCGGGGCCCGCGGCGGGGGCCGCCCTCCCCCGGGCCGTGCGGGGCTGGGTGCGGGGCGGGGGCGCCGCACCGCGCTATGGGCGAGCGGCACAGCGGCTGCGGGGGGAGAGCTGCCAGGTGTTCGGCGCTTAAAGTGCGAGGTTACGCTCTTTCTGAATTCTCCGCCCTTTGGAACTTGATTTAATTTTGCACGAAGCTTGTTTTGTACTTTTTTTTTTGGACTTTTCTCTCATTTTAGGGCTCTGGAGATAGTGCTTCTGAACTACAGGAATGGAGACCAGTCATTTACAGAAAGTGCACAGACACACTCTGGCTGCTCCTCTTCTGTCTTTTCTGGGCTGGTTTGGTAAGCACGCTTTTCTCTGAAACACAAAATCAGATCTGAAGTTCATGGGGTTCAGCACAGTGTTATACTAAATCTAAACTGAAATTGTGATGGGCACAGGTTGCAGGATTGCACTGGGACAGATCTGACCTTTGCAGTGGTGCAGTGCTTTATTGTGATGTCTTTCACACGGACTGTTTTAAGTGCTGCCCTAATGCTTTAGATACCATGTATACATGGGGCTGGATTATTTAGAATTCGCTTTTTTGTAAATCAGTCTGGGCTTTGACTGGGCTCTTATGTCTACTTATTTCATACACTGTAGTCTTGTTATCTTGCAACATGTTCACCTGACACTACATTAAGTCATTATCTGACCTGTGCTTAGAAAAGCATGCAGGCTTCAGGCTTTGTCTTTCTCAAGTGTGAATGTTTGGGGTTTTTTTTGTGGTACGTCTGAGTTTAGTCAGGATTCTCGTAAATACTTGATTAATTCCATTCCTAGTAAATCTGTTAATGGAAGCTAGTGCAGAATTATACCTACACATTGTGAATGCTGCATAAATGGAGGCTGAACTTAGTGAGCAGAATAGGTTTTTTTTAATACTTTGGTGCTTTGATCAGTGGAGGAAATGCCAAAAATGAAACCTGTAAATGGTAAATATTTCCAATCTTTGTTTGTTTTCTCTTACTGTTTTTATTGCTCAGTTTCTGTGAAATAGCTTATTGCATACAAATATTTGTTTTCTTGTGTTTGATCTTATTTTTTAAAACACTTTAAAAGATTTAATGATACTGATGTGTTCACACAAGTTAAAAAAAAAATGAAACTACTGTAGTAGTTCTGTGGAAGTGCTTATCACTGCCATGTAGACACACCCCTCCAGCAGTCATACAGATATCTATTACTTACTAGTATTTATTGTTTATATCCATAAATTAAGCATTAATAAGCATTCTGCACTTATAAAAAAAAATCACCTCTACCCACTAGACCTGTAATGCTCATCTTTAGAAGGAATGCTAGAATTTTTCTGAAAGCATATTTCAGTTGAGTTACAGTCCCGGCTCATTTCTCCTTTTCCTTCTGAGAACAATTTAATTATTAACAAATCCTTGCTATGTAAACAAAGTGAATCTGGAAGTATTTTGTTTTTGTAAAAAATCACATCCAGAAGTAGTGTGTCAGCTTTAATTGTGGAGTCTCTACAAAGATGTCCATACTGAGACATTAACATGCAGTCATAATTTAAAAAAAATTACTGAACTTGTTAGACTGTAAAATAAGAGTCTACTGTAAGCAAAAATGAGACTACCCTGGGGACTAAGGAAGTACATACTTACATGTTCGTGTATGAGATGCAGTTTTTGCCCAGATCCCATCTTTAGTCATGAGTGTTAAAAGTAGAAAAACAAATAAAGCTCTAACTTAGGGAAGAAAGTAGTTGTGCTGCATCTGATATGTGCAGTCTGTCTCCAGCACAGCCAATATTCAACCATATCCATGCAAACTAGTAGTAGTTAATATGGAACTGAGAAGTTTTGCTGCTGCCAGCAGCTGGCACGTAGCCCCAGAGCTCAGTGTATTGTCCTTGGTGTGTGTGAAATGTGGTTTGCACCCCATGGGACAGGGGAGAACATTGAATCACTGAGTCCTTCAATAGCTAGAGTGCTGTTAATAAGCCTTTGGGTAAAGTAGTGCTCAGGACTTCATCAGCTTCACAGAAGAGTTGCTGATTTTTGGCACTTGGAAAGGTTCCTTCCGTGGATTGTTTTGGCCCTCATGGGGTATAGGAGGGTTTAAGCTGCATTCCTAGACAAGGTGTTTCATATTGACTAAGGACTGCTGCTACTTGGCCAGCAGAAGTGCTTAGTTGCCCCTGGGGTTTACATGGATCTGATCTACTGGAACTTTAATCTGACAGCAGAACAACTAAAAGGTCAGGGCAGTGTCACCCAAGTGCACAGTATGTCTCTCTCCAAGTTTTTCATGTGTTAAAGATTGTCTCTTCCTGAAATTTCAGTTAACCTGCATTTTGGTTATACTTTGTGTTTAAAAATACCTCTGATTAAATTCACTACCAGCTTCAAGAGATCAACATTTCAGCAGATGTATTGACCGTGTGTGTTCTGAGGGTCACCCTGTAAAATAAGATGCGGTGAGCACATGAAAAATCACCATTTGAGGAATCGTGCCTAGTGACATACATGAACTTCAGTAGAGACTGTGTCTAGCACTTTCCTAATGCTTTCCTCTTATTTTAATCAGGACCCCTATCTTTCTTCTCCTGTGTTACTCTGCTTAATTTATATACTTTCAACAACAGATGAAGGAAAGCCATAAGGAAGCAATAGGGCTAAACCTGTCCATCTGACTTGGTCTGGCCTTGTGCAGAGGGTGAATTTGAACTGTTTGCATCCACAAGGCAAAAATGTATGGCTTAAAAGAAGTATTTATTGAATGGAAAGGAAAAGCAATCATAGCATGATTTCATGTTAAAAAATATTTTAACAGATGTTTATAACTGGCTATGCTGTGATGGCTGGTGCTGCAGAAAGACTTGTGCTTGGATATGACAGCTTTGGGAACATATGTGGGAGGAAGAATGCTCCTGTAAAAGGGGCACCTCTTTCTGGACAGGACATGACTAAAAAAAAGTAAGTACATCAGATAATGTCTAAATAAATCAAACATTTGAGAACTTAATACGATACACATCTTCTAATTGTCAAACATATACATGTGTATCTGTACATCGTTATATTGAAAGACAAGAAAAAAATGGGAATGGTGCAAAATGGTGAGTGAAATTAAAAAGTTTAGATAGAATTTGAAAATGTGCTACGTTGTTATACTTTGTGTTGCCACCTTCTTAAAGAGCATCTTAAATGGGACTTCAGCCAAACAGGCAGTCATTCAATATAGCAGATCTGTGTACTTAAGGAAGTTGCATGTTGAAGTTCCCAGTCATTCCACTAACTCCTTTGAGTCCTTGTAGAATGGCACCCACCTTGTCAGCTTCTGATCCCATATAAGAACATAAATAAGAAGTACAAAAATGTAGCACGTTCTCACATTGCGTCCTAATTTCTGCCTTCGAGTTCCATATTTTCCATTAGATGTGGAAAAAGTTTCATTTACTTTGCAGCAGTTTAAAAAGATGGAAAGAAGGCTCATAAATTAAACCTATAAACCTCAGAAAGCTTGTATTTTGAAAAGAGTATCTTTTTCTCTTTCTAGGTATGTGTTCTTTCTGAATTCGTGCAACCTGGAAATGCAAAGCCTCAAAATCAGTTCACTTTCCTTGTGTGTGTCTAGTTGTCCACAAGAGCAACTCAACTCTTTGGAGGATCTTCAGAGTTTTGCAAGGAATAATGGTGTGCTACGGGGAATATGAATACCTCAGTGTATCTGTAGAGCAGTTGAACAGCTTTCACTTTGTTATTCTTATGTTTCCTACACTAGGGAGTCATTTCCTGAAAAGTTCACGACAACAGAAAATAAAATTTGTTTCTGCTTTATTTCAAAGCCATAGTTTCTAGAAATGTTACAGCTCTCTTATGCAAATTCAAAAGTTGTTGATTAATTCCTGCAGATTGCTGGGATTACACAGCAGAAAACTGGCTGCAGAGAATGAACTAGTGAAGTTTGGAGGGGGTGGCAGTAGGTGAACAGAGTTCATGTGCTATTTGAGAAATTTGTCCAATCAGTTCTCTTAAATATAATTGAAATTATGGTGGAATTATTAATTTCCAGGGGTTTAAAACAAGTGGTTTTATCCCTTTAGACATCAGATCCCAAGGTTTGATATTTCACCTTGTGGTTCAACCCCAGGTGGCAACTAAGTGCCCTGCAGCCACTCACTTCCCAGCCAAAATCAAGACATGCCTAGGAATTTTATTTGATTCTGCTGTTCAAGATAAGTATGATGTCAGAAGTAGCTATTGTGCAAGAGAGGCATGTCCAACATGTAAATAAAATAATCTGTAGCCTAATCTTTATTTTGTGGGGTATGTGTAAACTGCAGACCATATGAATATTAGTGGCTATTTTTATTGGAGGTCAATATTCCATTCTTTTTTGGTTTGTTTGGCAGGGATTGCTATTTAAATAGACAAAATTTGTTTTAATTTAATTTTGGAGGAGTTTGACATCATTTGATGCTATAAAGCTATAAACACCTGTGATATTAGATAAGTATTTGCAGTGTCACTAAGTATTACTGCTTGCATGTTTATTTCAAGGGAGAGGGAAGTCTTGCATTTTGAATGGCTTGGGTGTATCCAGCCTTTCTTACCCAGAAGTGTTGTATAATGGAGCAGAGTACCTGGTAATATTTTCTCTAGAGCCCAGAACAAGTTTCTGGATAAATATATATATATTATTATAATTTATGAGTGGCCTAGTTCTAATGTAGCTTCTGTTATTTTAGATTTTTCTGTTATCTTATCCTAATGAGCAAGAATTAATAGCCAAGTATGGCACTGTGGAATAAACAGTGTGCCTGCTCTCCAGGAAGATAAGTGGCAACTATAGTTAAGTCTAGAAGGCAAAAGATTCCGCTAAGGTTGCTTGAGATTTGCCCAACTAATTTGTTATTTACATTCCCTCTAGAATATCAGGGGTGATTATGGCCTGCTAAGGGATCAAACCAGAAGCATAAAGAAAACTTCTTTGATAATGTGTTTTTCTCTAAAAACTTTTACTAATAGTAAGTTACCTTTTTCCTTTTTCTTTCCCCCCCTCCCCCACCTTTTTTTAGGTTCTTTTCTTTGCATTTACAACCTGAATGTTTCCAGTTACACACAAAATTCAAAGGCAGCTCAGCTGTGTCCTGCACTGCCAGTTCCACCAAGGTAAGAATTACTGGGTATTTTACAACATCCTTGAGTCTGAACAGCTTCTTATGGACTATTTCACCACATTTTTTATTTGAATTGATGCTTTACAGTCAGGATGGTTTGGCTTTGTTTATTTATTTTTGTACATCTTTCATATGTGCCTGTGAACATGCCAGTGTCCTGTCCCATGGAATAAATAGGGACTGCGTTCCCTCCATTCCTCTATCCTTTACAGTATTTTCCTTTCCAAATGAGAACTAAAACACTCCATAGGAGGAACAGCTTACCTCCTGCACAGACTTTCACTCTCTTTTTCAGTGCCAAAGAAGAGAGCCTGTGATCTTGGGCCTTGCTGCTTATCCTGAACCCAGAAATTTCCACCAGAATAATTTCATAGCCAGCTTGCTTAAAGCACAGGTCTCTGGATGGTGCTGTCTTTATAATTTGGCATTTGTGAGTTAACATCTTTAAACCCACAGTTTTAAATTCCACTGTGTCATGAAAATACAGCAAAGCATTGGAATCTCCGTGTTTGCAGAGCTAAATCATCTGCTCTGAACAAGAGGAAATGGAAGAACAAAGAGAACAGAAGAGAGCAGGAGACACATAAAAACATTACATACTGTGGATCAAAGGAGAGCGTGTAAATTGATAAAAAATGTGACATGTTTTACTTATTTCTTAAACTTTCTAGGCTATTTTGTGTTTGTCAGCAAATTCAGCTAATTTATTCATCTTGCACAGTAATATTTCATTGTAGAAGCAAAGCTAGTCAGGGCAGTTTTTAATTGTTGATGACTAGACCTTTCCTTTTTAGGTATGAATGTGTCTTTGACCATTGTAGTGCAGCACTGCCAAAGTGGGACAATAAATATGTACAAGAAGCTTGTCTGGGAGTGCCAGATAAGTTCATACATAAATATTTGGGGTGTTAGTTGTATCTTACAAACATTGTTTTGATGTGGTTCTTAGAATGCTTATATATCATAAAACCAATACAAAGTGTTTGTGATCTAGAATTATCTACAACAATGTAGGTTATGGCTATATTAGCATGAATTTGGGTTTTACATAAACACACGGGAGCAAAGGAGGTGAAGCCAGACTAGAATGGGAATAGAAGCTCTGTGCTGATGGTGATTGAGATAGTAAATTTTTTTTCCCCAGACTGGTCTTGAGTGGATCTGTTCTGGTGCAGTGATACAGGCATGATGTTACTAGGAGTTTATTTTGCAGATGAAACATAAAACTACCATTTCTAACAGCGCTTTCTGTGGAGAGTGGTGGAATGGATCTTTGTGGATTTGAAACTGTCCAGTAATTAATATTTTTTGCCATCTTGTTTTTAACCTTCCAGTAAATCCTTTCCATTATTTAATCGATGTGTTCCACAAAATCCTGAATGCTATTCCAAGTATGCATCTGTCTTAATAAGCATGGTTAATGAAATGGATGTTTTTCACCGAATTCTGAGTGGAATATTGGCAGGAAGAGATACTGTGATAGGACTGAGTGTCCTTGCACTAGGTAAGGTTATAAATAGTGAATAATGATATTCAATTAAAAGGTGGGATTTCAAATGATCCTATTAACTTTATATGTTTAATTTAAAAGTGGTTCTTTCATGTTTTCTGGGCAGAGTTGTTTTTAAGAAAGAGTGTTTGTATTTTATCAGGAGGCATTTAATAGACTGGTAAAATTCAGCTTGATAAAATATCAGATTCTGTGTTTTGTGATAGGGCCATATACCTCATTTCAGGGCACTGTAGGAAATTGTTAATTGAAAAACTTATGTCAGCATGAACACTTGAACTTAAATCGTATACAAAACATTATTGAAAAGCTAATTCCTGTTGTTAAATATATCAGTTATAAGTTCCTTATTAGTTAAGTTACAGGTAACTGTGTGTTTTAAATGTCAAAAAAGTTGCCAGCTTTAATAAATGCTGTTGCTTTTGAGACCACTGTTTAAAAATAAATGCTCAAGTTCTGCAGGAACCTCAGATTTATATTTAAAGTAAAAAAGGGTTGAGTTAAATGGGTTCTAACACTCCTATTAAACTTCCTTTATATATTTTTCAGCCTTCTCTCTTATACTGGTTTTAGCCTTCAGATTCATTCGGACACTTCTGGTCCATATTTTGATTGCACTGGTTGTATTCGGGTTGTTGTGTAAGTATATCTACTGTTTAGCACATGCTTAGTTAAATGGATCACCTCACTGAACTGAAGGAGAGGCAGCTGAACAAGCAGCTATGCTTTTTCTCCACGGCCATCCTCAGTAAGCTTCAGCTTACCATAGCCATTTCCAAGCTCTGGCCTGGCTGCCTTCTGGCTGTGCTGTTCCAGCTGCTGAGTGTTGGGGTGATGGTGATGTTTATTGTTTTTATAGATGTCTGAAAACACCATTTCTTTAGCAGACGAACGCAGTTTGAAAATGCTATCTGAGAATGTTCAGTGAGGCTTTATGCTGCCTGCTTTAGAAAGGGAGAATTATAGGAAAGCATCCAGGTAAACCTTGTCATTCCATGAAAGTTAGCTTTGTATCTCCACAATGAAATGACATGCCTGAGCTGTAGAATAACTGCAGAAAAACCAAATGTTCTGCTGCGGTTTTACCTCAGACTGACAGACCATCACTTGAATTTTCTCTGTGGTCACAGATGCTGTGCCTCTCTTTGCTGAGGGACAGTATTGCAGAGCTGAGCTGGGTTAGGCAGAAGGGTGGGAGATGAGGAGGGAGGCCAGGCAGGCACCAGCCACCAGCAGCAGTGTGCTGCAGCCTGGGGAGCACTGCCCACCTTCATGCTGCTCTTGTCTGCTCAGTTGTCTCAGGTGTTCTCTGGTGGCTCTATTATGACTACAGGAATGATCCCAGCACTGAATTGGAAACAGAAAAGGAAAATGTAAAGTTTCTACTTGGATATGCTATCTTCTCCACAATAGTTACCGTAAGTAGCATTTTATCCTAAGCAATGGCAGAGTCTGTAACTTGAAAACTTGAACTACAGCAGTCCTGCAGCAGAAAAAATAATTCCTCATTCCTTTTAGATTTGCAAATGAGGATAAATTCTAAGATCTGCTTACATGCATTTAAATATAATCATGAAATCATAGAATGGTTTGGGTTGGGAGGGACCTTAAAGATTGTCTAATTCCAACACCCCTGTCAAAACCATAAAAAAATCATTGTTGTGAAACTTGTCAGCACAAGGCTCTACCACACTTCAAACCTGTATAACAGTGTTAGCTTTGGTGGTGTAAAAATACAAGAATTGTGGTCCATCCCTATTTTTCTCTGCATCAGCTCACTGGGCAAGCATGTTGAGTGAACAGAAGAGCACTGGCTCTCTATGAACATGAGATCTGTGGATTCAGCCTACCCTGTGAGTAGGAGAAAGGGGTGGCAGCTCTTTTAGACAATGAAAGGAGCAGTGAAGCACAGGCAGCAGTGTCTAGACCTCAAATTATGGGGTTAAATTCTTTTTTTCTCTCACTGACCTTTTTTTCCAACAGAAAATTTAAGTGTGGCTTGCAACTTTTAAAGTGATTTTTTTAACTCTGGTGTTGCAATGTTAAAGGAGCCATTGCTCAATGTGAGAATACAGTAATTTGCACTTCATGAGACATTTGTCAAAATGATTGTTCTGTTTTCTTGAAGAAGAGTAGGATCCATAGACTGGAATTCACCAGGTATGAATAGTCTGACAACTTACAGTGAGAAATATAAATGTGTCACAGATCAGATTTTTTTTTTATATATCCTCTGTAAATTATGACCTTTCCATGAGATTAATTAAAGTTTTGAATATTATTTTGTTTAAAAAAAAGAACAGTAGCAATTAATTCAGAAAAACAGATTTTAATCCACAGGCTCTTTGAGAATATAGGCAATGTCTCAGGAGGATTTTCCAGTGTGCAGTAAGATTATGTAAAATGCCTTGCTGTTGTGTCTTTGTGAAATCTGTATCCTCTGATCCCACATTTGGCCACTCTGATTCCATTCTGATAATTTTCGTAAGATAAAACCCCCAACAATTTGTCTTTTTACTTCCTCTTACAGGTTGTTCTGCTTTCCCTTATATTTGTACTAAGAAAGAGGCTTCGATTCACTGTGCAGCTCTTTCGAATTGTTGGTAAAATCATTGGCAGAATTCCTTTCCTCCTGTTCCAGCCACTCTGGACCTTTCTGATTCTTCTTGTGTTCTGGATATTTTGGGTTGCTGTACTACTTAGCTTAGGAACTGCAGGTAAGTATATACTTTCCATGCTTTTGAGTGCTATACATTTCCTAAATTCAGTTCTTAAATGTGAGACCTCTTGGTGTTAGTGTACAAAATGTGGGCTAGCATTTACACAGCTGAGTTAGTTGTTAATTTAATTTTATTTCCCACTTTTTTGAGTCTTCTACATTGCCATTTTACTTTATATGTGGACCTTAGTTTTGGTCTTGCTCAGTTATTTAATTTATGAATAAATTGTGGTAGATACACATTTGGTGTATTTAAATGGAGAAAGTAGCAAGAGGAAGGAGACAGATTTTAATGCAGTTGTTATGAAATGAGAATGTTTATAGTCAGAGGAGGTGAACAGTGTTGAATTGTCACAGAGGTTTAGAATGTTGTTTCTGAGCAGTAGCAACTGCTATCATTATTTAGAGGAGTGCAACAGAATTTGGATTAATCCAGAAGTTCTTGCAGTTGTAATGGAGGTGAAAGAATCAATCACTATGAAAGATCCACAAGAACAGATTTTTAGTATGGAAATGGTATTACTGAGGCATATACCACTTTGAGATCTGTCACTGATTGAACCAGGGTAATTTGGATGCTGCCTTGGCTCAGCATCATGCCCCCCAAGTGAAGGAGAGGTTGTCCTTCTGTGCAACGTCACCCAAAGAAGTGAAGCTAAACTCTGTATAGCTCTGGGGATAATTCCTCATGTGGATATCAGCCTTTGTACATGGAAAGCATTAGGAGTTGGGGGTTGGTATTTTTTCATTTTAAATTTCTAGGGCCATTGTTAGGAGCCAATTTTTGTCCTTTGGGTTAGAGCTGATCGAAGAATTGTGTGGATATTGTTTATGGGTTTTCTCTTTTCTGAAACTTGGGAGTGATTTCTGTGTAGAAGACCAGATGCAGCCTTAATATTCAAATGCTTGTGTATTTTTGTTTTGTTTCCACCATCCCTTGATGCAGTGGCTGCAGTAACTCCTCTGTACACAGTTACAGATTCCTGCTGGGCCAGAAAAGCCTCCAGCCTTTCTGTAGCTGAGCCCATTTGGCAAAGCTGGCTGTGCTCACTCTTATCACAACAGCTTCCATCTAAGTCTCACCCTGTTAATTCTGGCTCTATGCAAAACCCAGCTGATTTGTAACATGAGAATCCGAGTCCATGTTGACGTTGCAAATCACTCAACCATTGCTTAGACTGGACTGGGATCTGTTTCCCTCCATCTTTCATTGGAGACTCATGCAGGTTTGCAAGTCTCTGTTTCTGCTGCCTTTTCCTGAGTAGCTCATGTCTGTCAGAAATGGCTGCTTGAAGCAGTTGGCTGGCTGATCATCTGCTTATCCTGCGGAAGGGCCAGAGCTAGCATGGCCAAAACTCCAACCTGCAGTCTCTTTGCGAGTTGTTCCTCCTGACTAAATAGTCAAGCTGATGCACTTTGATTTAGGTGTCATGGATACTCCTTCTGCACACTCCTTTGAGCTGGATTTTCCCATTGCAGAAGCAGCATTGTGTGCTGGACATCACTCTGTGTGGTTGTTACCTTTTCTGCAAAATACCATTTATGCATGGATGGGCCAGGCAGCAGTTATTTTGAAACCTTATCACTGCTTCAGACCAGTCCTTTATAGAAAGGGGCATCTCCTGAGGTATCAACCACTGTTCATTTCATGCACCTGCTTGAATCAGATACAATTTAAGAATGACATTAACTATAGTAAATTTAGTAACAGGTAAATAAAATGAATTATGACACACAGATTTTCTAAATATATAATTAACAAGAACCATTAGAGGAAATATTACATCCTTGATGCTAAGTCAACCTGGCTTACTCTTAATGTGCCCACACAAGGATGTAAAGCTTGCCTGTATTATATCTAAACTTAGAAAATACCAGTTGTGTCTGTTGTACTCAAAAGGTTTTGGAAACACAGAAATCATTAGAAGAGTAGAAATATTTTAGCTCATGTGACTGAAATAGATTGATGATAAAAGCAAGATGGGGAACCAGTTGGGTATTTCCTGGATAGTTTTACAGACTTTTCAGGAAAATAGCAACTTGCACATTATATCCAAAAGCAAATTCTGCATGTATTCACAGGGAAATAAAACCCAATAAAAACTGCCTTTGAGAGACTTTTTATGCTTTTTCCATGTTGTGCCATTTTCCTTCATTGGTTATATTCTCCATTTCCTGCTAGGCATTTTCATTCAGCTTTTTTTTTTTTTTTCCCTCTGCCTGCTTGGAGAGTAGGATTTAAACAGTTTATGACTTGCTGTTACATTCATAGTGCAGCACACAACTCCTGACTCAAAGGTATTTTATTTTTTGACTTCTCCCTAGCTTAATGGGAATTCTGATGTTTCTAGTGAGTGGTACAAACAGTACAGCACAGAAGGCAGCATGAGATTGCTGCACAGTAGAGTGATAGTAAATTTTCAGTTTTTAAAGAATTGACTTTTTGTAGATTTAGAATAAGAAGGGAAGGTCATTTTCAGGCACGTAATTGTCAATATATTGCTTTTTTTGAGCAATCTAGCAAAACATGTTTTCACTGAGATCATAGACTCATAGAATTAACTGGGTTGGAAGAGACCTCCGAGATCATCAAGTCCAACCCTTGATCCAGCCCCACCGTGATTACCAGATCATGGCACTCAGTGCCACATCCAGCCTCATCTTAAAAACCTCCAGGGATGGTAAATCCACCACCTCTCTGGGCAGGCAATTCCAATGCCTGATCACTCTCTCTGTAAAGAACTTTCTAATATCCAACCTAAACCTCCCCTGGCAGAGCTTAAGCCCGTGCCCTCTTGTCCTATTGCTGATTGCCTGGGAGAAGAGACTGACCCCCACCTGGCTACAACCTCCTTTCAGGTAGTTGTAGAGAGTGATGAGGTCACCCCTGAGCCTCCTCCAGACTAAACCACCCCAACTCCCTCAGCCTCTCCTCATAGGAGATATTCTGGCAGGATATTTTTAGTGTAGTTGTCAGTCCTTATAAGATCTTTCTGTTAACAGCATGTTAATATTTAGAAAACAATGTGCATTTGATATATAATCAAATGCATTCTAAGTTACAACCTAAGTGTGAATGCAGATAGAAAAATGCCACTCTGTGTATTCGATTATTTTTCTGGTTAAAACTCCATTCTCTTTATTTCACCTCTTGTACTTACAGTTATTCCTTTTGTTAAGCTGTCTCTGCCGAGTGGTGGCGGTTGCTACCCAAGTGCCCTCGGAGCTCCTGGCCAAGTCCGGGAGCGGAGGTGTTCCCGTGCCGTGGAATGAGCTGCAGGAGCGCCCGTGCCCGCCGGGTGCCGCTCGAGCAGTGCGAAAAGGGTGTTCCTCCCTCTGCTCGGCTGTTTACAGCTGCTCTGGTCACAGGGGTGGGAAATTCCTCCCGGCAAACAAAGGCCATTTGAGCCTTTGTTTTAATAATCCGGGGAGGGAGTGATGGAGTGTTTGATCCAGCCCTCAGATTGAGAAGATTTATACAGGTGACAGAAGGTCGATGTCAGCAAGGCAGCTGTTTGGATTTCTAGTCCTTTACTCTTACCTCAAATTTGTTTTGTAATTCAAAACTTGGACAAATGCACAGCAAACTAGATTTGGTATTGAAAATATTCCTTTAGATTGTATTTCAAACCTTCAACCCAGATATGAGTCCTCTGAAATGCTGGCTGTTCCAGCCGCTCACTGTAAAATAGCTTGTTGGGGATTGTTCCGCTGTTCTAGAATGACTAGTACTTACACGTTGTGTGGCCATAAATACATACAGTATTGTATGCTTAATGCATTGACAGAACAGCTCTGCATTATTTGATTTCTACAATTGTCCTGTAAATGGGAGACATTTCTTTTTCTTTTGGGTTTTGGGGACTTTTTGCTCCTGTTGAGAGTATTTCTCTGAAGATCTCCAAAGATATGCTGTCTCTTATAGAGCAATTTGTTTTTTTCACTGACAAATAGTTGCCTATCCAGGATTCAGTCTGTAAAATAGAGGTGGTGATTTTCTTGGTTTTGACACTTTGAATTTTTCTTCTGACACGCATATTTTCTGGGTCTATCCAGGCTGTAGTTTAAATGCAAATATACCAAGAAATCTGAAAAAATGAAATGTTTACAAAAGCACTAGTCTTTTGTGTAATACAGAGAGCTGGGTAAATGAAATTGGCTTGCTGCTGTGCTGCACCTGTTCTTAATATTTTCCTTGCATCTTCACTAGTTATGTTATATTTGTAGTGTCTCTGCATCTTAACCATTCTGGAGCACTTGATGCTTGTTTCAGCTGTGGTGCACCTGATCATTATGGGACCACACAGCTACCTTATTTACATTCCCCCCAAAAGTTAGTGATACTGTGAGAAAAAAACTAACTTCTTGGGAGCCATAGAAAACGATAGCAACTGAAAGGTACTTATGCACATGACTCATTTGAAACACATGTATAATCCTATTAAAATCAGCGGGACTACTTATGTATTTTAAGGTAGGCACCTGCCTAAGTACCTTGGTAATTCAAAATCTGTAAGAGCAGCAGAGACTGAGTAAATTCCAGACCTAGAAAACTAGGAGAAATGCCAAGACTTCATGAGACCTTAGGCAGCACAAGCAGTGGCACCAGTTAGAACGATTAGCTGGCTAGGAATGGAATTCAGCTGTGCTTTGGAAAAGCTGATATGTCTTAGGGTTATTGAGTTTTATTGTTTGTTAATTTGTGGGTATTTCACTGCAGAACTTGAAGTGGCCATGTGGCACAGAAGAGCATGTCTTTCAGCTTTGCAGCATGCAGAAGCTGTGAGGTCCACATGGCATAAATGCTGTGCATGTAATATCGGATGAGAAGGTGGTGTGAGATTTTTGTGTAATGAAGGTGCATTCTACAGGCCAGTGAGCAGTAAAACTGCCACATAAAGCTGTGAAGTAGCAAAACCAGCAATAAAAATGTATTTCCCGCAGGAGCCTTGACGTTGCAATTACAACCAGCTAGCTTAGCTGTAAATATCTCTACATGGAAAAGCACTAAATAAAATAAAACAACAAATTCTGTTGCAGGAAGCATGAAGATTCAGTGTATGATGCCAGAACCTCTCCTCGCTTAGCAGTGGGAGGGACGCATCATATTTTCATGTTAACAAGAACTGATAAACAGGCTCTCACTATTTTCTTATCAATGGCTCTTTGTTTCTGATAAGGAAATTGCCAGACTAGACTTCCCAGAAATTTTTGTCTCTTACAACAGCCTACTGCTGCAGGCGTCAGCAAAACCTTGCAGCAGCAGCAGTTGCTGAGTAAGAACATCTGACATAAGTCTGGAGGTATCAAAATGTAGCTGATGGAACTGCATGTGCCACTGTTGTATCCCGGCATTGCTGTGCTGGCTGCCATAGCAGCACAGCACCAGCCTGTGGAGTCAGAGGAGAAACTCTCCTGAGTTCTGCTGCAAACACTTGTGCCTGTTTGCTTTGTTAACATCACTTCTTTTGAAGTATTTGCAGCAGATCAACATTTGTACTGATCAGAGGTTTCCAGATTTAGTGATTCACCTGTAGGGACTTCAGTTCTTTACTGACTTGTTAGTGTTATCACTAAGAATGTATAGCACACCAGAAAGATTCGTGATTATGTAGCTGGAGAAAAATATTCTGTTGACAGATTAAACCATACTTCAAGGCTTTGTTGAAAAAGTTTAGTCTGTGTGAACAGATAGATCACAGTGCAGTACTGAGGAAAATGGCATATCCTTTTCTCAACAGGGTATCTAGGATAGCTTTAAAGTTTATCTGAGCTACTGACATACAAAAATAGCATATATGCTATGTTGACAAAATTATGCGTTGTGGTAGGCCAAAAAGACAGGGAATAACCAACCATACAGCACTGTAAAGAGCTTGCCTGTTCAGCTAAAATTTTTAACCTCTTGGAAAAGAAAATATCTAGAACATATGTCTGTATTTATTCACCCATGTAGCCTTTTTTTTTTTTTTTTTTTTTATCCTTCCAAAGCACTTTAAAATAATGTTGCAGTGTTACTATGGAGTAGATTAATATTTTTCATTGTTTACAGACAAATAGACTTTGGTTCTGAAAACTTAAAAAGCTTGTCTAAACCTGATAGTATTGCTGAAACAAGTCTTTATTGTTTCTACTTTTAGTTATTCTCGAGTAATAAGTAAGAAGTCTGTGGCTGTAGAAAAATAGGCGAGAAGTGAACCACTTCATGGATAGCTTTGTACATGTAGTAGTTTTGAACTTGAAGGTGGTGTGTTGTCCTGTGAGAGAACACAGAATCATGGAATCATTTATGTTGGAAAAGACCTTTAAGATCATTGAGTCCAGCTGTACACCTAACACTGCCAAGTCTACCAAATGAATACATGAAGTATTAAAGCTTAAGTTATATTGGTGTTCTAGCAGTAATAGCCAGTTCTGTGTCTCACTTTCATGGAGTTTGAATAAGAAACTTTTCACCTCCAGAGATTGTTTTATTTGGTGAACATGTTTCTCTTTCAGGTTAATAGACTTAAGGTTTGCTAAAATAAATAAAAAACCCAAACCACGTTATAGACATAGAGAACTTTTATGAGAACCAAATGTCCTAATGCCATTATCCCCTGAATAGCCTTCAGAGTCAAATGCCGTAAATGCATAGAGGAAGATCTGATTGCTGAGTAATCTGAGTTGCCTCCACCTTTCATGAAAAGCCATCTACTGAATATGGAATAAATTCCTAGTTAGTAACAGAAGTGGAAGCAATATTTTTTAGTTTGAATAAGTGAATTTGTCAACATTCCTGGATACAGGATTACCACTGGAGCATATACTACCATAGAGATGTCTGCCTTTTTTTTTCCCCCTCAGAGCAGCCATCTCTATGTGCCTGTATTTTGAACAAAGATTTCAAAGTATAGAGAACATAAAACTAGTGGCCATGGTTCTAACTAATAATAGCAATTAAAATATTTGTTTTGTTTTGTTGCAACAATATGTTATGCATGGTTAATACTTTTCTGCAGTCTTTCTCTTTTGCTTCTTACAGAAAAAAACCTAAAGAATTTCATAACCGTGAATTTATTTCAAATTTGAATGAAGAAAATTAGGATTTCATTTACTTCTGAACTGTTTGAGTCCTCAAATTTTAAATAATGTCTTCTCAAAAATCTTTACTAATTCCTAGCTGTCCTCTTGACTTTAATGGCAGCTGTGTTTTAATCCAAATTCAAATGCAATCTTTTGCTTTTTGCAATATTTTTTTCAAAATTCTATTTGAATTAAAAATGTTATCTCTTTAAGTCTGTAATATCATCTCATTTTTTTTTCCTAATTTTATTGAAGAGAAGTTAAGAGAAAGGATACAGAAGCACTTACATGTTCTTCCCTCCGCTTGTCTGGTTTGTTATAATAATACAATGGTGTGATCCCAACTTCAGGTACTGCACAATCTACTTCAGGAGGACAAGTAGAATACCAAGCTCTGTCTGGAATTTGCTACATGGCATGGTATCATTTCGTTGGCCTTATCTGGACTAGTGAATTCATTCTTGCCTGTCAGCAAATGGTGATTGCTGGGGCAGTGGTTACTTGTTATTTCAACAGGTGAGTGCAGAATTGCCCCTGAAAACTTTTGGGGATTTTCCAGCTTTTACTTTCAATCTTTTTCAAGGAAAAATAATCTGAAATACATTACAATTTATGTCAGTATCTGAAATCCAATTTACTGTAAAATAATGTTGCTTGTTGCAAGATCTGTTGTGTTAGATTTTACAATATGCATGATAATAATGTGACTCAGCCCTACCTCTGGAGATATTAGGCCAAACTGAGCCTTCCTATAAGCCATTAGAGCCGAGTTGACTCTGGTGGAATTACCATTCAGAAGGCATAGGCTGCATTTGACCCTTTTCCAGGAGAGTGCATTAGCTCCAAATGAGAAGCTATCTAGAGTCCTTGGTAATTTCATGTATTCAGAGGCATTTGACCTTTTTGTAAGTGTTCATCCCTGCCCTGGGTTTTCCTTATTCTAACTGCAAAACTGACTGGTCTATTACTCTTTTTTTCATTCTGTGCAGTTATTTTCAGTAAACTGTAAAAGCTTTAACACCATTGTTAAATATTCAGAGATGTGTAAACCAGCTTCCTTGAATTTTATACTGCCCTGGAATGCAAATGTGGAGGAAATGAGGAAAAGTAAAACGAAAGTGAATTGGTTTCATGCACTCATTGTAGGGGAAGATTTAAATCTCACAATACGTGATTGAATTGTTTGACAATGAGGAGCGCAGTAGCCTGATAACATTTTTCCTCATAAGTATTTTATGAGCTCTCTCATCCTCATTGCTCTGTATTTCTGTGCCCAGTGATGAGATTTTCTGATCTGGGAAAAACTCTGGCATTTAAGGCATTTCTTCATTTTGTGTTAGAGGAATATGTCAATAACCTCAATTTGTTAAGAAATTAGCCTTTGAGGAAGGTGATGTGAGAGTGAGGTGGGGAGCCTGGTGGGAGAGGGCTTGGGGACCTTGAAGCACTGTCAGCAGCTGCCTAGGACCATCTGGCTTGGGAAGTGGGGAAGGGAGGCTTTAGGCTTCTTCAAAACTTAGGAAGCAGCTTTCTGTTGATGGTCTCCAGAATGTATCCCTGGATGTTTCAGTGGCTGATCAAGAGGCCTTCTACCTTCGGATAGTGTGTTCCCTTCAGCCCAGCAGAGACACCAGTGCAGGCTCTGCCTGCAGGAGTGGATCCATAAAGTTTTCCTGCAGCAGCCAACAGCCCATACTGTTCCAACCAAAGCAGCAGGGCTGAAAGACTGATAAAAGCCAGTGTCCACCACTGGTTTAAGCAATATTTTACCATTGCATCCAACAAGCCAAGGCAGGACAATGTTTAACAAGTGTTTTGGGAGCCTGTCCTGGACGCGATTCTCTACACAGCCAACAGCTGTGCTGCTGAACCAGTGCTTAGGTAAAAGAGTAAAATCTACAGTGTCGCTTTTTAAAAAGCTGAGGTCTGTAGAGTGATGTAGTTTCATGCTGTTGTTTTACATGGCACGATAGGACCTGAAAAGGGAGGAACTTGCACTTCTGATGTCATCTCCTTTTTTCCCATTGAAGCTCTAAACACAAGGAACTGGCATAGCTGTGCTGCTGTGGATAGTGGGCTCCTCTTTTCTTGTAAGCACATGGAGGAACCTCAGCTTTAGCAGCTGGATGCTGAGGCACTAAAGGTTCATTTAAACTGGCTTGAGAAAGCACAGGAAAGTCAAGTAGTTCTGCGGAGTTCCTGGGCTCTGTGCTGCAGTGCATTTTGGTACAATACACCATATAAATCCCCAAGGCAAAGGCACCGTCCATATCTTGTTCACACAGAGCTGGGAAGCACCTGTAGAAACTGCTGTGATGACATTTACTGCTCTGTTAGGGGCTTCCGCTTTCCAGCTATTTTTTACTGCTGCAGGAACTGGCTGTGGAGTACAGAAGGTTCCTGCTCCCAGTTGTATTGAAATCATTTTGTACCTCTACCATCGAGCTCTCCTCTTGCTTGCCAGGTGACATGTACTGTGTTGAGAGAGTTGTGCTTGGAAGGGGAAATGCAGCTCTTCTGTGGTGGTAATCCCTTTTCCCAGCCTTTGTGCTGTCAGCACAGATCTGCAGAGATGCAGAGCAGTGCAGGAATGGGGAGAGGATGGTTAGCTGCAGGAGCACTCACACCATCAAGGGCAAGGGTTATCTCGAGCTGTTCCAGCAATTCTGAGCTTGTCTGCTGTGTGTTTTTAATGTATTCCCTGGGGGAGCATCATAAAGGCATGTCATAAGAGTTTGTTTATGGTATCTTACAGAGAGACTTTCTTCTTTGCTTGTAAGTGCTCTGAGGAAATGGCGTGGCCTTTCCCTGCGGAAATCTCCTTCCAAGCACACGCAGCAAATGTGCTGCACGGCCAGCAGCCACAGTGCCATCGCAAATGGGGAGGGCTGGGGGCCCTTCTAGTTGGATTAGCTTTACAGGTTACTTATGTTTGACCTGTAATACCATGAATGAAAATGAATTTTGCCTTCTTTTATTTTAGATGAAACATGAATAATAATTATAAGAATTATAAGGAAAATCTGTTCTTTTTTTAATCTGTTTGGAAGCAAAGCAAGAAATCTTGACAGATCCTATTCTTGTGATAATTCCTAAAAATAGGAAAAGAAGGTGTGGAAAAGCGTGTGTAACAAAAAAGAAAGTGTGTAAAAATTTATCAATACTAAGTTTCACATTTTGACATTCCTACTCATTATTCAGTCCGGTTAAAAATAACCCTTCTTCATTTTTCTCTTCAGTAGCAAGTACATTATTAACACGAGTAAACTTTCTCCTTTCTGTGTTTCTTATCACTTGTTAACCTTTGACTTGCAGAAACTTAATAATTTGTATTGCAAGATCAAACTGAGTGTCATAGGTAAGGTGATGTATGGGGCAGAAAGAAACAGTGGTTCAATATGAATAGAATAAGTCATGCATATTGCAATGAATGTGTTCCTAACACAGAAAACTGACGCCTTGAAAAAACCCAACCAAACTGCCTTATTCAGTATAAAATTCCACTATCCCCAAAGGTGTTCCCCTCGTTGTAAGATCAAAAATAATAAATACAGCAACTGCTTTTCTGGAATTTCCTATTTAAAATAATGTGGTATATTCACATATTTAAATACAGCTTCTCAGCTGCAAAGTATTTAGAGTTTTGAATGAACTGCAGTGATACCTTCAGGATTCTTGCAGAACTCTAATACCTATCTTGATATAGTGTGTATAATATAAATCCTTACTGTGGTGAGGATTTCATAAAAATATAATTTTATAACTTTTTAGCCCCAGCCAGTCAGTCTCTTATTGGTGCCTTTAAATTTTTTAGTTTCCTATGAAAATCATTGATTTTTCAAGAAAACAAAGGTTTTGAAGGAATCACTTCTAAAAACAGGGCTTCTTATTTGTGATATGAGGTCTGATCTTTAGTCAAACTGCTGCTGGTTCTGTTGCCTAACTGAATTTTTCAGCGTTGGGCCATTTGCTTAAGAGTTGCTTTATAGAAGGGCTAATTATGAATATTCATTAGTGTGGGGTTTTTTTTTAATCCCATGAAACAGTTTTTAAAGGAGTGAGGGAGTGTCTTTAAGTTGATTTCCTGGGTTTTATGTAAATTCTTGAGAGTGTGTCATACTACTGTCTGTAAAAGACTGACATTAAACTGAGCTTTATAAAGGAACCAAAAATATAAAACTTCTATTTAGGCCATTTTTTTTTGTCTTTGCTGTTTGATTTTGGCAAAGACATTGTTTCTCAAAAATAATACAGGTTATTGTGCACTAGTACTACGAATTTTTAGTCTAAATTATAATTCTAACCGTATAGTACAATATTCCCTTTTTTGTGTATGTATTCCCTTTTAAAGGAAACCCTGCTGAGTGAGAACAAACAAAAAAAATTAATCATTTGAACAAAACATAAAACAAAATTTGGCCAAATTGCAACTATAAAAGTAGATAGTAGCTCTCAATTTTACATTTGAGAACTTGTCATTTTTTTCTACTTTTAATTTTACCTCTAAGCAAGAAATAGTGGATTCATTCCCTCAGGCAGAAATCTTGCAGAAACAACAGTCAAATGAAAGATTGCAGCAAATAAGAGAAGTGACAGAAACTGGAGAGAGGTGTTCAAGGAGTGTTCTCAGATATTACTCACTTCTGTATTTTCCATTGTAGTTTTTTTCCTAGATATTTTTCCATCACGGGAAACAGCCATTGCTTAAGAACTAAACTAATTCAATGGAATTTATAAACTTGGCTGCTTTTTTTTTTTTTTTTTTTTACTAAGGTGAACATTCAAATGAAGTCAGTAGAAAAACTGGAGTAGTTCAAGTAGGAAAGGAGATAATGTCTTAATCCTTAAAATTTTGACGTACTGAAAAGACACAATGCTTATCTTCTTCAATAAGTTTCTAAACCATTTCTAAATTGTTTGCTTTTCTTTCTAGAAATAAAAATAGCCCACCACCTCACCCAGTCCTGTCTTCCATATCAGTTCTCTTTTGCTACCATCTAGGAACTGCTGTCAAGGGCTCATTTCTAATCACAATACTGAGAATACCAAGGATTGTTCTTTTGTACCTTTATAATGTCCTAAAACAAAAGGTAGGTATATGCTTCTGAAAGACTATAAAAATAATAACTAAAAGGTGAGATCACAGGGGGGGAAAAGTGAAAAATATATTTCTTGCTTAAAAGTGGATGATATTACATGGATTTTATATTTTATCCTGTTTTCTTCATTAAGGAAGCTTTTTTTTCTCTCATCTCAGATATCAATGCTTCCTTTTTCCTCTCAACTCAGATAAAAAGCAGAAAATACCAATATTACCCCCCCCCAATTTAGTTTTTATATGGAAGGTTTTTATGAAGGGTAGAGAAAAAATTTGGCAGAATGCTCTATTAAAAATATTTTGCATCATAAATTTTTAAAAAGCAAAAGTAAGAATATTGTTGGATATAAGATCTGTTATAGAAAATATTTCATCTACTTTGTAATATGAGTTTATAGAAAGAATATATGAAAGAAGAACTATTCCTGAGATTTGTGTAGTGTCCAAAACACATCTTTTAAGATTTATAAAACATATAGCTGGGCTATTTTGAATGTTTTTTCACCTTCTTTTTACCTTTCATGCATCACCACATCTGTTATCTTCTGCTGGAAACATGCCAGTGTAGTTAATTCTGGCACTTTGGCAAGGATGAGAGGTCTCTCATGCTCCTTTTAATAGGATAGAAAGATGTGGATGTGGAGGTGTTGGGTTTATGTTGCTTTCTTATGAAAGTTTTGGTTCTAAAGCTTGGTGAGTTGTGTCAACCAAGAACTTTGTATAAAGATGATAGGTGGGATGACTTGGAATATTTTCTGCCCTCAAGAGAAAGCGGGATAAGTGGACTCGCTGGGTGCGCAGCTTGATAATCTGAATAGCTGTAGATTTAATTAGCAAAGATGATCTGTGGCTGCAGCAATGAGCTACAGGCTCCTTTTGGTCCAGTTCCCAAGCATTCAGCTGAGGATGTTACATGACCCATAGCTGTAACTGCTGCTAAAGAGGCTGGAAAGTGCCGTGGCCAGCTCTTGTCCTCAGTCCACAGCAGGATCCCCCCAAGAGTAACCTAATTCCTTCTCATGGGAGAAAGGACAGACTATGGCCCCTTTCACTGAGGCCCTGTCCACGAAGGTCTAGAGTAGTGGAACTGAAGGATGGAGAAGCGATGCTGCGTTCTTGTAGAGCTCACCCAGACTTCACCACCCTTGCAAAAAAATGCTGCTGTTCTCTGTGAACAGAGAAAAAGTTAGGGGTCTGAAAGCTTGCAGGTAAATTTATGGATAATTTTTACACAAGAGTCGTTAAGCAGAGTCAGAGAGAAGATTGTAGCTGGAGTCCCTTGCTGTAGGCTTTTAACAAACAATACTTACTGAGATAATATAGTTTTAGTAGAATCATTTGTCCAGCAATACATGACAAAAGTAAAGTATTTCTCTGTCAGGAATTTGCATGTATTTGCATCACTACTTTAAGGGATTTATTCCTGGAGTATTTTCATTAACCTTTTTGGAAAAAGTTGGGAGGTTCGTGGTTTCTGCACGAACAACAGGAGTTGTTGGGATCTGAGTTTTCCTGTAGTGACTGGAAGATCTCTGCTTTCCCAAGTAAGACAAAAACATTCTGACCCCTTGAAAAAGAAGGTTAAAAAGACTCAAATATCCCCGAACTGAATTTCCTTTTGTTAAGAAAAACAGCCAGTAAATTTGTAAGGTTGCCATGGCTACCAAGATGTCTTTTTCTTATCTTGCATCATCTTTGTGATGAACAGTTCTGAGCTCATGATGTGATGGGAGTACAGGAACATGAAAAAAACAGTGAGCTTTATTGCTCTGTTTCTAGTGTGAAATTAATATAGATCAGTGGTCTAAGAATAGTCTGTTCTACAAGCTTTTCCTTCCTGTCCCAAAAAATGAATGTATGCTCTGAGTTAAAACACATATATGTGCATAAAAGGCCTTCTGCCCATTCTTTTATTTTTGTTCATTAGGGTACCAGTCGTTTTAGAACTGTGAGGGGTTTTTGGTAAAAAAAAAGTTCAAAATCTGTCAGTGTACTCCTGGGTCACTGCAAAGTACTGTAAGGGTTACTGACTTGCCTGCTGTTTTGTTCTCCAAGCAGCTGTTAGCTCACAAAGCTGCTTGCAGCACTTATTTTCTTTTCCCAGAGAAGAATCTTCCATCCACAGGAAAAAAAAATGCCTACAGCTCATCAGTCATTAATACTGAAGGGTTTGAATTAAAAGCAATTCTTATAATCCTAGTGGAAATATCTGCTGCCTAAGTGAAAACTTTAGTAGAAGAGTCAGAAACCTATAAAGCAACTTTTTTCTAAAATGCCAGTTTTCTTTGAGTCTAATTATGTGTCCAGTAACCAATCGTTTCATTTTATTGCAGAAGAATGCAAAGTGCCTGTTCAAGTGCTGTTTCTGCTGGTTTTGCTGCCAGGAAAGTTGCTTAAGATACTTTAACCAGGTATGATTTGTCATCTCTGTCACTCAGCCTAGTCTGGATGCTGTGTGTGGGTGCCAGCCCTGTAACACGGCTAAAAAGCTACAGCCAGTGCCTGTTTCGAGCTGGCCACCTAACTTAAATAAAAAAGCCTTCAAGTGCAGATGGAACTTGTTGCAAAGAAACAGGGAATTGACAAATATGCGAGGTGCAAGATTTTAGAGAACTTTTTAATACAGCATGAGACAGCCCTTTCAGAGGGCCACTTGCTGTTTCTGTTGGTAAGAAGATTCAACATTTTGTTGAGATGTGCCAGACAGGCTACTGAAACACAGAGGGTCCAGGTGGAAGGAAGCAATGAAGAATGAAGAAAAACACCTGGACATTGAACCAGTTATCATTGAACTAGATACGGTGTTTTCCACCTGGAAGTCTTGAGTAAAGGAACTTGAACTCCTGACAGATTGCCATTATCAGTATATCTGGGAATATGATTTCGAATGTTAGAAGTCTTGTCTAAAAAGTATTTTTATTTGGAAAAGGATGATTTCTGCCATACAGCAACTTTTAAGGTACTAGACACTTTTTTTCTCCTTTTCTCTAAATGTGTTCCAGCTTTATATACATAATTGTAAATAATTAATTTTTCTCTTTGTCATTACCCCTTTTTTATGCCTGGTGACTGTGATATTCTTAATATGAAAGGGAATCAGATGTTCATGCTGATTCCTGACTCTCTGATTGCTGAGTTCTTTGTTCTCATTTCTGAAGGCAGTAGTGAAGTAAACAAGACAATTCTCATAAAGGGTCTGACTTGTCCTCTTAAGTACGTGCATAAGTTTAATCTTGGACAGCTATGAAGAGAAAGTTTTTAATTTAGTTCAGCCTAGATTAAATACTTGTGCTGTGAAATCTTTGATGAATTTTCCAGACTTATGTTTTCTAGGTAGGTCTTATGGTCACTGACTTGGAGAGGAATATCAGAGTTCATTTTGACTCCAGGCTTTCCACTTGCAGTTACCCTTTCCCCTTGACCTGGCTTCCTGCCTTTCAAAGAGATATCCAGCATCCTAGTATTTACTTTCTCCAGCTGTTGTATGCTATGTGTTTGTTAAAACAATTAATTACTGTAGTGTTCTTCCTTTTGTTTCAGAAGGCTCTTGTTCCCTTAAAAGATTTCCTGTTTCCTAATCTATTGTAGGCAAATTTCTGTTTTCATATGAGTTGTGGTTTTTAACCTAATGATCATAATACAGTGTTTGTTGTTAGGTAGTTGTTTGAATACCTTTTTGGCAAAGATGATTGTATTCCACGTGTTTCAAATCCAGGGCAGTTTGGGCAACAGTTAGAGAAGAAGAAAAGCAAGACTAGATTTTAATAGAAATTTTATCTGTATCAAGGTCTAACACTGGTCTTAAGTTATTTCATTTCATAGAGTAATTCATGTGTCTAATTAGTTTTTTCTCCCCCCCTTAACAAATGTGTTCAAACCTATTTCTTAAAAATATATTTTGACTAAGATCGAAAATCTTCGTCTTTAATTTTGTAAAATCTGTGGCCAAATGTAAAAGAGAAAAAAAAAGGGGGAAAAAAAAAGGGGAAAAAAAGTCTTCATTTTTAAGCAGCTTTGACATATTGGTTGATTAACAGAAGTAGTGAGCTCTTGAAAGTTCTTACTGAGATTGGTGAAAGCTTCTGGGAATAACCTTTAATTTTCCCATAGATGTTGAACATGGACTTGAGGGGTTAAGAAATTGCTTGTACCTACGTTTCTAAGTTCAAATTTTGATTTTTGTATGAGCTGAAATGTAGAACAGCTGTTACAGAAGTTGGTCCAAAGATCATTGTGTACATTAACATTCCTTACTATATTTTTGCCTTTTATTCTACTATTACTTTCACTATAGTAATAAGCATATCATTAACTGAAACTATAAAAAAAAAAAATCACTTCTGCACTATTTTCTTTTCAACCTGTTGTTACACTGCTTAGGTGATTTAAATTCTTTCTGCTCCTTCATTCACAAGTTTAATCAGGATTAAACAGAGTCCCTTGTTTTCCCTCTGAGAAACTCACAGATGAGAAACAGGTGCTGGAGGAGGTAGCCCTGGTGATAGAATGCAAGCTTCTTTCTTCCCATGCAGAACGAACCAAGTGCTCTGTTATGTTAGCAGAGAGTACTTTGCAGGCTGGAGTGCCATCTCGCACGTGGGATTTAACACTGACTTTGATAGTCGTGTACATCCCTGAAATGACTTATCCTCTGCAGGCTCAGCTAAGTTTCTGTTCGGCTCTCCTGGAAGTTAACTGAAACAGGCTAAAAAGTTACCCTGTCATCTTCCCATCACGGCAGAGTTCTGAACTGGATGCTGACAGTTGCCATATTTCCAGTGGTGGCTGTTGGAGGAGGGGTAATGTAAGCCCAGTGTCCTGTGCAGATTGCAATATGGATAATTACTTTCTGCCTTCCTAAATTTCTCTTGGATTCGCAACTGGATCCTGTGCTAAACTGTGGTGTAGTGTTGCTATGTGCTGTTAAACAGTTCACTCCTTAAGCTGTTCCATTTCAGTCATGGGCAAAGTGATTCATGTGTGTGTATAATCCATTAGTAACAATTGTAAAGCACTCTGGGTTCTGTGGCTGAAAAGTGCTTTCTGAATATAAAGTCATTATCCTTACTTGACAATTCTGTTTGCCAACACTTGTCAGAATTACCACAGATTTTTCCTCTTCTGGCTCTGGTGGCTTCAGTACGTTCCAGATAAACATATCCAATCATTTCAAGTAAAATCTAGGCTCTTGAAATTTCTCTTCTGTAAAAAGAATATACCGGTTTTTTAATGTGGTTTCAGAACTACAAGGCCTGTGTCTCTCCTGCTTTCTGGAGTTGTAGTTGCAGTCTTAACTTTTGATACATCAAAGCACTCACAACACCTTCCCTTTGCAGCCCTGTTGCAGTGTTGGTTTGGTTTTTTTAAGAATGCAACAATTTCAGGATAGTTTTGCTTTTCTGTGTCTGCTTTGTGTTCATCTGCAACCAGTTGACAAAGAGGCTACTCTAAAGTGCAGTGCCTGGGTTTCTTAAGGAGCTGCTGAGCAGTGTGTGGTTTCTCTGTTTCCATCAGTGCAGTTCCTTGCAGTGCAGCCTTCCGGGCCCTGTGGCAGCCGTGTCTGAATTCACAGCGTGTAGCCTGCATTTGCTGCTCCTGAGACCCTTCCCTGAGACTGAAAGCCAGCAACTGTCTGCTGTAATAAACCAGAAGCACGTCTGTCTGATGGTTGTATATCCATGGCAGTTGGTTGTCTCTGAAACTTTGGATGGCAGCCTATCAGGAGGTTGCAGTTAAATGCCTTGTGGAGAATTCACCTAGATAAGACCAAAACTCATGCATGCTAATGTAAGCACCGTTCTCCTCTGCATGCCAAACACGTTGTGCCTCACCCCATCAAGTACTTCTTTTTCCTCCCAAAAACAATACTGCTGCATTTTAATGTTACTGCAAAATTGCTTCTAGATATTGAGCTGAATTTTCAATTCTCTTGAAAATACAGTTGGATAACATGTTAGTCTTTAGTGAAATTGTATTTTAAATATGTTTATTTTCTTTCTAGAGGCCTTATGCATGTGATAACAAGAAATAAAATTCCTTAGGTCTTTACTTGCTCTGTAGGATGAACCATGTAGTGGAAAGAGTTGAACAATGCTGACTGATTCTTACTTTAATAACTCTCTTCGGTAAATATAATGTGTAATGGAAAAGAATGAAAGCTGTGCTTTCTGGACTGCTTGGAAAAATTCAGGAGGTTATTGGAGAGTTTCTTACAGATGGTAATTAGCCTAAGAACCAAATATAACCATTTCTGTATTAGCTGTATGCTTATTGGTTGGAAGTGGAGGAGGAGAATATTCTCCCTGTATTTGTCAGCCACAGTGCAATAGCCTTCAGTTAACAAGGCTGCAGAAAGCACAAAGTCAGTCCTGGAAGGTGTGAGATGAAATACTTGCACTGGAAAGAGGGGGATAAATGCTGTTGTACAAATTGCTGGTTGGGAGATCAGGCTTATCTCAGAGGAGGGACTGGAATATCTTGTGACAAATGAAGGGTAAGAGCAAGCCCATTAGCATCTTGGGACAGTAGGGAGGGACAAGAGGTAGGTAAGGTCAGAAGAAATATGACTATATGTAAACTGCTCATGAGTAAATATTATCTGGAAGTTGGAAGAAGGTTCCTAAGGATAGAGGGACAACTGTCTGGAATAGCTCCAAATGTAAGAACTGGGAGAGGAAGAAGTCCTAAGTGGTTTAAAGAGGGAACTTTCCACTTAAGAAAAGATTTGTATAATGTGCTAATCTGAAATATCCAGGGACTGGAAGTCCCTTCCAGTCTTATGTCCTCATCTCTTCAGTGGGGCCACACAGGGCTGAGTTGCTCTCATTTCCAACCCCTATCTGAGACTCATGATCCAACTTTCTCACCGGGTCAGTAACTGTTGCACAGCAGCCACAGAAATGTCATTGCCTCTTGCTACCACTGGATTTTGTTTTCTGAGGGGCCTCTGCTGGCAGCTGTGACATTTGGAAGCTAAGACACTTAAAAAGGTCCAGCCTGAGCTGCACTGTGCTGCAGTGGGTGTAGCTAACCAGGGCAGCCCCCAGGAGAGATGGCAGCAACAAGATAAGATCAGGCTGAAAATACCAGCAGAGCAGAAAAAGCTGAACTGGGATGTGAGACCAGCATGTCTGCTGCTTCTTTTTTAAGAAGATTCTGTTGCTATGGCAATTCTCTCTTCCCCAAGCTCATTTTATGAAAGCAAGCCCTAGAATGGAGGACTGAATTCAGCTGTTACACAAAGTAGCAATTATTCTCAACAATTGGGAACTTACGACCTGGATCTGAGCCACAGTGCCTTTCTCATGAAACTAGCAGGTCAGTTTTTCCAAGACCTTTGACATTCTGGGTTGTGAGGCACAGAAGGATATATTCTTTAAATAGTTTTTTTCGCATACTGTGGTATTTGGAAGTATATAAACATTCACATTCCTTATTTATTAATCCTGACACTGAGAAATCAGTGTCTAGTTCCCAGGCCCCAGAAGAGCCAGAAGAGACTTGTGTTCTTCAGGGAGGTGGCGGTACAGGACCAACTTGCTCGTGCAAGGATAAAGACTGCTCCTGACCCACAATCCCCCATGCCTCCTGATCAATCATGTGCTATCACTGCTGTTATTGCTTGCTTGTCACCATATCAGAGACTACAATTGTAAAATATCGATTCATAAACATAATAGCTATAATATGTATATAAGGATCAGAGTTAGTCTCTTTCTAGCTTAGTATCCCATCTCCAACAGTGGCTGTGAGTGAATGCTAAGATGGAACAATAAGACCTTTTCCCTGCCCCTGTGCTGTTTCTGAATCTGTTTTCATCCTGGGGACTTCGTGAGCTGAGTGTTTTCTGTGTGTTTAATATGTCTCAGCTGATTCCTTTTCCCTGAACTTCCCAGTCTCCCTTGAGCTCATGTGAACTTTTAGCAGCTAAAGCATCCTTTGTCCAGCAGTTCGCAGATTTATAGTGAGAAGAAATACCATCTGTTTTCAAATTTGGCTTCCACTACTTCATATGGTTCTCCCCCTGCCTGGGTTTTGTCTGGAAGCAAGAGTGATCCATCTAACCCTACCTACCCTTTCTGCATTTCTCATGAGTGTGCAGCCCTCTTACTGCATCCTCCTTCAGTTATCTCTTTTCCAGACAGAAGAGCCTGGTGTTCCCCAGACAGAAGACATTCCATACCTTTTGGATCATTCCTGCTGACCTTCTCTCAAACATTTTCAAGTCCACTAAAGCTTTTGTGCATGGAAAAAGAATGTGTTCTGTAGAAAAACACAAATAATGTGTTTCTAAATCTTAGCAAGTTCTTAACTGACCATGGTCTACCATCTTAGCCTTCTCAACTATCTTTAGTTTGAAAGGCCATTATTGCCCATACCCTGCAATTGCAAAATGAATGGGATATCTAAGCTTTTTATTTCAAAGTCCAAAATTATTTGCTAATATTGGTAGTAGTTTGTATGTGTTAGGTGTTCTCTAGTGAGTAAAGATGAGAAATCATTTGAGCTCCTTTCTGTGCCACACTGAGTTTTCATGGAAACATACATTTGCTTAAATGTTAGATGTGTTTTGTTAGTGACAACGTGGATTTGTGAGTGGCTGGATGGGACCAGGGTATAGGGTCTGTGTGACAAACTTGGGAATTGTGAGGAAAGTGTGTAGAAAAAGATTCTAGGCTGAACAAGAAACCTTTCAAATATTTATTTTTTTCCTCAGAAATGTGTTTTGTTTTGTTTGTTTGTTTGGGTTTTGTTTTGCTTTTTTGCTAAAAGGTAGAGATGACTTGGCTAAGTCTTCCCCTTGTGCTAGTAATATTCTTGCTTTGCCTATGTCTGACTAGTTTTGTAGCCTTCAGCAGTTCATTAATTTTTGTCCCTCTCTTATAATGTTGGATTGTTACATGGCTGCCTTTGTGTCTTGAATATTATGATTTGTTAATGCTCACATGACTCGTTTAAGTTGTAACCGTTATAAATGCCAGTTTTTATCAACTGGTTTGTAACATGACAAATCCCTGTGCAGATACTATACAGTCTCCAGCATTATTTTCAGTCTTAGCAAGAGAACTGTTCTAGTTAATAAATATCAGAAATTCTTTTCATTGCACATTCTTTGAATACCAAAGTGGCTACTTCAAGAGTGCAAACAAATGGGTATTTATTTAAAGTTTGGAAACAATGTTTGTACAAGTGCACGTGCACTTTCAACTTTTTTTTTAATTTTTAAAACACATCTTTTCTTTGCAATTTATAAATGAATACAGAATCTCTCTTTAATTTATTGGCAAAATTTATACTGACCTCACCAAACGAGGATCTGCTCTGTGAATTCAGTTCTTAAGGGACAGAAACAAGCTGGCACTGGCTGGTCTCTTCCTGCTGCCACATCCTGGGCCATGGTGTGACAGCATTCTGCCAGGAAAGGAACAGCAGCAGGATAAATGAAACTTAGCACAGAAAGCATTTTTTCCTATTTAGGAATTAAGCAAACTTGCTTGTTTAAACAGATTTTTATGCAGATGCTCTAAGTGTTTCTATAGAATTCATTGGAGTCTCTAGTTTTGCTTAGAGTAGACAATAAATCCATGGCCTTTATTTATATTTTTTCCAACTATTGATGTATTTGCTACCATGTAAGTACAATATTTACAGAATGTCACTGCTTTTTTGCTTACTATCAGAGAAAAATTGTCTTTTTCGTCTAAAATAAATAACATCCACAGCAAAGAGACAAAGAATCTTTGCATGCAATGTCTTCCTTTCTCTGTAATGTTTTAAGATAATGTCAATATAGCTTTGCTACACTACAGTATGTTACAGAAATTGCTCTGGGGTAAAACTGGACTCTACAGAAATAATTTTTCTTTGCCTTCAGATATCTGAAGTTATTTTATATTTTGAATTGTAAGTAAGAAAAAACAGGTTTTGAACAGGAAGTGTTTTCAGTAGGCCAGTATAATTCCCTTTCAGCAAACCAGTTATGGGCTGGTTTTTTTCACTTCCAGGTGAAGCAGAAAGTAATGTAAGCACCAAGCACATGATGAGGTGTATCAATTCCTTCAGAACAGTAATCCCCTGCATGCTGTGGTTCTTACTGACCATACCAGATGTGACTAAAGGTTGTGTGGCATAATCTGCCTTCTAATATTTTGAGTAAAGGGAAACTACTCGTAAGAATTGCTGGTAAAATCCAGCATATGTTTCAAGCATTGTGAGTTTTGCTTTTCTTTGCTGATACTTCAGATATAGTTTTAAAACCTTGTTGAGGAGTTCCATGAATGGGACATATATGTCAATTTATGCACAAGTGTGAAAATAATCAAATCCACGAAGGTAAATATTCTATCCTCCCCAGCTGTCTAGGCAAGTTTCCACAAAGGGAAATGTAAAATTTTCAATACATTGAAAAACTGGGAGTGCCCCTACTGTCTGTTGAAGTTCAGAGTGGGGTGGGGCTTGTGACCTTACAGTCACTGTTCTAGTCCAGGATCCTTCAGCTGCTCTTTTCCAGTAATTTCCACAGTTGGTTTCACCTTTCATGAGAAGGTTTATTTTATGTCTATAATCATAAGCTTGAATTTCAGTACCATATAAATAGTTTGAAAGCACCATGTATAAAAGCTTTTTAATCATCAACTTTTAATGGCTTGGTAAATACATAACTTCATTATTTCACTTTGCCAGCAGTCTTGAAGATAGATAGCAAATAAGTTTGGATAGTGGGACTCCAGGTGTTTCATGGTAATTGTGTCATATTCATTCCCAAAATTAGAGTAGAGAACTTAGGTGTTTTAAAATAAAATCGATAAAGGTGGGTCCAGAAATTTATTTGGTCACTATTGTAGCATTTGCTAAAGTGGAAATTATGTAGAAAAACTCTTGGAAGTTAGAAGCATAATTATTATAGTAACTTGAAATAAAATTTATGTATTATGCAACATAAATCTTTATATTCCTAAAGATAATATTTCCAAATAGAGTTTAAGGCTTTGCATTTTGCTGAAGTAAAATCTAGATTACGAGTCTTTCGTCTCTCACTGCATTATTACCTTATCTCATTTCAGCATGCATACACAACTACAGCCATAAATGGGACAAATTTTTGTACATCAGCAAAGGATGCTGACTGTATTTTGGCAAGGAATTCTGCACAACTTGCATCCATTAGCTGTTTTGGAGATTTTCTCCTATTTCTAGGAAAGGTAAGAGTAAGAAAAGTACTGTTTTGTAAGAATGAAGTGAAAAATCAGGTTTGATTATCTTTTCATATACCTAAAGTAAATAAAATTTTTCTTTGTTAAAGTCAGTGTTGTGAATGCTATAAAATGAGTTCAGGAGAGAAGAATGTTTGAAGAATTTAATTTAATTCTTCAAACTTAACTTTTCAAATTTAATTCTTCAAATTAAATTCTTCTTTCAAACTTAATTCTTCAAATTTAACTTTTCATAGTCTTTGCAGAGTTATTTAGTTGTATTACAGTAGTGTCCTTGGAGCCACTCTTGCAGTTTCCATTGCAACAAGTCTTTGGTAGATGCATAGCAAAAGTTTGCCTCTGCCCTATGGAATTTACATATGGAATTGAAAAGTGTGACAATTGTGTGATGCTGGAAACTGCTTAGCTATCTCCCAGATGAGATGTGCTGCTAAAATATTGGCTGTAATCTGTTTGCTTCAGGGTTTTTGGGGTGTTGTTGGGGGGTTTTTTAAGAAAGATTTCTACATGATTAATGAGGTTTTCCTTCTCTCTCACTGCCCTTTACAGGTGTTTGTTGTATGTTTTACTGTTTTTGGAGGATTGATGGCATTTAACTACCACCGGGAGTTGCAAGCTTGGGTAGTTCCTCTGTTGCTGGTTGGATTTTTTGCCTACCTGATGTCCCACAGCTTTCTGTCTGTGTTTGAAGTGACAGCAGATGCCATATTTCTTTGCTTTGCTATTGATATGGAAACAAATGATGGAACTGCAGAGAAGCCATACTTCGTGGATCAGGAGCTGCTGGTAAACCCCAGTGATAACAGCAAAAATATTTGAGCCATTCTGAGCCTTTAAACCCTTTTTCTTTGCCCAAGACCTAGTAATTTGAACCCACAATCCACGCTATTTCCTTTCCAACACCTTAGAACAGGATGGACTCAGGGATACAAGTCACACATTAATTTATAAAGTGAAGTAAATGGGTTCCTTGACTCCTGTATGCTTAGCTGTGATCTGCTGCCTTCTTTTAGATCCTACTCTATAAGTAGCGGGTGATTATTTAGGCCGCCTTAGATATATCTTCAATATATTGTTGGTACTTAAAAAATATAAAGAAATAGATGCACTAGCTGCAGAAAGTGATCCATGGGGTGCCCCAAGATTAATGTTTATATTTATTGTGACTCACTGTATGATGAAAAAAGTAAACAACAAGGTATTTCTTGTTGCAAGCAGCAGGTCAGGGATCCATTTCACATCCTATGGATGCTGTACTTCTGAAGAAACTTCATGCAAACCTGAGTTGCTCTGCTTCATACCTTTATAGATTCTTTTGCCAAAACACTGTCTTCTGTCTCTTGATTAAATTCTTCTGTCTCTGGACAGATTGTTGTGTGTCTTTACCCTTGTAATTACCATGTTGTATTACCATCAGTATGTAGCTAATAGCAATGGAGAGCTGTATCTGAAGCATTTGAATATTTATGTGCCATCCCTTTCTTATTAAGAGAATATCTGAAGATCCAGAATTTTTTTCCTTTCGTGTTATTTTTGCCAGTTCTGTCTTTTCCTCCATAAACCATGCAACAAAGAAAATGTTAGTGATTCATGAAAAACAAACTCAGCAGCCAGAGTAGCTCACATGACATGAATGTTCTGGATGGATTTCTTCAGGACAGTATCTGAAGAACTGTTTTGGTTTATTTTATTTTTTTTTAATATTGCTGTCAGAGTCTCTGTAATGTTCATAGAATTTTGTTGAGAACAAAGAAAAACCGAAACCGAAAACCAGCAGAAAGGCAGCCTAAAGATAGGCTTAACCCTTTGTACAGAAGAAAGCAGATATATATTCTTTGGCTTTGGTTCAGAACACTACTTACGCACATGTCCTGGATAGGAATATAACTGAATGGAAAACTCTGAAGCCTTGACCTCTGTTCTTCCCCCTCTGTTTTGCCAAATGCTAAAATACTTCTTGAGCCAATTCTCTTCCATGAAACAAACAGAGGCTTTTCTTTCTCCACTTCCAAACTTTGTAGTAGTTTTTCTCTAACTCTTGTCTTAATTCCTTGTAATGAGCCATGCCCTAGGGCCGTGGGTGAAGAGAGGATTTCCCACAGGGCTAAGGAGTATTCCAAGCAGGACAGGCTGTGTACCCTTTTATGGAAAAACTGGGGGCAGCACATCCAAACTCCTCCCCACTGTATGATCAAGAGTAAGTTTGCTTACATAGCCGAGAATTTGGAGTTTCCCAACACATGAAGGCATTTGTCTGTGTTACAGTTGGGCTACAAACATGCTGGGGGTGGAATGGAGGCTCTGTGGCCCTCAGGACAATGTGCAGCAGTGGGCGGAGAGCCGGGTGAGGGATTTCATACAGCCAGAGTCCTCATTCCTGCAGTCAGAGATGTAACAGAGATTCTTAGTTCATCCTTCTCAGTTACATTCATCACTTTTGCTGCCTCTGCAGAGTCCCTCCCAGTATCACTCAGTGCCATTCAGCTACAGTTTCTTAGCCCCGGGCTAATTATCTTCCTTTACCAGGTATTTTTATTTACATAATGGTTTGCTTTCCCAAATGATCTCACCTTGTTTTTTGCTTGTAGACCTTTGTGAGTCAGAGTGACAAGTTAACAGAAGGGCAAAAACACAGAAGCACAAGACCTTTCCATGATAATGAAGACGGAACAGAGCTCCAGCCTATGGTGAGAGAGGAGCGTGGGATATGTACTTATCTGCCAGCTACTGTGTTTGCCTTTAAGTCCCAAGAAGAATGGATGCAGGTTGTCAGGTATCTCCTGATGATGTCTCACAGCAACCAACATACTGTACCCTGTATTCCCTACTCAGGAAACCCTCTGCTGCTGCAAAATGGATGGATCAAACATTTTTTCTCATCCCCATTCCCCACTGTGCCCAGCAGAGGAGGAGAAAGTCTGAACAGTGGCAAGAGGGTGGGAGATGAATGCTATTCACATAGCCTTTCACATGCCTGCTGCAGCAAAGTCAGAAGAGTGGTAGGCTGCTTAATGTCATGCCAGAACTGCTGAAGTTGCAGAGCTGTAATATCAAGCCTAGAGGCCTTTCCTCTCCACCCCCACCCTTTTTCTTTCTCTCTTTTTTTATCAGTATATATATTTATTTACTCTGTTTTATGGTGGGGTAACAAAGCTGAGGTGCCAGAAGGGAGTGTTTCCCCACACCCAGGCTTGGGAAAGTCCTGACAGTAAGCACTCACGAACTGACATCTGAAAAAATATTGCAGATTGCCCAACCTGAGAGGCTGCCCCAGCAAGTTCAGAATCAGGACTGATTTTCCCCAAGCATTGAGGGGGCCAAGCTAGGGCTGCCAGAGGAAGATCCTGCAGCAACAGCTCCTCTGACACCTACATTGCTGGGCACTACTATAAGCATTCTCTGCTGTCACAGCTACTCACACGAGCGTAACAGATGTCAGGGAGTTTTCTTGATCTGCTTTCAAGAGGTACCAGGCTCAAGCCAACTCTCACACAACTCCGTGGGCATTCTGCTGTAGGCAAAGCACTGCTCCTGTTTATTGCTAGAATGGGGGATAGTTGTGCTTAATTTGGGTCTGTTACTGCATTCTTCAGTAATTTTTTGCCAAGCACAGAAACCAGAGAGTGAGTGGGTGTTATTCCCTGCAAGAAGATTGTGGATTTGAGACACAAAAGAACCTTAATTGTTTTCCCAGTTTATTCTTCTGACATTTAAATGCAGAAACAGAACTAGTGTTACACATTATTTGACTCCTTTTTTCTCTCTTTGTAGACTTGAACGTGAAGCTCATCAGAAATATGAAAGCAGAGCAGCAATAGCAGAAACAGTCTTAGAAGAAAAGTAAAGGTTACCAAATACCCCAGGACAAAGTATTAGTTCTCTAAATCTCTGTTGCACTTTCTGCACTGGTAAAATGACACAGTCTATTTGTATAAAGTATTTTGTGTGTCGTCACATCTGATTTTTATTACTACACTTGTTATGATGGTCTGAAAGTTGTTAATAAACAAACTCCTTGTAAATTTCTACGTTGTCAAACCAAAGTTACTAAGTCAGCGAGGTCATGGAGCTGTTCTTTTTAGCTTTTTGGTATCTCCACTAACGGGATTTTCTTCATGCTTCTCTGGAATGCTGCACCAGTCATCCCTGGATCAGTAAACGTAGAAGCTTTTGTAGAGGAGGCACTCTGAGATGACTGTGTCCTGATTTATTCTGCATATCCAAACAGCCAATTAAGGAACAAACTGAGCTCACTGATGGAAATTACCCCTGATAGAAATTCGCTGTAGTCAAGATAATTAGCAGTTATGAGGTAGGTGTTTCTTTTAATTATACTCTTTTGGGAATGTTTTTTGCAAGTTAGTATCATAAACTATCCACCAGCTTTTCTCCAAAGGGCAGCTGAGGAATAGTCCTTGGCTTTTTTGTAAGTAAAAATAAACAACTACCTTCCTTCTGCAATTGAAAACGTGAAGCAGAAAAATTTGTATCTGGATTTAGAGCTTGACAAAGTAGCAGATGACAGAGATAAAACAAGAGGACAGACACGAGATAAAAGGATGTTATAAATAATACTTCATAGAAACGTTAGTTGTAACATGGGTGTGAAATATGTCATGGAGGAATGTAGTGACTGTCAGGACTCCAGCAGAACAGAAACATGATACGTGTAGACACTTTTAGAAAAACTAACTTGGTAACTGTCAGCATTTTCTTGTGAGTAATTTTGAGGTTTGTTTAAACTTTTTACCAGGATCCTGACTATAGTACACGTCATGGGCTCCACCTCATTCTGAATATGGGGTACTTTTAGATTTTACTCAGTGACACATTTTATTCTCTTTGTTCAAAAGCTCCTTTGTTTGAGGTGGGAAGTTGACTCCAGGGATTTCAGTAAAGTACTGATCAGTATAGGAAGTGAGACATCGCTGCAGGTAAGTGACTCAGAAGCTGCCTTAATGAATAGATTGATAAATCCTTGATTAGTCACAGCTTGGAAGGACACACAGAAAAGTTCATTGATGGCCTGAATGAGAAATTTCTTTCGGCTAAATACTGGTCTCCTGCTGTTTAAAGGAGACTAGTTAGCTGTTAGGGAATGCTAAGAAATACTTTTTATTCATCAGTTAATTAACTTTAGTCTATTTTAATATGAGCCACTTCAAGAAGTTGTGGAATATGGGATAGATGATGAAAAGGGGAAAGAAATAGATTAATTACTTTCTGCCTGGCAGGTGAAGTCGATAATCTGCTGTCTGTGACTCTGCACCTTTCATTATTTAAAACTGCACACTTGGGTACTTCTGCTGTTTGGCTTGTGGATGCTGTGGGAACTGAAAATCCTGATGAATAATGAATAGCTCTCTAACCCTGAGGAAGTGTGCAGATATGGTACTTACAAAGGGGCAAAACTTTTCCTCTGCCCTGGGTCCCAGTAAGATTGCTTCCGAATAGTCATGTCTCCACAATGTAAACGTGTTGTTTACCAATTTACAAGGCATAAAAGTTTTGCTTGGAAGTTGAAAAAATCATTTTTAATTACACATTTGGGATTTCTTCCTGTTTGTATTTGATACTCACACAGCATGCTTTGGCCTTTGACTCAGGAACTCTCTGGTGGAAAAAAAGGAGGGAAATTTTTATCTAAGAATGTCCTTGTTTTCAGACACTTCCTCCTTCAGAGGCTCCTTCCTCATCTCAATGACTCTGTGATTCTGCTCATTGCAATTATGATGCTGTGGCATTGCCTTCACTGCAGCTCTGGAGTGGAGAAAGGACACAAATTTTGGGTTGACTTTTAAAGAAGGAAGATAGTAAAAAATGCCAATTAATCTGGTTTTGAGTGTGTTCCATCTAAGCAATGATGTACTGCCATTAGTCCAGAAATTACAACTGTAAAAGTATGTTTTTGAGAGCCATGTATATTTTTACAGAAGACTTCCACATTTATAGATTTTAATTAAATTTGTACACAAGAATAGCTTTACAGCTTTCAGGTAGAACACAAGACCTCCCAGTCTTAAATACATTACATGAGCAATTGGGTCAACAACCTCCAGCTGTAGCATTCCTGTGTGGCAGGAGTCCTCACCTGAGGCAGAGGGATAAGGCACTGCTACAGAAGCTGATGCTATTTAGTGCTGATTTCTGACTGTTCTCTTCCCCTGCAGGATATTGTAGTCAGGCAACTATAAAGTAGGCTGTATGTAGGCACAGCTCCTGGGAATACAGTTAGTGCTAATTCTGATGGTAGTCTAAGCCGCTTTCAATACTTTGATGCCTGCCCTGCAAAGCAGCCCAATACTGTGTGGACTCTTCTTTCCTGCAGCTATGGAAGATACAGTGGAATGAAAGGTACTTTTATAACTCTATTCCTTAAAAATAGGAGATGGGGACTATTGGTGTCTGTTTACCATGAAATGGCCAAATATTGCAGCCTACTGTTTTAACCAAGGCAGCTTGATTTTGGTCTTGCTTGGTGTGTACTTCAACCTCTCAATTCAGTTATGATTCCAAGGGATACCTCTGTAGAAGACAGAAAACAGGCATACTGAGAAGAGTTTGTGTGTTCTTCTGTTCAAATACACCATAAAGGTGTGCAAGCAGTTTAAAGCCTAGGTTTTGGATTCAGAAAGAGCAGGAAGCAGGGCATGGTCAGGCTTTAAAAAAAAAGACACTGCTTCCATCCAAACTATAAAAACAACAAAGCTTTAAGTATTGATCACAGAACTGCTTTTCAGCATTCAGTACAACAGTTTTACATTGTTAGATGCTATTATTTTGAAGGGGGAGAAACAGTATTGTTCAGGAAGAGCAGGTCTTAACAGACGTCTTACTAATAATTCTTTTGCCTCAGATGAAGGGCTTGGACCAGTGACCTCTAGAGATCCTTTCTAATTTAAATTCTGTGAAATAAATAAGCTTAAGACTTACACAACACACAGGTCAGTTGAAAGTCAGATCACCACATCACTCTCAATGATAAAAGAAACTAATGGAACAAGAACACACAATTTCTAGTCTTGAGGGAAGAATCCTTCAGAAGTCCAGAACTTGCAAGTATAAAACATTTCATATGTGAATGCAGTGAGTTTAAACTGCAGTAAACACTTTTTTAATTTTTTTAACAGAAGTTAGAATCTGCAACACTGACTCCCATTGACACATGCTCTTTTTTCCTTTTATAAACAGTGCAGGTGAATTAGTACAGCCTGTCTGCCCTCCATGGTGAGGAAGAAATCATCCCCCATTTAGGAATAAATCTCTGCTGTCAGTAACTGAATAACTCAGATTGCAGGCCAGCAGGAGCAAAGAGCAGGTGTCTCTTATGTAATCTAAAGCAAGGGTGTTGTGAGTTCTCCAAGGGATGGCACAAAGGCTATAGGCTGAAGCAGAGGCAGCGATAAGTATGTGCAGATCCTCATTGGCCTTGAGAAAACGGCAGGGATTTAGTGAACAGCTAAGGATCTCTGCTCATAACCTCACAGTCATGAAGAAGGGAAGTGAACTTGGCTGTGAAGGAGCTACATTCCTTTCCTATTAAGTCAGTGTCACTCGTTCCTGGGAGATTTTTACAAGGTTGTTAGATTAAATCCCATGGAAAAGAATGAACCCAAACTGCTCCAGACAGGAGCTTTACATTACCCTTAACAAAGGCAAAGGTGATGCTGATTTGGGAATAATTCTTCTAACAGCTAAGCTTTAAGAATGGTAGCATAACAAATGAGACAAGTTCTTCTACATACCTTTAAGAAAAAAATATTTATTTATAAAAATACACTGGGATCAGTTTGAGAAGTGTGGCAATAAATACAGTTCAAGGAAGAAAAAAAGCATTTCTACATGGATATATTATGGCACAATAAAAGGTAAATGCACCAACAATCATGAGACTTAAGTTGGCTCAAGACTTTGTACAAGCTCCCTTTTTAGTAAGACAACTATTTCTAAGTTTGGTCAGTGTTGATAATGGAATGAATACACGATCACAAATGCACGCTTACGTCTAATGCAGGACTTACCATTAGCAAACAATACCTTAGAAACATAGCAGTGATATTTAAATCACTAATGGGATATCTTAAAATTTAATTGGCAAAGACCACATGTAACTTTAAGCATGGAATTCTTTTATCTCCTCTGGAAAACAGAAAAGCTGTAAATATGTAAAATGAAGGCTTAACATGGTATGTAAATACCTACTTAAGTAGAGATTGTGACAATGCATAGCTCCTTATTAAACAACCTGGCTGTACGAGAGCACTCCCCCTTTCACAGTGTTCCTTTTACTTCATATGCAGTTATTGTTTATGCTGTAGACTACAACTGTTACAGCACTAAAGGCAACTAGACAGGGAAAGGGCAGAGAAAGGAAAAAGGAATGTATGTAAGGCAGTATTTCTTTAGGTACATTAAGCGTAGTGTGTAGGAAAGACAAGTAACAATTCCACAAGGCTAGTTTCGTTCTTACTGAATAAAATAATGGACTAATACTGAATTTTCAATGCAAAGCTAATAATCAATGCCCTGGTCACTGTACTGACCATGGTAATCTCTTTGATAGTCATCTTGGTACTCTCCGTGATAGTCATCTGGGTATTCTGCCTGATAATCGCTATCGCTGATTTCTGACCCATTAGTTCCTGTTCCTTGGCTGCCGTTATGGATGACGGGTTCTGTCGGTGCAGCACAGTACTTGGGGTCATACACTTGCCGTCCAAGCCCATACACACTCATTCCCTTCTGTGAAGCTACTTTGTTGGTACCCATTTGTAATGAAATAGTTGAGTTATCCACAGGTTGCAATATGTGCTTCTGATCGTAGATGTCTCTCCTGGTACCTGGTGCCAGCATACCAGCCTAATAAAACAGGATTATAGAGGTTCAGTAAGAAGGTCAAGAGCTGTGATTACTAGATTTACATTTTGAACTAGTACTCCTTACGTGGAAGTGCCAGAAAGTAGGAAGTGAAGTATAACAAAACAGCAGCACGCAGTCACTACAAGCTAACTCAGAAAAAAGTCCTTGCGGAAAGGTACAACTTATGTTCCTCTTTGGAAAGAATATACTAAGTACTGTGGCTAAGGTAGTGCCTGGAAGCAATTTCTTCTTTGCCTCTCTCTAGTTAGTAACTTGAAATGGTTACTGTTTTCTTCTGGTATAACAATGCCAGCCAGAAATTCTGGAAACACCAAGTCATTGTTATGCCTGAAGACATTCAGTACAGAACATACTGGTTAATGATAAGAAATTCAAGTTCTTCAATTACTGCATAAAAGCACAGCTGAACTGTACCCACTTGCTGCTGCCTGTTAGACTTTGCTGCTGTGTGCAACTGGCAGATTGTCCTGTGGCACCGGCTCTCCCTGGCTGAGAGCTGTGCCCCCCTGCAAGGGCCACACCGTCCTGCTTACCTGACTGGCTCCTTTGTTAGTGCCCATCTGTAGGCTAATCGTCGTCTGGTCAAATGGCTTATCAGTTTGCATTTTTGGGTCATAGAGATGTCTTCTAGTTCCATAAGCAGTCATGCCTGCCTGACTGGCACACTTGTTGGTGCCCATCTTTATTGGGGGAAGGAAGAGGTGGACAGAAAAAATGATTTTTATTTGTACATTAAGCACAGTCTAAGGAAACAAATATGGTTGGTAACTGTAAAGTCATTTCAGTGCATGCTTTCCTCATGTAGCTTGACCACTACCCTAACAAATTACCCTTTCTCCTTGCTGAGTTTCAAAAAGAAAAATAAAAGTAGCTGTCATCCTGAGGCATTTCAATGACTGGCACATGCCCAACTGCATTGCAGTTGGAATGGATGTATGCCTCAAAATGTAATAAGTAACTTTTACCTTGGACAGTAATGATTCCTTTATGCTGCCACAACTTCTCTACCACAGGAATTTTAAGATTTTATTTTGGCTTTTGTGACTACCAAGGAAAGTAGAGAGAAAGAAAAGTTTCTACCATACAAGGAGCTTTAGCTATCCAAAAACTCCTGCTTTAAAACCACTTTAAAAGACAGAGATGACACTGCTAATATTAGCTGTTCATTTCTTCCTTATCACTCTTATGGCAGATTTAAAACAAACAAACCAATCTGCCAGGGAGTCACTTGAACTTATAAAGCAAATCAACTGCTTAAAAGAATTAAAACCTCATTCCTCCTTCCATGATAAGAATATATTGTAATTCTGCAGCTGGTTTTGCATAAACAATGTATCAGTTAATCAAAACAAGAAAGTTGTTCTCAAATGTAACAAATTAACTGCAAATCTGAATTTCCTACTTACCTGCAGGCCAATTACACTTTGACCAGCTTTCAGTTTTCCTGCATCAAAACTTCGTGCTTGTTTCTCTGCATATTTGACACCAATATCAATTGTAGTATGAAAACCTTTAGTTTTTGCCTATTTAGGAAGAGGGAAAATAGAGTATTCAGCATTTGAAGTATGTTTTCTATTACTGGAACACTTGCTTTACAGCCCTCATCCTGGGCTCTCAAATGATGCCATAAACAGGTCTGTCTCTACGACAGACCGCGTGTTTGGCTGAGAGAAAGTAACATTTCCCCATGCTATTTGAAGATGGTAATCCACCTGGAGACAGAAGGATATTCTGCAGGGATTAGTGTTCTCCTGTGAGCCTCCCCTGTTTTGTGTATGTACATCACCTCCAGAGCAAGGCCACCTACAGTCAGGAACCCTCACCTTGAACTCCAAGCCTTCCCTGGGGCTGTGCTATCACACAGCCCACTGAAGTGCAACCTCAGAGCACCATCTCAGACTCTGAGTACTGTCTCTCCTCTCCTGACAGGCTGTATGATGCTTTCTGTATTTACATTGGTTGTAAAGGTGCATCTGGATCGGCATGTGGATTTGTGCCAACTTCAGGGGTACAAATACTTACCAGACCTGCTAGTGCCACTAGAGTGGTCTGTACTTGAGTCATATTTCCATTTTCAAAAAGATCATTTGCTTCAAAAATATCATGTGGCTTCATGCCGTAGACTTGGATAGCTTTGATAAAATTCCCAATGTTCTCCAGCTAAACAGAAACAAAAAAAAGCCAGTTTTCTACTCAGTGCTTCAAATCAGAAAGTAAGTAATTTTCAAGCTTTATGATGCTGGTTTGTTTGCTTGTTTTATGCGAGTTCTTTGCCTTGTGCAAGCTTGACAGAACAGTTGGCATGGTTAAGAGTGACTAATGGGAAGTTGGGGATTATTTTTTATTGGTTTTAATACTGATTTCAGAAATCAGACTAAAGGGTTATCCAGCCTGGTATCTCTCCATCAGTGAGTATCATATACTTTGTTAGATTGGGCTTTGATAAGAAAGCTTGTTTTAACTGTGTGTCCCTTCCAAGAGAAATTCTAATCTAAAACCTGCTTCAAATTGGAAAATTTGACATAGCAGCCATGCTATCTGACTTCAGCAACTGATAATTTTAAATAAAATAAAACCAGAACTATGTGGATAGTAAGATTTAACTTGGGCTGAAGGCATTATCTTGCTCAGCTCCTGGGACAAACAAGCTTTGGGTTTATAAACACTATGTGCTGTAGAAATTGAAAAGCAATATGGAATACAAGGAGTAAGGTCTGAATCTCATCTTTCCTTCTGAAGTCTTAAGAGGTATTAAAATTAAAAAAAAAAAAATATCCTCCACCAGATTTAGAAGTGTTTAATGACAAGGAAACAAGGAGGCTAACATAGAAGTATTAAGCTAGACCTTACAATAGCAAAGGCAGTCAGCTCTAGGCAGCAACCCTTCCAAGGCTGTTCTAAATGCATCTTGCATCCTCTCCAGATGCTTTCTCAGTAGGACACTTCATACAGCTGTGTCTAGGTACAAGCAAGCTGTTGACCTAACACCTTGCAGCACTGCCTGGATAGAAAACTCATTTGTGATTTAATAAAAAGTAAACAGCTTTTTTTTCTTAACTTGGAAAAGGCCTTGGTATAGGACTCGAGGTTCTTCTTCCATTTGACACCTCATCTAACAACTAAAGCTCTAATGTTAAACTCTCAGCTGCCACTGATGAGCCACCTCAGCTGTAGCTGCTTTCTGTCAAACACTTCATGAGTGCAGTATCCTCAACTGCTGGATATGTATCATATGCAAACCTGGTGCTACTAAGATTTAAGATGTACCATATTCACAGCAAATTTTTTAATATAGAACAAAAGAATTGTTTGGGGTTGAAGGGGTTAGAGGTGTAGGTCTGGGTTTGGGTTTTTTTTTTGTTTTACCTGGTGCCAATTTAGTTTTGACTGATTAATTTTCTTCACTGATCCTGGCTGCAGCTTATTTATAAGCCTGGGGAGGTGAAAAAGAGGGAAATGCTTAAACAGTAAATCTCATCCTTATACCATCTGTGCAGGCATTATATAATACTTTCACTCATGCTTTATTAGTTGCATTAGTTTCATCAAAATGGTTAATTTTTTGGTTTATACAGAGAGCCTAGCTCAGATCTCAAGTCTAACAAGTCTAATAGACCATAAGAATTTTTCTGTTCCATTTGATTACTGTAGAAATGAGCTTCACCATTAAATTTAGAAACACACAGAAAACTTTTGCTGAAATATAAAGATTTAAGTTTTCATTTTTATCACAGTTTCAAAGAAGTCTCCCACCCTACAGTCAGCAATCTTTGACTGTTACTGTTGATGTGTTTTGAAGGGGAATCTTCAGAAAGTCCCTTCTTATTTCCTCAAAAGTAGAAAACTCCTAAAAATAAGTTATTTAATAAATGCTTACTCGCATAAGATTATGCCATCTTTTAATCCCAGTTGAAAATTTGGACCAATACTCAGCCCTGTAACCTCTTCTATCCAGTTACGCAGATCTTCTTCTATCTGGGGGTCATATTTCAAAGCAATCTGTAACACAAGCAATTATAAAGTTACTTCAGGAGAGAAATCTCCAACTCTTCCCCCCCCACACAAATCCATTTCAGAGTATGCTATAGCAGTTATCCAGTAGCTTTATTGATGGATTTTTAAATTGTATTTTATGCATCAGAGTACAGATATAAGTACTTCAACTATAATGTCCATGGCTTTACTAAAAGTCTGTTTGCAAAAAGCACTTTGAAGCATGTACCACTCTTTCTAGGGTAAGAACTGCTGGAGCTCATGAACAGTCTTTTGACAGCTGCAGAGGAATGAATTTTTTTGAAAAAATATTTGACCCAAGTTGTACTTTGGCAGGAAGTAAGAAAGGGAAATAGTGTGTTATGAACACAAGAATTCTGAATTGCCATACCATCAGTACTACTGCTCACATGTAGATTTCTACAAGGGAAATTTTATATAATAGATTTGAAGCTGAAGATTACAGTGGCTTTGGTTTTATGGCTAGTTTATGATTAATGGAGATGACCTAGAAAGTTTTTCCCTGTTGCTACACCATTAAGAGTTATCTTGCTATGGATTCTGGGGATTCTGTCTGTCTTTGTTTAACTTTAACCTTTATTATGCCTGCTATTTCTCTTTGACCTTGCTGGAAGACTGATGGAATAAACTGTGATCTCATATTTTAATTGCAAAGAAAGAAAACCTGCAATAGTCTTTGAAGTAAAAGTCATCAAGCAAGGCCCAGAGTTGTTAGCAAGATGACTTAAAAACTCCTTTTCCAGATGTTCAGACTTCACTACTCTGTGTCCATTTATGCTTCAGTCACTAGAAATCAATCCATGTGAAATGAATGCTTAAAACCAGTGAACTTCAACAATGCTGGCTGCCAACAGCGTCCGTGTTCCTCCACTCTGCCCTTTGTTCCCTTCTCCTGTACAAAGCAAAAAGCAGCTCAAACTTCCTTCAGCCTAAACCTGCCACCTTTGCAATAATTCTCAATATTGGTGAGTTGGAAAAAAGGGATTCTATCACTGGAAGAAACACAACTTGTTTTGTTTGCAGAAGAAGTAATCTGAGCACAAGATTGTGTGGGATAAATAACCTCCAGTAGTGCAGAGGTTGGCAACACTTTCCCACCTTCATTAGTTGTCCCGCATGGGTCAGTGAGCAAGGTGGGCACGAGGGAGCTACCCTGAGAAACCGGACAGGCAAGCACAGGATGTACTTGCAGTGTTTCTAACTCATGGAAAATCAGCTCAGCCACACCAGTTGCTAACAAATTCCTAACAAGAAGCTCATGTAAAGCCATTCATATTCAGATCAAAATGTAAATTTCAGACCTTTTACATATAATCTTAAGACTTCAGCCCAGGAAGGACGGCTATTAGCAGCTATATTTATACTGCAGGAGATTATAATTCCAACTTATCTGAATTACTTGGAGAGAGGCAGTTGCTATGTTTTGGCTAGCATTTGTAATCTCTGACTCCAAACTGACCAAGCTAAAAATTACAGTATTCTGTTCTCTATTTTTCTTCTAAGGGGAATGGAAAATTCCTGTATCTCTGGCTTTACTTCAAAAACTTGCCTGAGTAATACTTATCTTCCTTAGACTATTTGTAATTGTGGTGCTATGGTGCCTTAGTTACAGATCAGCATAGTGAACTAACCCATCCCTACATTCAGATCTTGATTAAGGTGTAAAATTTTGTGCTGTATTCTGCACAAGATGATAAGGAAAGTGTCATTACTTTTTTTTTTATTCACACCTGGATATTAGATGGCTAAGATGAGAAGCAGACTAGGAAACCTAACTTAAGTTCACAGCTTCATAGAGGACATTGCTGTTGGTTTTGCTCTTTTCAGTCAGTAAATATGGAAGCCAACAACAGTAAGAACATTAAAGGCTCCTGCAAGTGTGGCTATTTTAATCTTTCTTGGCAAGTATATAAAAGAAAAGGAAAAATTTTCCTCATCTAATACTAAGTGCATTCCATATGTGAGATTACAACTGAACTGAGTATTAAGTTGCTGCCCCCATTGCTTGGGGAACTTAGAAGTAATCAGATGGAATTTTATCACTTCTGAAAAGTATTTACTTTATGTTGGAGTACTCTACCATGTGTTCAAATCTTGAGTTTTTCAAGAGGTTTTAAATTGTTTTGGGGTATCACTGCAGTGGTTATCTAGAGATAGGAAGTAAAAATGCTTATATATGGGAGGAAACTTGTCTTTATTGCCACCAAAAGGATTACTGTTATATCTGCTAGTTTTCGGAATCATCTTTACCTACTGAATAGTTTGACTTAAACATGGCAACATTTTTGTTCTATGTTTTGAGCTGGTGGGACACTAGGTTACAAAAAGTAAAAAAGGGTGTTAGTTTATTTGCAAATTATATTCAATCTACCTGAAAAGCTGGAGATGTGAAAATTTTAGGATCAGGTTTCAAACATGTGAGAAGAAGGGGTTAAACAGGGGAGTGACAGGTCAGGTACTACCAGAAGCAAGGCATTATGCTTGCTCTGAATTCTTAGCTCTTCTAGTCCCAGTGGCACAACCAGAAGTTATGTAACACTAAGTTAGTGAATATTTCATATTTTCCACATGTGTATATCAGAGTTGTTCCAGTTTTCCTTTGATTCCTATCTACGGGGCAGAGCTGGAAGCTTTGATATAAATGTAAAAAATTATGTCTTTTTCCACTACTACTAATCAACGTGCCAGCATTTGATCCTTTATAAATACTGAACTTTCGTGGAAGAGACTTAAGTCTTATAAGTCTACAGCAAAAGAAAACATTGTCTACTGAAGAGGAAAGCAGTAGCTAAGCACCTTCAATCAAAGTATCATCAGTGCCATGAAAAAAAGCTACACTTTCAGAATACCGTAGAAATTATTCAATTGTAGCAACGGATATAAAGATTTTATAGAAGTTTAAAATAAGATAGAAGGAAGTCAACTATTAATTTCTTTCTTCTGACAAATGTTGAAAGATTTATGAAGTTGTAAATGCTACTCTTTTTGTTGACGTTTCAGAGATACACATTAAATAGTCAGCAATATCTTTGAAAAGAAACTAATGTTTATGCAAGTGGTCGAAATTATAGGTGATCCAAGGTTGTGGAAAAAAAAGCCTAGGTGTTACTTGCCTATTACAAACTGATATACGTACATTTATGCCAATGTACGCCTCAGGCTAGAATCCTTGGGTTAAATTTGATTCCTCTGGCAAATTCACATCTGATTCTCACACCTAGTTCTGTTCAGGTAGAACTTTCCTGTTTGGGACCTCCTAAAGTTTAAAAACCCTCCCTCCCTCTGTAGTACAAGAACAGCAATCATCACTGTTTTTATCAAGCGTAAGAATTCCTGGAAACGAGTAGAGTTATGTTGGCCAATTTTAATGATCTGTCTGTATCCCTTGAAGTTACTCAGTGTGCCTGTAGCATGTTAAGTCTGAGTGATGATGTTAAACAGTATTTCACACCATAACTGATAGCATATGGACTTTCAGTTGTCCTTTTATACTAATCTTTTCCAAATTACACAGTACACACTGTACACTAAGGGCTACATGTATGCCAAATCTCTAGTTTAAGAGTTCAGCTGTCCATACTGCTGCTACTCTGGAAAAATAGTGTAACAGTATCTCAATAAAGACTTTAGGCACACTGCTCTGCTTTTTACACTGGGAGTAACAAACAGAAAACTTTGTAAGTTAAAAAGCAGATATAAAAGATAAAACTTTCACGGTTGCACATAATGTCATAACAGCTTGCACTTCGTAGTTCTGATGCAATTTTTGACTACAGCTTCAGGCTTTCTCCTCCCATCAGGGGTCAAAAGTTTAAAGTGCAGCATGCTAAATTTAAAGTACTAGTAGGCATTTGAAAAAAACTCCTCTTTAGTCACGAGTTTTAACAATAAAAGCATGTGCTATTCAAAGTGCATCAACAACTCTATCATGGGAACTGTGTTTGTCAAAAAACCCTAAGATTTATATACATATAAAAGTGTAGCAAAGTAGGTTGTATGCTGTGGTTTTCCAAGGTAAATAAAGTACAAGGCCATGTACAGCAAGAGAAATAACCAGGACTTTACTCCAAGATAGCATAGGAAGAGGTTACATATATGCTTTTTCACCAAAGTTAACAGAAAAATAGATAAAGCTCTAAGTTTTGGATGTTAACATTCTTCACAGGGAGAAATTTGGTATGGCCCATATTCTTTCTTAAAGTGACACAAAATTACCAACTTTTAAATAAATAAAAAAAAAAAAGTGGAGAAAGCTTACTGAATTTCTAATAAGTAGAGAAGCATATTCATCTTGTACTGAATTTAATCCATGTTTACCCAGGGGTTTTAATATTACACATTTAGATCATAAACTACTGAAAGCAAATAAAGATAACAAATGGAAAACTCTAGGTTTTAAGACCTAAGGTTGTACAATTTTAACTTTAAACAGCAATTTGTTCCTATATCAACTTTTCAATGTTTATTAATTTGGAACTGAGTGAAACTGAATTGCTGTGGTTTTAGTGCTGCCTACAAACATCCTTTGCACTGAAAGTACTACCCTGAGCAGTGGTTTGTCCTGCTGAAGCCAAAGATGCCAATGCTGATACTTTTTTTGTTTGCTTGACACTAGTTTGGGATGAGATCTTTTTGCTCCCCCTTTTAAGGCCTTATGACAGTGTGGGGAAACATGAAAGCATAATTCTCTCCTGGTATCAAGGCAGAAGCTCGTGGAAGCCCTTACTGTTCAGAAGTGGGAGTTAGGCAGACCACAGCTAGTCCCAAATTATTCTCCAAAATTCATGTTCCTCACCTGCTGTTCCAGAACATAGTTCTGAATCTCATATCTAAAATTTATATGGCAAAACATCTGAGACAAGAAAAGTGTTAATAAATCTAGATATGAATGACCCTGAAAGTCACAGAACAGTAAGTTCTTCTCATAAGCAGGGAGAAGGATTTTCTATTTAATTTTTTTTTAATTATACAACCAAGTTAAAACTTGCTGGTTAAAATTCTATGGTGTAAATAGATTACATATCTAATCTTCAGCTGCAGAGGTGACAGAGTGTGGCAAGGACATAATAACTGGGTATTTAATCCTAAGAGCAAATAAATGGCATACCCTCTAAGTTGAGAGACAGAGAACTTAAAACAGTGAGAAAATAAAAGGTTTTGATTTTTACTGTAAGTGGGTAAGAAGAGGGAGTGGAATGATGGGGTACCAAGATGATGGTCAAATGAAGCTTCTTGCCACATGAGTTACCAACCCAATGACTTTTCACCATAAGGACAAATTAAAATCCCCTGTTAATTTCATGTATGTTGACCTGGACTGCATGCAAAACAAATGTCAGAGGAGGTATATTTGTGCACAAGAAACCTAAAGATAAAGGGAATGTGAAAATCCAGATGAAAACCAAAGGCAGCAGTACTTCAAAAACTGAAAGCCACCATTCAGTATTTGAACATGCATTTTTTTCTGTCATTATGGACTGTTGTACAAAAAGGCAGAGAACACTGTGTTAACATTAATATTGAAAGATCTCACTATATCCCACTGTGCTGCTTAGCACAAAAATTTTACAGCTGTATCCATTTTGCTTAATATTCAACAGTATTTTTTTGTTATGTGTAGCATAACTGATACCTTGCCAACATCTCACTGTTCTCTCTGTAAATCAAAATTTAGGCTACAATCTTTAACGGAGGGAGGGATGAGCATCCATCCAAAATTCCTGGCATTCTTCCCGTAGGCACCAGTTTAAACTCTGTGAAGTAAGAACATGTCATGGCTCAAAGTTTCCAAGTCATCTTACAAGTACAGATACCTGTAGTCATGCATGGCGTTTGTTGCCAGCTCAGCCGGCTGGAAGAACTGTGTGTTCTACTTCCTGGCTGTCCAGCAGGACTTTGTGACAGCGTGCAAACTATTCAAGAAGCAAATGCTACCATCTCTTCCCCCAGAGTGCACTAACAACTCAAACATACATCTGCCCTTGGACTGAATACCGGTTCCCTCTCGTTCTTGGCAGCTGCGCTACTGCAACTCCTTCACCCAGTTTTTCTTGCACTTCTTATTCTTGTCATGTCTTATCATAGTCACAGATTTCTGGCTTGTAACTCAAATTCTCCTTAGTCATCAGCTTCCACTGTCAACTGTAACACCTTCCAGTCATGACACCATATATTATATTTCTTGGTATTAAGTTCTTCAGCACTATTTATTTAGTCTGTGTATTGCTGAACTACTTAAATTCCTTCACAGAGCATAGTTTCAGTAGTAGTCATTACCTACTATTTTAAATCATTGTTTTTTCCATTCAAAAAAACACTGGGATACAAAATTTCTTCTCAGCTAAAATCTAACCTGATGCACAAAAGCCTGTTATTCCCTGATGGGAACTGAATTCTTGCTTTGAAACCTGCCCCTAGTATGACTGATATGACACAGCAAATCTGGGCAGGCTCTGACATCACTCGCAGTGATTGTCTTTGAAAAAACATGCTGAGTGCTGCATGGAAAATACTGGTAGTCTGCCACACTGACAGACATCAGTGATGCCTAGTTAATCTTGTTCTGACGGGGGAGGAAAAAAATTCTTACAGAACAATCTGGTGCACAAACAGAAAAAAAAATCCAAAGCACCTGAAAACAATTTAGTTTTTCTAGCGGTAATCCAGGAAGCATCTCCTGAGACAACTACTGTAACTCTGGGGGAACAGTAGTTCTCAAAGCCTAGACAGAGCCTGCAAACAGAAAAAATACCATCAATGATCACTTGATCTTCCTCAGAATACTTTTCTAATCTATTGCTACTACAGAAATTATACAGGAAATTATACATTCTTTTAAGTTTACTTATTTTTCTCCCCAATAGAATGGCTTTTAAAACATGTAACTTCACAAGAAAACTGTATGGTGACTCTGTAGCTCTTCCCCAAGGCCCAACTGTGTTGAGAAGTCTTACAAATTCACCTTCCAAATAGGACCACAAAATCTGATTATTTCAGTCTGAGTCTCTCCATACTTTTTTCTTTCTCTTCTAACCATCTTCACGTACCAAAACCAGAGGAATTAAGTTTTACAGCAGCAAGCAGCTAATTGGTAACTCAAACATTCCTCTCAAAACAGTTGGCTAAAGAAAGCTGATGTCTATCACTGCAAGTGTTGCTAAAAAAGTTCCTCAAAATGCACATTCTTTCTTCCTCTTCAGCAAAGACACAGTCCGTGCTGCATTTTCTCAGCACTTTTCCCAAACATAAACCTCAAGACTCTGCTCTTGTTGCTCCTCTTTTGCCCCCACACAGTAAGCTCAGACACTTGACTGTTCCCTGCCAGGTGTGATCACAGGCTTGACTGGAAAATGAACCAGATGACATGGCAGGTCCTGGGGTAACAGGCATTTCCCAGTTAATAATGCTCAGTGTTTCCCACTGACTGCACTGATACTACTTGGTTGTCTGTCAGCCAGTGCAAGTTTAATTCTATGAACTCACATTAGCTGAGCAGGCTGAGAGGTGCCTGGGATAAGTATTCATAAAGAAAACACAGATTTCTCTCATTCTTACCACCACTTCATCCTTGCCCATAGTGATTCAATCTGGCTTTTTTTTTTTTTTGTACTTTAGATTAAAGATGTGATTTCTTGAGAATGTCCTTAGCTGCTTCTAGATAGCCAAGTCTGCCTAAATTTATATTTCATAAAGGTAGTATATAAAAATCTTTCAGTTTGCAAATAGCACATTTTTCTGGTTGAGGTAATTTTCCCTATAGCCAGTTTTCTTAGCAGAAGCACAAGAAATTGAGAATTTTATAACCTAAGCTTTAGAAGACCTTGTCTTTCATCTGCTTCAGCTATTGTTTTGCTTTACTGCCAGCAAAAATATTGGAAGAATGAACTTGGCACAAAAAATAATAACCTGCTGCTCCTGGCCTTTCACCTTACCCTCTCCCTTCCCATCTATATCTCTGACCAGTTCAAGTTCAGTTGGTGATGCATGATGTTGATTATAAACCAGAAAACATCCAAAAATATTTTGGTATAGCCACCCAGACAAGCTGTGTTTTAACCACATAGAAAGTGTTATAATGATATTTAAAAAGATAGGTGATTACCCTAATCATGTTAGAAAATATTTACTTAATTTTCTAGTAATATCCATCTTTTAAGACCTACCATGGAAATGTAGAAGGTTACTGAAGAAAGTCTAAGAAAAGTAAGACAGAGTGACAAGATCTATTAGATGAACTTGTAGCTCAACTTTTTATTTAACGAAAATGTAGTTTTAGTAATGTACAAATCAAGCCATAAGCCTGCTACACTGAAGTTTAAATGCAGAAGAAAGTACTGCTGTGAAAGAAGGAAAGTCAGTCAAACTCCTACGCAAGGGGTTCTGATTCAACACCCTGTAGGAACTTCCAAATCAACATTTTTCAGCAATTAAGCATGAGCAGAAAGAACAGCTGGCACTCTAGGGGTGGGTAGGGCATCCAAAACTCACAAGGCAAGTCGTGGTCTCATTATGCTGCACACCTGAATTGACAGTAGGTTTGAAATATCCAAGCAGCAAAAGGTGTGGGCAATGCTGTGCTGCAAACGACTGCGAGAGATCTCAAGCCTCAATTATTAAGGTTCCATTATTCTTCTGTAGAACAGAATGCTCAGTACCAGTACTTTACCTCATATTTAATCTTACAGCTTTTTTTTATTATTATTAAAACCTGCTAGGTTCTTTAAAGTAGCTTTCCATATCACAAACATTTTCATACCATCATTTATTAATGATAGAGGTTGCTGTTAAGATAGATCATAATAAAAAGGCATGAGTCTTTATTTTCTTAGTAAGTTACTTGTACTTTTTACTCGTATGAGGCATGATTAATACAGCAATGTCAGCAAGGTAAGAGAACAGCTTCTTGCAAAATTAAGCAAAGAACATTTAGTCTTAGAACACTAGATAAGTGCCTGAACTACGTATGCCTCGTTGATTTAACACTGACTTTCAGATACGATATACAGCAGAACTTCAGATTGATCCCCCTTAATGTTATGAAGTTAACCAAAGCAGTGGCAGCTCAGGCTGGTCAGGCAGTGGGAATCTCAACAGGAGCTGCAGTGCAGGTCCTGCTCCAACACATCCTTCTGTTTGGTGTGTACTGGCCTGAGCTCTGACTCATGTTAAGCATGGGCAGAACACAGAAAGAGGTAGGAGTTGCCTTTCACCATCAGCATTTAAATATAACCACATCCCTTCCCAAATGCACATGTATGTTATGCCTTATCATTTTATGTGAAGGCTTCTAGTATTTAGTCAACTGATTAGGGACAATAGAAAAATACTTTTCAATTACATTAGTGTTCCTGATTTTGCTTGAATAAGATAATGCTCTCTGTCTATAAATAAGAGGCTGTAGCAGTGGAAATATCAACAGGAAAGCACTATAACAGGAGAACTTTCTTAGCAGAAAAGCAAAGTAAGTTTTTCTCAGTAGTAGCAAAATTTCTTTAGAATTCATCTATAATTCAGCCAGCTAGGATTTGCAGTAGAAAAGATTCCACCTCCGTGCAAGCATTTCAGAACAGCAAGGAAGTGCAGAAATATCTAGTTTTTGCGCAAACCTCAGAAAATACTCGTCGTTCAGGTTCTGCAAGGTGTTTGCACAGGCCACATGCAGTTTCACTTCACTGTACCTCTTAAGGATTACTCTGTAATCAAAAGGTTGTCTGCCTGAATAAAATCCTCAAGAAAAATCATGTGTTGACCCCAGAAGACAGGGTCAAGTCTTGGAGGGGAAGCAGCAAAGGTACTGAATGGTTAAAGTCTGGTTTGCAGGAGCAAGCGTGCCCAGAGCAAGTTCAGCCTCCCAAGGCTTAAAGCATGTTTGGCCCTGCTGCTGGGACCAGGCACAGCCTTTGGAGAGGGTCCAAGCAGGGCACTAGACCGTGGCTGTGACAGCAGCACTTCATGCCTCACTGCAATGCCTCCTCTCCCTGCCAGCTCCTCCAGTGTGACCAAAGCCTTCGAGTCTTTGTAATTTATACATCCAGAATAGCATCCGCTTCGAGGAAGAGCTGGTTTTATATAAGCAACAAGAAGTTTAATTTTGTCTCCCCTCCAGATATCTACTAAACTCTGCACTGGCTTGAGGAGGAGGAGGAGAAAGGGGGGGGGGGGAAGGAAAAAAAAAAAAAAAAAGGAAAAAAAATTTACTGAAAGTTTTTTTGTTTTGTTAGGTTTTTTTAACAGAAAAAACACCCCAAACATAGAACCATCCACCTGAAGAAAGTCAAAACTGTTTTTGAGATAAACACTGTAATTCAACCCCACTAAATAGAAACAACAACATAAGTTACTGGGAGGCATTACTGAAAAACCAAAAGTATTTACTCAAAAGAGAGTGTTTGCTGCTGAATATAGCTGTACAAGTTAACAGTTGTTTAGAATCAGATACTAACAAAAAGCATTTTTAAGCAAAAGAGTCCCTCTTAAAGAAAAGAAAAAGGATTTTCACATGATCTCACTTAGAAAAAATCTGTTTCAAATTGCCCTACGTGTCCTGGCCTCAAGCCCGTTTTCACTGAAGGCCTTTCCTGTACAGTTCCATAGGGGATGGGAATCTCTACAAAGTTTGCCTTAAAAGGACGTGTCAGATGCCCAGTCTATACGGTGTTAGGCAGCTACAGAAGCTAATAATTCTGACTGCAAAGAAGTTTCTATCTTTTATTCTCCAAGGCAAATTATAAATTATTTGGAGACAAGAAAAATCCTCCAAATTAATGTTCCGTCAAAAAAAGACAAGGCGAGACAAAAATCAACGATGCGCCGTTTTCCCGAAAAAATGCCTCCATCCAATTATCTTTAAGGGCATTGACTCAGCAACAGGAATATAATAGTATTTTTCTCTAAATTTTAAACTAAATCAAACTCTGAAACCACACAAAGAGTACATTCATTTGTAAATTTTAAACAAGTAAGCATTAATGTAATGCAAATCACTTTTTATTTTCTGAGAATGCTAATCCCATTTGATTGCCGTGACTGTCAAACTCTATTTGTTCTCTTCAGAAGTGTTCTAACCATAGGAGGTATGAGCTTGCAAGAAAAGGATGCAAGACTTGATAGTTATACTCTTGAAAAAATTAACCTTAGCAAGTTTTTATGATTTTGTGTCACTGGTATAAGTTTTACTAAAAATGTATTAATCTATCACAAAAAAGTCACTCTAATACATTAATACATTAGAACATATTTAAAGCACTTTCTGTGCATGTATTATATTTGAAAGGGCAGACTAAGGTTAAACATAACCTAAGTTTTCAGCAAACATCCTTACTCTTCATTTACTTAGGCCCTGTGCTTTGCTGGTGGCAGCACTAACGCTTTCTATCTGTGCCATCCTCGAACACACACACGAGCAGACCGGTCCAGTGCTCCACCTCTGCTCTGATGTTCATGAGGCAGCAGCATCTAATCCCATCTAGGCCATGCTATTCATTCCCTTCCTCCAAGAAAAAATGGTGTAAGCTGAGAGACAGACCTGGAAATCACATCCCTTGCTCCGCGCCTTTCCTGGGGCAGCCACCCGTGCCTTGCAGTTCAAGCGTGGCTGTGCACTGTTCCAAGGGACGGTTCTGAGACACATGAGGCCTTCAAAAGACAACTGCCAGCTTTGTAACAGTGTGTCAAAATTTACTGGGGATTTAAACCACTGGGCAAAAGAAACTAACTCCTGTGTCAGTGGTTTACAGCAACAACTGCCAGATGTCACTGGGACAGCCACTTTCACAGGTCTGTTTGATCTTACCAACTCAGGGGCTACTGACCAGTGAAAATGAGTATGGGATTTGTCTGCCTTGTGGGGTTGTGCAAGGGCTCTCGTGTTTGTGGACTTGGGCAAGTGCACAGAACACGCAGTGCTTGGCTACAAACACATGAGGCTTTAAACAAGTGGCATGAGTGCTAATATCCAAGCTGCTGGCAAGAGAAGTGTTTCCGTGGCAAATTACTTGCTTCTGCTTATTGTCAAAAGAGATGTATCACTGCTATGAACTGGCAACCCAATGCTGCGCAGGTTCCATCACCATCAGTCTGTAACTGTTAGTACGGCTACTCACTACTGCTGTAGTGTTAATACTTCCACTGAAGTAGCCACAGAACTGGAAACCTGTACCTGATCATGCCCAAGAGAACAGACCTGTCCTGAGATGGTAACAGTGAAAGAGCAAAATTGATTAGACACATCAAGATAGAGCAAACATACTGATATAGACAGTAAAGGATGAAGGTGAGTGGAAATAGTGCAGTTAAGATTCTCCACTGCTGGAATATCTTCCTCCTTTAACAGCAACAACAAAAAAATTAATCAAAACATACAGCTATTGATTAGCTATATGTTAATTTGCATTAATACCATTGCATTAATATCAACATGAGAACTCTTTACACATGTGGCATCTTAAACTAGGAGAATACAAATTAATGGGTTACTACAGCTCAATAAAGCCAGTGATTGATTGGGTTTCTTTAAAAAAAAAAAAATCTTCTGCAAAATTTCCAGCAAGAGGCTCAACTCATGTTTCAGCAATTTCAGAAGTGCAAGGGGCTTCTGCCCAGAAAGGGAATGCTCCATGATCTGGAAGTGGAGGGCAGCATGCAGCAGGACCATTTTCTAGTACTTATTGTTGAACCCAAGTTACTGAAATTTAATACTGTCAGTCAGGGTAAAACTAAGTATCAGAAAGAAGTAACCAGAAGGGATATTGTAAATAAATTGAAGAATTCTCATCAATTAGTTACTGATACATTAAAAAAAATGTATCTTACAACTAACAGACAAAATATAAGTTGTCATTGTTTATATCCTTAATGTGTTTTTAAGTGACACATGTAGTTATTGTGCCAAACATTGATTGACTCTAAGTTTAGCTATAGAATTATTCCACTGTCATATTTATGTGGACAGTTTTGCTGTTGACTCAGTTATCAAAACTGTACCATTAAGTAATTTTCTCTTGTGTCAAATGCATTCTATGCATCTAATTGACAGTTTCTTGACTAAAATTATAGCAGTTTTCACTCAGCATCTCATTCATCTCTGTGTATCACAACTATAAAGGAGGACTGGGAACAGCCATTAAAACCAGGATGCTTGAAGATTAACACATTCAGATTTCTGGAAGTCGACAAATATAAAAGATAAAGTTATGAACTGCAGATCTGTTACCAAAGCCTGCATCCAGCTAGAAAAAATTTCACAGTTCTTTGGAAAAAATACAGGAATTGGACACAAAGAGAAAAGTTTTAGTGCTTTCCACAGTGAAACCGATGCTTGCCTAGGAAGTGTTAACTTCAAGAGCTACAATCAACTATCAGAAACCATGAATTAACTGGAGCAAGCTGGTAATTTAATGTTTTCTCTTATAAATTCTTCTGCCATTTCCTCTGAAATTCTCTCTTCGGTATGTATTTGTATTATATTTCTGACAGCACCAAAATATTACTTTTTAATATATTCCCTATGCAGCAAAATGAAGCCTTGTAGAATGCAAATGGTCATGCAGGCTGATTGTACTTTAAACTAAACACCTGAATTTAATTCAAAAAGTGTAAATGAAAGATATTACTTTGTTAAAAGTCACAAAGATATCTACACCCAAGAGAACGGGAGGGGAGTGAAGAGATCTTATACTGTCAGCTAGGATGACAGAGGACCTCCTCCTCTGCTCTCAAAGCCCAAGTTTTCACTGCCTTTATCAAATACAGTCTCAATTTTTATTATATCATTTTAGAAAACATTAATAGAAATGCACTTTATCGGCAGCAAACATTCTTACTTAAGAGTCATAGAATTCAGTGAGCAAACCTAAAGGTTTGTGAATAGCCTGGAAGAAGTATGGAAGGGTAAACCAAAGTAGAAACAGTTGCATTTTGAGATGGAAAAGGATATTATTTTGAAAGGAGTGGTGAGAAAGAGGAAGGAGAGGGTCTAACAGTTCAACTACAGGCAGCCAAAACTTACCTCATTATTAAATCACTAATTAAAAAAATCTGAAAGTTAATGATTAGAATCTAGTTCCCAGATAAAACATTTATAAAGGAAAGCAATTTCTGGACAAAGCAATTAAATCTGTTTATTTGGTCTGCAGCAAGTAAAATGCAGGAGAAGAATTTTCTCCTCAGCAGTTTCAAGAGGAACACAATATTCATAAGTAGGACTGGTTAGCATTATTCACCACAGACACTTCAATTCTTTTTCATTAATCTGTATTTGCCCTCGAGAAGGAAAGCAGGAAGTACTACTGCCCTCCTGCACACTTGCAAAATAGGGAGATATTTTGTTTACAGGCTTCATTTGTCTAACAGCCATCTGTTTAAAAAGTTTGTTTCCCTTCCTCTCCCATCTTGCTCGTGCTTGACCTTTCAGGGTGGCAGCTGAAGGGACAGGATAACTCACCTCAGTTACTCTACTGTCTTTAAAAAGTTTGGAAAATGGTACGGAGCAGTGACAGCTTCCTGACACTTGGTAGCTTGGAAGGAAGGTCAGGGACACAGAAAAATCAAATGCTATGCAAAATTTAACTCTCCATACAAACCACATTTCTGCCCATCCTTACTTTCTTATGAAGATGAAACTGGCACTGTATCAAACATAAGCAGAGGGAGAAGATAAATGCCTGCCCAATACAAATAACATTTCCATGGGAAGGGTGGAGGCACTAGGAAGCAGCTGAATGAACTGGAACCTCTCCTTCTCCTGCCCAATGTTCCTGTTTGCTCCACACCTTATGCAGCAAGACAATGGAGCATAAATCAGACACAAATATAAAAACAAGTTTGGAGCTTTATCTAATTGAATCCTCATCTCATGCCATGCTAAACTCATGTACTGCAGAAACTCTCCCATTGCTCAAGAAGAAAATTATTTCTTGCCTGCAGAAGAACCCATCCGTTTCAATCAGCTTAAAGGGCTCCTCACTGAATATTTGTTTTGGATCAAATATCTTCTGTGATCTCAAGTAAACAGGGAATCAGCTTCAAAGGGATTACACTAGTTTGGCTACCTACACATTTCTCATGCAGACAAGTTTCCTTACAGCTGGGAACTAGTACACAAATTCCATGCTTTCTTTGTAGGAATGAGGAAAACAGATCCATAACAGAGACCAGACACCGTATTGGTGTGAACTAAGGTAAGGAGCAAAACAAGAGAAGGGTGGAACCTCAAAAGGACAAAAAAAACCACAACCACCTTAAATACCAAACTAAAAAAAGAAATATTTTAAGCTTAGAGTCAGATTCTTGAATTTATCAATTAAATAAAATTCTTTAAAAGTATTTTGATACATTGTATTCATCTATTCAAATATCACAGTAAACAAAAGGTCTCTCTAAAAACTAATAAAATGTCAAAGGAGAAAATACAGAATAAAACACAAAACCAAGTGATTTTTTTTTTTTATCTAGCACAGCTGGACCCTCAGGCAGCATGGCTATGAACATTGCTTGGGGATTAGCACTGAAAATTTCAAACAAGGCTATCCAATGTTAACTATCATTCAACTAGGGAGGTACTACAGCTTCTTATAAACACTACCCCAACACCACAATAAAATAACCCATAACACAATATCTTGCACAAAGGCTAGTGTTTTAGAAAGCGTGATTACCATCAGTAGCAAAGACTGATCTTCCAAGAGTTGCAAACTAGATGTTGTTCTTCAAATCTTCATGAGACAAAAGGATCTTGAAAAGGAATTTCTGATCTTTAGAGAGACATTATTTGCTGATCCTCTAGATTTATACAGAGAAACAGACACACATATAATCACAGACCTATGAAAGACACTAAATTGGAAGTACTCAATATATCTGTATATAACATAATTGCTATGAAATTCAATCTCTTACAATAAAAACAACATTCTAAAAGTTCAAGCCTACACTTTTTCTGGAGTTTTTGTTGTTCATTGCAGGTTTTTTGTTTGCTTGTTATTTCAAAAGGAGATGAGTTCATTCATCTGTGGCACACTTGAATTATTTTCTATGGCACTGCTGCACTGACATTTCCAAGGACTGCAGCAGAAGTCTGCAAACAAGTAAACTGAAGCTGCCCCAGAACATCCATCCTTCTGTAATATTGGCATTGAAGAAAGCAGAGAAGGCAAATGAAACAACACTCAGCGGGATGAAGCAGAAGGTCCTTTGCATAAAGCTATGAAATACATCAGTTTCCAACCCTCTGTTAATGCACGGTCTTGGAACAGTTCCTCTCAGGAGGCCCTAAGGAAGCTGATGACAATAAGAAACTGAAAGAAAGAACAAAGACCTTCTTCCCATCTTGTCCCCATTAAGGGATCACCATTAAGCCTACATGAGTCTGTCAATATTTTTTAAACTAGAAGAGCATCTACTTTCTTCCTAATTCACATGCAATAATACACAACATATGTTTTAGTCTTTTTTTTAGGTTGGGTTTTTGGTGGTTTTTTTTTTTTTTTTTTTTTTTTTTTTTTTTTTTTTTTTTTTTTTTTTTTTTTTTTTTTTTTTTTTTTGNTTTGAGTGTAACAGTGTAGATAAATCACTAAGTTAGATGCTGGAAGCAACTGCTCTGGAAGACATTTGGTTACATGATGTCATCAAACTTTGCAAGCAGAACCCACAACCATCCTGAGAAAGCCAGTAGAGACAAGAAAAAAAAAAAGACAAAACTTTATTTTGTAAAGCATAAATTATAATGTTTAAAGTTAACTACTTTTCTCCCTCCTCCCCTTTCTGCTCAGCTACAAGTAAAACAGGATTTGGGGATTTGCTGAAGCCTGAAACCAGACGTGTGTGAAACAACTGGTTATTAAATACCACGTTTAAAATTTATGCCTGTGAATAAAGACACTGAGCACCAACTTATCCCCGCTTGTTTAGCGGTGTCGTTTTTATTGCAAAAGTCTTTCCTCTTCTCAGGTAATTGTTCGCTGCAAGGTAACAGTCAGTGTAACAGGACAACATCAGGCACCTTTTGTTCCACACTGAGAAAAACCTCGGCAAAGCCGCGCGCAACCCCGGGGCCCGGCTGCTGTCACCGCTGGCTTTTCTGCCCCTTCTAAACCACAGTGCCCGTCGCCGCGGTGGCCGCCGGGGCTCCCAGCGGGGCGCAGGGCTGCGGGGGCTGGTCCCGCTCCGCGCTCCTTTGTGCGCCCCCGCGGGGCGGGGCGGGCGGGCGGACAATGCGCGTCTGTGCGGGGCCCGCGCCGATTGGCCGCGCCCGCCCGTGCCCGTGATGTCCCATGATGTCATGCGAGAGGAATGCGGGGGGCGGGAGGGTCGCGCATCGCCCCGCTCGGGGCACCGACTGCGCCCCGCCCGGGCCGGCCCGGCCCCGCCGGGCGCCGCTGCCCCCCGCTCCGCTGCGCCGGCCGCCGCACGGCCCCGGAACGGCTCCGCGCTCCAGCGCCGCGCCCCGCGCGGTCCCGGCGGGAGGGCAAGGGACGAGCGGGATGCCCCATTCCGGGGCTGCCGGCACGGGCAGGTGCAGCCGCGGCGGCGGAGCGAAACGCGGATCCGCCCGGCGCTGACAGCTCTGCAGGTCCCGCCGCGGCGGCGAGTTTCGGAGCGGGGTCGCGGAGGGCAGCGCTGTCCCGGGACGGTGGTGGGAGCATCCCTGCCCGGGAGCCGCCACCGCGCGGGCCGGGCGGGACCCCCGCCGGCAGCCGGAGGTGGCGAAGCCGCGCATCACATCGCGCCCCGTCCCGTCCCGCCCCGCCGTCCCGGCTTAGACAAAGCCCGACGAGCCCCGCGCCGCCGCCCCCCGTACCTTGTTCTTGACCTCGGCGGAGAGCCCGTAGGAGGGCCCCTTGTTGAAGTGGGTCATGTCGGCGGTCTGCCGCGGTCCGGGGGCGCTGATCGCGGGCGCTGGCGGCTCGGGGCTGAGGCGAGAGTCCGCCCGCGGCCGCGGAAAGTTCTAGTCCCTCCCCCCCGGCCCGGCCCCGCAGCCGCCGGAGCCGCCGCGCGCCAATCGCGGCCCTGGGCCGGGGCAGCCCCCCCGGGCCGCCGGGGAGGGGGCGCGGGCCGCGGGGAGGGGACCCCGCCCCGCCCGGGCCCGCCCCGCCCGCCGCCGGGCGCCACACGGGGGTCCGGCCGGGGCGGGGAGCGGAGCGGAGCGGGGGGACGTCAGCGGGAAGGAATCCTTGGCCAGCGGGGGCCGCCGCCGCGGAATGCGCCGCCGCCGCCGCGGATTTCTGCGGCACGCGGCGCCCCCGGGGGATGAGGGGGGGGGTCTCGGCGAGGGAACGGCGGCCGCGGTCCGGCGCTGCACGGCCTCCCCGCCCCGCTCAGCGAGCGGCCGGTACCCGGTGGGAAGCTCCCGCCGGACTGGGATGACGGCACTGAGGCGCAGGGAGGGAGGCGGTGGCACTCCGTTCCTGGCGATGCCCGCCCTCGGGCCCTTCCCGGACGGTGCGGGACCGGGGGCTCCCCGCGCCGCCACAGAACCCTCTCAGGAACCCCGGCTGAAGGGGACCGACCGCGGGCAGGGCTGGCTGCCGGGAGAGCCCTCGGCCGCTCCTGCACATCGCTCCCCGATGCCTGAGCAACTTGTGAGGTTCCTTTAAAAGGTTACAGAATCTCAGAAAACTTGGAAAAGCGCTGGGAGATGGCGAGAGGGGGGAGGGAAGAAGTGCACAAGTCGTCGAAGTGAGATTAAGGTGTCGCAGGACGACGGGCTCATGCTCATTTCGAGCTCGTGGTTCCTTTGCTCCGCGTTGTGGTAATGGATCCCGTGGGAGCCAGCATCTCCAGATTTTGGTGCGGGTCACCCCCTTCCCTGCGGCATTAAAGCACTAATGGACAGCGCAGGGCTGTGTCGGTGGCCGCTGCGGAGGACGGCCAGTCTGCTCAGCCGTAGGAGTCCCAAACCTCTGTGGTAGGCACAGGGCACACACACGGTTTGCGTGCTGGGCATGCCAGTGGGATTACACGGGATCCAGCGGTGGACCACGACTGGCTTCGGCACTGAAGTCGCCCTGGAAAGCGAGTACACAGTGAACACTTGGTCCATTGAACAAAGTACTGACCCGAAAATACAGCACTGTACTTCCTTCAGTGTTAGTGTAACCCTAGGCATACAAAGTAACCTTTCAAATACAGTTAAATTTTAACAAATTTGAAAACAATAATCGTAAAATGATCTGCTGGTAGGACTAGTGGGATAAGGCACAGCAGGCTTTTGGAGTCTGACTGCTGAAGCTGCGGCCCACTTAGCCACCTACTTGGTATCCGGCAGAAAGAATAATTCTGTGCTTCCATTTCATAGCAAAAAGTCAGGAATAAGAGTTCTAACTCCAGCTGAAACCAACGGGGCTCTTTCAAAAGACTTGTGGTGGAAGCCCTGTGGGGCTGTAACAGTCCTGAGGAACTCGCAGGGCAGCCAGGAGGTTGTTTTATGCTGTGGTGCTGTGGATCAGCTCAGCTCAAACCGCTTCTCCGCTGCATAGCCTCTAAGGAAAACAGCCAGGGCTGTTCCTAATTAAAGGAAGCAGAACTGCCCAAACTGCCCATTGGGAAAAGGAAACTGTGCAAGAGAAGCAGGAAACTGAAGAATGGGGTGAGGGAAATGGCGGTTCGCGTAAACATAATGAAAGTTCATTAGTTTTCAGACATTCATGTTGGGATAAACTCATCTCTCATGACCTCAGAAAACATGTGATTTAGGACTAGATTCAATATCCTCCAAAGTACTTGGAAATGTTTCCCTTGACTTAAGTGAAGTTGGATCAGGACATTTTTTGTTAATGCTCTCAATCATTTTTGCTACAGTACACAGTGGCTTGAGAAGTTTGAGACATTTACAATTGGTATGCTTTTCTCAGCTCCATAAATTGTATGTTTCATCAATTTCGAAATAAAATGGTCCTGATTAGTAGCAGACAAAAATACGGCCTACTATTTTCTTGCTGTACAATCAGGTTTAAATTATACTCAAATAAATACTGTAGTTTGTGGGTTTTATACATCATCTGAGCAGGGCACAAATACTGTTTGTTGTTTTTATGCTGATACTGAACATCTGATAAGAAAACTGCCATTTTTTGGGGTGATTGCTGCCTTTTATTTTGTGATCAGTAGCATGCTTACACCCTGCAGAAAAGGTTGTACTATAAATATTTGAGTGTAGTTAAAAACACATTCTGTTTTGCATCACTCTGATGACACAAAGCAAATTTAAGCCCATCAGTGCAGTACAAAGCAGCAGGAGCATAGTGGGCAATCTGGCTCATTATGGGTAAATCTCTTATCTTTGCCCTATTTTTCTCAATTTCTTATTACTTAGGCTGTGTGTATGGAAAGAGGATTTGCAAAAGAATTATTCCCCACCTGAAACCATAATCCTCTTTGTGACATTGTAATAACTTCTTCACTACCACATGTAATATCATAAACACGTGCTGATGACTTCAGTCAGAAACTGGAGAAAAAGCTCTGAAGAGACTAAGACTGTTTTCTTAGAAACAAATATTCTCGCACATGAATTATTATAGGCATGTGTGTAGTCCTATTAAACACCCTGAATTTAAATTATCCTGTGTGTAATTCCACCATAATCTATAGAATTAACATAGCTCAATCAAACTATCAAATAAGAAATCACATGCTGTGATTTTTGTGTTCTGCTTGATGATTGAAGATGTGCAAGGGGGTGACTGAGTCCTACACATGGAGTCGAGTGTAGCCATGTCTGAGGCGGAGCATTGTCTCATTCCTACTCATCTGAACCTGATAAAGGGCCTTGGTTTAATCAACTGGCTCAGCTGATGAGGAGTGGGATGATTTCCCTGAGGATAGAGGGAGTTTGTTTGGAAGAGCTAAACTGTAGAGGAAGAGAATTTGCCAGGACTAGCTCCAAAGGGTGATATATAAGAGAAGGCTTTGGTGAGTGGTGTGGCTGATCTGAGGAAAGGGAGTAGGGTTCTGAACTGGGGAGGACAGCAGTACCAGCCATGGTGCTGGGTAGCAGCAGATGAAGAAATAGACCACTGGGAGTGTGCTTGTGGTCATGGGTGTGATTTTGCCTGGAGTGGAGGAGTAGGTTCCTGGGTGGGAGGTGGAAGCAACAGTGCTTGGAAGTACTGGAGCACAGGAAGAAGTCAAAGCAGGGTGTTGTGCTAGCTTGGTATGGGCAGGAGGTGACTGGTGAGGAGGGGGTCCTACACTGCACTGCCATCGATGGAGCTCACCAGCCCACAGGTAACTGGTGGGGGAGTTACAACTATGTTATTTCCTAATGATTGAGGAGAAAAAATACTAGTGAGTTAGTATCCTGATCTGGTGAGGCAAAAAGAAGGCTGTACTGCTCGCTTTCCCTTTGATGTGCTTCAGCTAAGAGGCAAGGAGCTAACTAAGCCCTTCTGGAATTCTCTTGAACTTGGGGGAGTCTTTCCCAGGCTGCCCCGTCCCATGTAGGTGTGTTAACTACTGCCGGTGTTGTGAAATGGCCTGTCCCAGGGTGGTAGCGACACTAACACTCAGTAATGTTTTAGCCTAATTAACTTCCGTGACTGAAGTTATTAAACTGCTGTAGGATAAATACAACTTGTGACTCTAGTAAGACTTGCATCTTCCTGATGGTTGATGCGTGTTAAGACCAAACATCAGTACAATATTCAGTAGCACTGAAACTGCAAAGCAAGAACTCCATAGAAGAGCCTTAGCACTACCCAAAACTGTCCTTAATCTTTCATTTACTATGATTCCATTTGAAAATAATGCATGTCTTAGGTAAGCACATATAATCTTTGTTCATATGTTGCCTCAAATACCTGCTGAAAACATTGCAGGGCTGAAACTGCTAATTACTTTGGAAGATTTTGGAGGTATGCAGCATTACCTTTGGTACTTAAATTAAACATGCCATTCTGTATGTGTGCTGTATTGCTTCTCAACTACTTTCACAGATTATTCTCATCCTATGGGAGATCCTCTTGCCTTGTAGAACAATTTCAGGCACTATGAGGTGTTCATAGCCCGCTCCTCTTTCCTCTGTACCAGACTACAGAAGACAACATTTTCTTGACAGTCATTAATTCTACCTAAAAGGCCAGCTTGCAAGTGTCTAAAATCAACATCTGGAAAAACTAAGTCCACAGACTTCTTTCAAATACCACAAACTGAATCATGGGGCCAAATTCAGCCTTGATGGAATTATTATCTGATATCTGTGTTCTGTGTTTTCCCTATGTTGCTTGAGTAAATTCCCTTATATGGAGATGTCTTCAGAGATGCACATGATGCCAAAATGCTCAGAGAATTGCATAGAACCAAACCTAAAATACTGCAGTAAAAAAGAAATATAAACCCAGACTTCTCTTGAAAGGGTGTTGTGGTGCAAATCCCTCATTTGAAAAGAGATTTTAAGCTTCAGTTCTTACAGTTGTAATACTGGGAGACAAGTCTTAATTTTGGGAAATACTCCCCTTTGTGTCAAATTTTTAAGGACATAAATATTATTCATGTTTATGATAAAATAATTTGCTGAAGGGAAAGATTTATCTACATGTCTGTATTTTTAGAGATTAGGCTTTATTTAAAACAAAACAATATATTCTGTTTGTTAAAATATCTAAATGTTTCTTTTTAATCCATCACTTTTTCATTAATTTTAACACTGATGTCATCTTCTGTTGTTCATACTTTTATGAAAATAGTGGGGGTTTTGTTATCTAGTTGTACTAGCTGTTGATAAATAAGCTTAAGGCAGGCTGTTCTCCTTTTTTCATTTTTATTTGAGATTTATGACCTTCTCTTAAAATGTGATGGCTGCATTCTTATCAGTGGGACTATAGCTAGAAGAACAGTGGAATGCAGAAGTATGTTCCTTGATAATATAGAAAAAAAAAAAAAAGACTAAAACTATAATTTGCCTGTGACCTGATTAGTGTTGATTAGCGTTGGGGGGTCCTGTGTTGTCAGATGCCCCTCCCTGCCTTCTGCCTGACTGGGTGATAGGCTTGCTGCTGGTGTTGGTTTTTAACTTGCCAAAACCAGTACACAAGCAGAAGGTAACAAAGGCCTTCAGATTGCTTGCTGTGCAATCAAAATGCCTGACATATTTTACAGTTATGTTCCTCAAGCACTGGAACAGCAGTCTGTTGGCTTGCAGCAGGTAGGTCAGAGGGCCATTTCTCCCTCTTATTTAATGGCTTCACTTCTCCATGTAGGACCTAAAACACTTGCAGATAGTCTGTGTCGTCAGCATACAGGTATTGAAGTGTTTGATTCTGTCTGTCAGCAAGCTAAATAACAACAGCCATCAGTTTTATTTCACAGTGATGTTTGCCTACAAGAACAATACAGCAAAACATGCAAAGGAAATGCCTTCAGGGATATGGTATATTACCAGAACTGCTCCTTTGTGATATTTTGTGCTTCCAGATTTATTGGCTTTTAGCTACCACTTCACTTTATATATATACATACAAAATATAATTTTTCATATATATATTTTAAACAAGCAACTTCTGTCTCTCCAGGATGCAGAAGAACCTATTATATTTACCATTTGGCTGATACCTCCTCAGCATGATCTGAGATTGATTTCAGCACCTTATCTCCCTACCTGAATCCCCAAACTTGATTTTTATGCTGCTTGATCTTGTTTTTCTTGCTTCTGTTTGAGTGCAAGTCTTAACAGGGTCTGGACAAATTCATGTCTTTCAAGGACTGATGTGTTGCACTGATTTCTTTCTTCATCCTCCCTTGTGTTCTCCAATGATAACCTCAGAAGAGAGTCGATTTAAAATTGTAAATGGTAACTTTTTTATGCAACTTCATGTTGCATTGTTCAAATATATTTATTTGGATGCCAAACACATAATAAATTAAATGCCATATACAAATAATTAAAACGTATTGGTCTACAAACTGATCAGTTTTTTGAATGGTTAAAGTCTTCACACTGACTTATTGAAACAAGACCATGCAGTGATGATATTGTAAAAGGCTGGTTAATTACCTAGTAATACTCTTGTCAATAATAAAAATCTGAATATAGAAAAAACTAGAAATTTTAATTATCTAGGCAGTATTTTCTAAATAAGACTAATTCCTCATCAGAAATATATTCTACCTCTTACATGGTATTCTTATAAGCTTAAGAAAATGTGGTGGCTCTTGCCTTTTTGTTAACTTTAGTTTATTATCCTTCAATGAAATTTCCCAGCACAGCTTTACTTAGAAGCTAATATAATTTCAAGAGCAAAGCAATACACAGCAAGTGACCCTCACAGTGTTTTATAGGGTTATTTGGGACTGAAATGGTGCAAAGAAGCAAAGACTGCTGAGTGTTACACATGAGTGACTAGCTGAGATACAGTGGTATTTAGCCAGAGGCTGGCTACCATGGCAGAGAGACTTGGTTATTACAATAGTTCACATCCCAAATCTGTTTGAATAAGAGAGGTTTCAAATAATCCGTGTCACTGTTAATGTACTTCAGTACATGTCAGAGGATGTGATTCAGACTTGGGGGGGAGAGAAGGGAATTAGGAATAGCTGATGCTCAGATAACTGAGACTATACCAGAATACAGAATGCTGAGGTTTTTAGCCACTTTATCCCAGATCATTAATCTTGTCTATTTTATGCTTGCATTGCATCCCACAGAATTTCAGACTTTCCAGAAGATGTTGAGTGTGGGTTTTGGTTTTTTGAGGCTTTTTTTTTGTTTTGTTTTGTTTTTCTTGTTTGTTTTGATTTGGGGTTTTTTTTGGTGCTATGGAGAAGTATTTTTTCCCCCTTTATTTTTTTTTTTTTTCCCTACAAAGGAATAAAGATTCAATACTTGAAGTAGTTACCTGCTTAAGTGTTAAGGCAAGTAATACCTACTGTTTTAAATTCCAGTGATATTAATATGATGACTTTGTATATGCCAGGTTTGCCTGCCCAGTAGTAAATGCAGTTGGGGATGGTTCAGACCTGTACCGGCAGTTCTCACATGTACTGACCCGTCTCCAAAAGGGGGGTGTGGGGTGGAGCAAGAGCTGCACGCCAGTTGAAAGTACTGGTAATGTTTACTTGTAAACACAATGAAAAATTCTGATTATGGAGGTTAAAACTGTAAGTAAACAGACACAACTTTATTTTGTATCTGCATTCCATAATAAATTTTCTTCAGAGGGAAATCTTGTCAAATGAGCATATTGTAGAAATACTGACTACATCACAGCTAGCACAGTTCAGCACCAGTTGCAAATTCAGTCTACACAGTATAAAACCTTAATTCCTCTGTGTTATATATTCCGAATCTTCAATAAACCTGAAAGAACTTGGTGGGCTGGGAGGTGTCTTAGGGGAACAAGACAGCAGTAATAATTTCCAAGGTAGTGCGTTATATGAAAGCAGCTCTCTCTGTATTTCTCAGCCTTCATATTCTAACCCCATTCTCATTTTCGAGGAAGAAGTTAGATTAAGGTTTTCATGAATTATATCTAGTCTGGAATTCAATTAAATATATGGTTAGAATGGTGACTGTGCTCTGATGTAATTACCTTTACTTGTCAGTGGTCATCTGCTGTCTCTAAGTAACAGAAGAGTGGAGATCCTTCCACCAATTATTTTTGAAGGTATCTATTTTGTATCTAACTACACTGCAAAATCTGACTGAATGTACCCAATTGCAAGGTTACTTTTTTTAAGGCATTATTACAAATATTAATGCAGAGCCACTAATATATCACATAAGTGCTTCCTTGCAAATATAGTAGCATTACGTTTAATATTCTGCTTTTCAGTGTGGATACAAAAAAACCATTTAACTATAATTCCCAGCTGTCATGCTTGCTTTTTTACAAATGGTTGCCTGCAAAAACAGGCCTTGTTTACTGCTGCTGAATAATAATTTCTGGATTTCATCTTGGCAGTGTTTGTTGGGGAGATATCCTTTAAGCCACTGAATTAGAGGTTAGGACATTCATTTTGGTGTCATCTGACATCCCAAGCTGGATCAAAAATGAAAAGCAGCAGAGTTCAATTGCAGTGTTTAACAATAAAGCAGGAAACTCTAACTGCCAAACTACTGGCAGCTGAAAGTAGAATTTACAGTAATGCTAACTGAGCAGATCTGACTGTTGATATAACATTACAAATATCCACTCATTCTTAAACCAAATAGAGGCTTGTTCGGTTTTTGTTTGTTTGGTGTTTTTGTTTGTGTTTTTGTTATTTTTTGTTCTGTTTTAGTTTGGGGTTTTTTTGTTTTCTTTTCTTTTTTTAAAGACCCTACTGTGCACCAATGGATAGAATGGGCAGGATTATTTGGGGCAACTTCACTCCATGGTCTAAAATACTTCTTAAACCTCAATATTAAAAAAACATACTCTAACTTTGTTATGGATTCCTTTAAAAGTTATCTGCTGCATAGTGCAAGGACAATTTAATCCATCTAAGAATATTCTCTTTCTCTTCTTCTGAAGTTTATATAGAATCTCTTTGAGCATGTCTCAGTCCAGTACAATCCAGAAGGTCATTCTGATTGCATAGTCATGAATCAACACCTGATTTTTATATTGACCCCCCCCTGCTGTGTGTGCTACCATTAATTAATTCATCAGTTTATGACAGACTTGTTGAATATGCATAAATATCTTAATTGATAGTTTTATAAGTGGTCTGAAACATGCAGCATTCCTAGGAGAGACCCCTCACTTCCCCCATTTTGTCTGTTGAATTTTATTATTGCCCCTAGTCTCTAGTTAGAGAAAAACAAACATGTCAAACATCTCATTTAGCTTTGTTCCTCAGGTATGAGCAAAGATAACACAAGGTATGTGTAAAACTGATTTTATCAGTCAACAGATACATCTTTCTATAGATGCATGCATGGTTAAAGCCTATCACTGGCACAGCTAAATGTGAGATTTCTTATTTCTACTGCATGCATATTTCTGTCCATTCTGTCCATTACCTGGGTTATAAAACGTTAAAATTTTGGGGTGAGGAAGTAAAACAGAGGTAAGAAATTCTAAATGTTAAATTTTACACTGTGCAGAAGTCACCTGCGTTTGCATAAGCATGTCAACAAATGTTGATCTCGGTGTATCACATGCCACTTTCATTTCCTCCTTCATTGCTACTGCAGCATGAAGCAGCAATGCAGAGGAAAAATGCTATCCAAAGCTATTACAGTAAAAGCTACTGGTTTTCTTAAATTCTTCTGCAAAATTCTGTCCCTTACCAAGTAGTTTCTGTAAGATGACCTCTGCCCCTGGTACTTCCTATTGATTTCAACAATACTGGTCATGGGACTACCATTATGCTATCAGGAAGTAAGGGTGATTGGAAGAAGTCAAATCCAAGTTTCAGGAAGGTCTTGGTTCAATTTGCACCTCAAACAACCTGAGGGCTCAATGCTTACTTTCCTAGGCCCTCTCCCACCTCCTAGAACAACCAGGAGTTTACCAGCACAGCATGTGACCCCAGCATGGGCCAGGAAAAGGAGTCACGTATCAAAGTACTGACTGAGGGCCAGAGAGCTTCTTCAAACCCCTTATACAGTGCTTGCTTGTGCTCTGCCGAGCAATAACCACTACTAGCAGTTTTCCAACTTCCATGGCTGTCAGATCTAGTACAAAAATACAACTCGGTTTTCTTCAAATGTACATTTTTTTTAAAGTTCTCATTTTCTGTTGTAAAATTTCTGAACTGTGTCTTTTTGTCACATAACATAGACACGATCCTCCCAGCACATTACTCTGTGACTAATTACATAAGCTTCAGTTAAATGATTCTTGTGTGTTCATCACATGTAAGCAGTCCTTCTTTCACATAGCATTACTAATGAATGGAAGACTATTTTTTTGTGAAATGAAAATTAAAAACTAATATTTTGGGGGGACTAGTTTTCTTAAACACTGAAGTCAGCAACCAGCTCATAATTACTCATACAAACTAGTTTCCTGAAGTCAGTCTGAAAATGTAGATTAAGTGTTGTATGATCTATTCCGAATGCTGGTAAGTCTCTGATACATACCCCAGTGATCAGAGCTCTTATGTACCATGGTTGTTGATGTCCCTTACTTGACTGGAAGGGAAGGGAAGACTCTATCTGTGTCCAAGTTGACATGTAAAATGCATTGCAGGGACAGTGTGAATCCAATTTGCTCTGATCTATGCAAGGTTAAAAGGGGTATTGCAGTCTGTTATAGAAAATATTTATTAAGAGAATTTTAGTGCTTATCCCTGCTGTACTTCTTAAAACAGCCAGTGGTAGACAAAGACATGTTTCTGATTTGCACAGTAAGTCCTAAATCAAGTTTTAAAAAGTGACCTTTTAAAGCCTCAACATTTATGACATGCATGACCTACAGTAGTCTGTGTCAGGCTTTTACTAAACCAACTACCAGAAGCAAAGTGGGATTGCCATGGCTACAGTCCTTGTACGCTTGCATTCATGTCCAGTGCCTCCAGTTGGGAGAGAAGTTCCTTTAGAGAACTAAAAGCACTGTCAGATCAGCAGCTTGTATCTGTTGCACTGACTCCACAGCCCACCACGCTGACTTGATTTCAGGTGTGATCAGGAGGGAGAAAGGCAACACAAACATGCTTTGAAAAGAAACACAAGTACTGTGTATGGAATGTGGAGCAAACATGAAGGCAGCTACCAAGGGTCTGTTAAAACCCTTCATTTTCGTTAAGGTGTAAGAGACCAGTTGCTAGAAATGGTGACAGCGAGTCTTTCATGCTATTTGCTGAGGACTGAACTGTAGGGTTAAAATGTGTTCAATTGGATTGTGCCACTTGGTACTAAAAAAAGGTTTTTGTGCAAGTGCCATTCCCTGAGATGCTCTTCCATGTAGACAGCATACTTTCTCTCCTATATATCTCAGGGAAACTGGCTGCTGCCTGGATGCAGTTTCACAGAACATTCTGAGTTGGAAGGGACCCACAGGATGGTTGAGTCCAACCCTTTGGTGAATGGCCTATACGGGATCAAACCCACAACCTTGGTGTTATTAGCACTAGGTTTTAACCAACCGAGCTAATCCTGGGGTTTTTGGCTAAGGCACAATGATAAGCTTATTTGAGGGTGAGAAAAGGATGGAAAAGTTGGTCACACCAGATCTGTGTATACTCTGTGGCCCCTTGCACAGATATAAGAGGATCTTTTTGCTTTACAAGCGTGATTTGTATGTCTAAAATGCTCTATGTACTATTTGTATACAGCAATCTTTTGTTTCAAGGCATTAACTGTCCTATGTTATGACAGGGTGTTTTTACATGCAAAACAGGTGTGTTAAGAATTGTGGGAGTACAACTCTGGAAGTTGTTTTTGGGGCTTTGAGTACCGTCTCCAGAAATCCTTAATGTCTTGCAAAATGTTACAGAACAGCGTAACTTTATTGGAATGGTCACTGCTGAGTTGTAAGAAATTTGAATCACTGGCTAAAAGCAGATCAGTCTGTTTAGCTTTTAGATCAGTCTGTTTAGCTTTTAGATCAGTCTGTTTAGCTTTTAGATCTGTCTGTTTAGCTTTCTTTTTGTCTAATGTGGAAATAATCTCTTAAGCTGTTTTTATCAGGAGTCAACATTTTTCTTACGTAGTTATTTTATTACAATCTAACTGATTCTCCTCATTTACTTTTCCTTCCTTCTTTTCTAAAAAAAAATTAACCTGTTTTTTAATGTATACTAATATACATTATATACTCTCCATTAGAAGAGAACCAGATCAAAAGAGAAACAACTGAATATTTAATATTTGTCGATTAATGCATATCTAGATAAAACAATTTGATAACTAAAACTCATTTAGAATTTGGCTTCCAGGATAGGACTTGGGGAAAGAATTTCTGGATGCCTTCTGTTCTGTTTTGAATCTTTGCCAATTTTCATGATGGTATTTCCATAAAGTCATATTTGTTTTCTGTAAGAATATATTTCTTCTCCATTTTGGTTTGAATCTGTAAGATATTATGGTTTCCTTTTTTGGAAATGGAGAAAAAAAAAAAGTAACGTATTTCACTCCAAATGCCCCTCATGTACATAGTGCAAATGCGATTGCCACAATGTTAATATTCAAGAGAAAAAATGAGACACATCAAAACCCAAGAATCTAAACTTCAGGAATCCAGTCAGTGACCTTTAAGTCTTTGGACAGACCCTGGAAGGGCTGCCTTCTGTTCCATGCTGGGAGCAGGAAGAATACAGTTTTCCCCTAGAACAATTGACTGTTTGGTTGTACGCACCTACTAAAAACAAAAGATAAGAAAGAGCTACTCAATAACAAAATGCTAGTTTACTTCGGCTCCTCTGTGCTTTTGGAGAGAACTAGCAGTTATTTGAGATAATCTTTTCAAGGAAAAGTCAATGGAGCTGATAAGAAGACTTCCTTCAAGAGAATTTAAGCTGAGAACTCTTTTTCTCTGTACTGTCCCCTATGGCTGAGATGCAGTGTTGTGTTGAAGGCTTTGGCCAGAGTTAGACTGTAATCTTCTCGTTTCTGAGCACTCCAGAGCAGTCCTACCTCTTTCACTTTACAGTCTTCTGGGTCATTTTGAATCCAAGTTTCTTGCTAGAGCTAATTCTAAACTGCCAAAAAGTAAATGTTCTTAACCCAAATAGACACTTTAGCCAGTAAGGAAAATAGCAATACAAGGGAATGGGTACCATCCCACCCTCTCATAGTCAAGTACCTGGATTGAAAATCACTTCATATGCGCTACTTTATCATGTGTCTCCAAGGCTGATCAAACAGAGTAAAAGACATGCTGTTTGGGGAACACAGGCAGAGATTCTCTTGACTTTGCCCCCCAAAAAGGCTGGCAGTGAAGTAAAGGGGGAAAAGTCTTCCCAAGTCCTTGAAAATAAGACTCCTCCGTATCAGATGGCCTGGAGCAATTCAGTTTTTCAGAACAGCCTCTTGTGAAGAAATCCATGTTTCCTTCAGAGTGTTTACATGGGAGGTTACAAGTCTGAACAGGCTTTCTTTTGGCAGTTATCATTGCCATGCAGGTGACAGGTGGAAGAAAATTCCTGGAACTCCCCAGTGTTCAAAGGCAGACGCACAAAGTTTATGAACCCACAGTTTGAAAGCACACCAAATCCCAAAATCCTGCCCTGGGCAGGGCTCTAAGGGAGTAACTGAGCAGTCAGAGATGCTTTCACTGATGTATAAATGCAGAGCAGGATAAGGATGTGCTACCTTCTGCTTTGCTCTAAGCAGAAGCAGCATGTGAACTCGGTGCTGTCTGAGCCTTGGCTGCCTTACTATTTGGCCAGCGGGCTATTCAGGCACGGGATGTGGTGCATGAATGGAAGCATTCATTGCCTTTCTCTTCTCATGCTTCTCTAAGCCTCTGGGCATTGATCCTATGCTGTTGCCTCTTATCCAGAGCTGAGGAAGAGGCTGCCTCTGTCCTCTTCCCCTCTACTCTAGTTCCCTTGCAAAACAGAAAGCAAGATTCAAAGCAAGGTTCAGCACAGAAAGCACTAATCTAAAATAAACTACCATTAGCCATAATAAAGTCCAGCGTATCTCCAATTTATCAAACATCTGTAACTGTGCAGAAAGTCACGATAACATAGTCCTCTCTCCAGTTCAGGGGAAGAAAGAAAGCCCTTGCACACATCAGATTTACTTCAGCCAAGTAATTTTCAAGGACCGCAGTATGTGCTGCACAAAGTCCTTCTCACATAGCCTTAACCTATTAACTGCTCTTTAATTTCAGACATAATCTCAGTTAAAACCACAAAAACTCCCTGTTCTGAGCTCACATGTGACCACATCAAGGGACTCTACTTATGATGAGGATTATTAAGCCTGTTGGACAGGTTATAATGACTGCCTTCCCCACGGGGCCTCGCAATATCCCGGCAGTAGTTTTTTGCATGATGTTTTCTGATGATTTCTAAGGATTTTCTGCATAAAGCAGACTATTTCTCTGGACCCTTGTTTCCTAACAGCAGGAACCACTGCTTCTGTTCAGCTGAATTCCACCCCCCCATTCCCTCCCAGAATAGCTGCTGCAATGTTTTGTATCAGACACTGAGGAAAAGGCTTCCTAGAGCGAGTCTCCTCCTGTGGCAGCGCGAGGAGCTGCTGTTGGCTTCACCAGAGCCAGGCTGGGCACTCTGCTGGGTGTTTCTACTTTTCTTTGATCTGTTTTCTTTGTATGTGTTTCTGCAGCCAGCCACATAGCTCTGTGTGTGTACAGATGACAGATGTGTTTATATTGCTTTATAGGTGGGATAGTGTGTAGGATTACATTGCACCAGATAAATGTGAAATGCTAAAGGATGTTTTCATATACTTAGCTCCAACGAAATACCTTTTAAAAGTTGTTCCAGTGTACAGAATACCATTTTCCATGGCAAAGTCTTAAGAGCATGTGCTGCTGCTTAAGAACTTGTACTGCTGAAAGTAAGGTGCTTAAATTTAGAAAACAGGATATACTGAAAGTCAGATTCATTGTATCAGGAAAAGAGAGGGAAACTCTGTTCCTTCCCTTATTACTAATAGTAACATTTTTTCTATATTGTAGAGCTTGAACCTGTTTTCCCAATTGACAGTTTGCTCTTTTTGATGTAGACTTGGTAAAGCTTTTTGCACATAAGCTTTGAAGAAAGTACTTCTTAAATTGGTAAGTATTGTGCCTGTAGCATGACACTTGTCATCTTTTTATTTATCTTAAGAACTGAGCAACGATTTTCAAAAGGTGCACAACAGATTATAAGGACAGCTTTGACAAGACCAGAGGAAAAATGACACTGGTTTAATGCTTTGGGGGGTTTGGAAGACTGTAGAGTACAAACTGTCATGAAGCCAACTTAATATAACTGTTTCCTTTATACTCTAAGGATTCACAAGGGACTTCACTGCTAGCATACAGGAAATAAAGTCTGTTGTGCTAGAAAAAGACTTTGTTGCTTACAATTTAGAAAACTACACAAAGTTTCCTTAAAGGAAATGTTACATTCATACAAATTCCCATATTTATTTGTAGACAAAAATTCCCATTCACATAGCAGGAAAACTAGACGAACACAGAGACAGCATCGACTTAAAAGCCATTATGGGGTAAACAGACCTACACGACAGCAATAAATACAACTACACAAAAATTTTACTTAAATGTAGATATATCTTTATTATTGCCTCATTTTCTAGTACCAGCCTAATTTCTTAATGGTAATTCTTGAAAATAACTTGCTACATGAATGCAATTCTTCAGTGAGGAGTTTGCAGAGTTTATTTTAGGTAAAGCTTGTCTTCTGTTGTTACACGATTCGACCAAGATATACTGACTTGGGATATTTTTCCTTTAGATCAGGCCACTGAACGATGAAATAATCTGAAAAGTAGTAAAGGATCTTTCCAGAGAGGGATAAAGTTTCCACACGGCAGATGCTCTCTACATATACAATGATTGATCTCTTTATTCCTAGAAGGCCAAGAAGAAGAGCAGATATACAGACAGGAACACATGTTCCTGGTCCATTGCACAATATCTAAAAGAGATGAAACATATTACAAAAGTAAACCATGAGTTTTTTTCATACAGTAAAGAATTAAAAGGGTTCATATTCATTCAATGTTACATTTACACACAAAAAAAACATATTTCCAAATATATTAAGCAAAAAAAAAGGCACAAAAACACCCCCAGAAAAAGCAAGTGAATATGAAAAAATCGGGGAGGTAAAGAAAAGACATTATTTCAAAGTAGCTGCCAAAAAGTATTTATTTGCGTGTCATGGAGGAGGAAAAGAGCTCTGATATGGCACAGTTAATTTCTACGAAGGAAAAGTTTAGAATTCCTTGGGTATATAACTTACAACAATTTCCAAATTCAGTCACAGCTTTGTGTTGTATCAGTCATGAAATCTATGCACCTAATAAGTTGAAAGAAGTTTAATTAGGATTACTAAACCTGAGATCCAGTTATAAACCTCTTGAATTTTGTCTTAAGTCAGCAAAACACTTAAGAGTTCACCAAAAATGTGCTGATGAATTGAATTAGGACCTTCATGAGAATCTATTAGCTGATAAGCATGACTGGATTTTATTTTTTATTTTTAATAACATTAGTAGACAGTTACAAGCATACAGAAGAAGGTGTTTTGATAAAAACATATCACATCCTTGTAGCAGAGGATCTCAAATTCACTTATAAATGTTAACAGTAAAAGGAAGTACTCTTTTAATTTTAGACATTGTTCAACTGAAAAATTGCTTAAAAGTAAAAGGTTTAAACCAGGGTATATTAGGCACTCTGCTTGGTATCAAAATGGTATATCAGGCAAGGAATTTCTTACTAAACTTAAATACTACCATGTAATCAGCAGTTTTCTGCACAGCTGGAGTTACATGGAAATAAAGAGTTCTTTTATAAAATCATGGCTCTATATCCTATAAACTCATATTTTTTTTTTTTTGTTTTTGTTCCAAGTTCACCAGCCTGTGAAAGATATTATACTGGTGGGGAGAAAAAAACAAACACTGAGTTTCTCTTTCAGGGCTATAGCAATCATCTCAGAATGCTTCCTTCCCAGCTTCAGGGCAAGATCCCACTGGCTGGCAACACCTTGCCTCAGTTAAAAGGGGTAACAGCTTCAGTGCTACTGAGTCCTAAACTGTCTCACCTATACTTTGCCTTTATCATAACCCCAGAAGTCTAACTTGGGGATGTGATGGCCATACTGCTGTTCTTATCAGAATTAACAGAATGTAATACTATTTTCAAAATTTTATTGTGGATCTTGAACTATTGAATTGAACTATTTATTCATGCAAGACTTGCTGACATTTTCTCAAAGTCCCTTACAAGCAACATGCTGTATATAGTTTTAATCTTGGAATTTTAGGGTATCAATGTCCACACATTCCTGTATTTGAAATGTGCAGTGGTGCACTGATTTTATAAGCAGTTATATAGCTAAGAAGCAAAGAAGCTGAACACATCAACTTTGCATGCTATTTTGAAACCAGAGTAATATACTGTGGTTTCAAACCTCCTGCTGAGCCTGACTTCAAGTAAATCCATGAGACTTTAAACTCTTCAATCTGCTGAGAATGAACAAGCTGTATTTTATACATCTGGCTTGGTGAGCAAGGACATAAACCAACCACACACACTGCCTTTTAGCATTTCATAGAAACTTTTCCATACCTGTGAACTAAACCATGCATTTTGCCCTATTTCTTGACAAGTTTGATTAATTTGCATGGATGTTGATCGTGATACTGGTACATGGCTACTGATACGTAAGTTAAGGCAGGTTTAGGTATCTCTATTTGCAACAACATCTGTTCCTGTACTGTAAATAAAGGAATAGGAAACAATGTGGAGTGTTCTCCTCTGTCTGCAGGCAAAACCCACCAGATGCAGAAAGAAGCTGGACTATTTCAGACAAATGCGTAAGAACCACCAAAACTGTCCCAGTAAATTATTTACTACTTATTTTTGTGAGTTGAATATACAGTCTAACTACTGATTTAATATTCAGAATTCAGCTTTAAGTGAACAGATAAAAATGGGCACCACTGCTGAACACTTTCTCTTTCCTTCAGTAGAATTACCTGGAGTATACATATTGTCTCATCTTCAAGCTCTTTCTCTGTTGTAGTACTGTTCTCTCCTCTGTTCTTTCCTCAGTGTCATCAGTTTCCAGATTTCTCTGTACTCAACCCAAGCCTCTGAGATGTCTCCCATCCACCCTTTCTTCCCTGGTTTTCTCTGTGGTTCATCTCCCTCTGCATCCCTACCTATTCTGCATCCCTGCCCTTCCACCTCTCCTCCTTCTGCAAAGGCTCTGCACTCTTTTGGCCTCCATCTGAGAACTCAATACAGTTGTCTAAACAAGGAGTTTCACATTGGTTTCTTACTTTCTACAGTCTGACATAAAAAAAATACCACTTGTGGATATGATTTAGGTCAGGTAGACATCCTGACACTCTTCTCAGCCCATAAGATGAGAATTGTAGAACAGGTTTTATAAAAAGCTGAATTATTACAACCATGGTCTTTATCAAGCCATTGTGCCATACACTTCAACCTCCTTCCCCCCTTTATTAAACTTGGCTAGCACCTCCAGTCCTTTTGGTATTTGATATTCTTTTGTCTAGATGCACACACAGAGGTAAAAGCCACAATGAATTCCAAACTAAGTGTACTTACAAAAGATCATGTAATGAAATAACAGTAAATGGGTCTATTTGTGAACCTCTGTAGCTCTAAAGGCCACACTGAGATGCTGTTATTTTGCTGAGGAGCAAAACAGAAAAGCAATAATCAAAATCATAAAATAGCTCTCCTATATCCAGGTTTTGATATAATTCACTCAATTTATACTTTCTACTGACCAACTTGTAGGCTGCTTCTCAAATGCCCTTTGATTCATGGAAAAGGACTTGCATGCCGGAAAAAGGATCAGGAAAATTATGGACTTGGCATCTCTAAAAAACCATGATATGATCATAACTCATGTCCTCTGCTCTTTCCCCTTCCACACGTATCAGTTCAAACAAGACAAAGCAGATGTGGCTTTATAGGATTTATGTATGCCAAATGCTCATAAAATACTCTGATTATAGATGTTGCCATTCCAAAATGCTCAGATTTAGGAACTGGCCCCTGAAAGAGACTCTAGTATAAACCTGCTGAAGGTCACAGACAAATTGCTCCCTATCTGAATTGGGGGTCATGATCTGTAAATCAGAACTAGTAATCAATCTTTCTGAACATTAAAAATTAACCTTCAGTTAACCTTCGGTGCGTGTCTAGAGACATGTCCTACCTAGAACTGGTGTAGTTGCAATTGCAGTGGCAATTCCCCTCCAAAAATCTGGTCTGACCAGTCCTACTTACTCCCTCTCACACTGTCAGCAGGAAAGGAAACCAGTGTTCCTTCTGCCCAGAATCCAACATCATACACTCTTCAAGGGATACAGGGGAAACTTCTGAGAAAACAAATATGTACCTCATAAAGAAGAGGAACTAGTGCAGAATCTGTAAGCTAGAAATGCTGCTGTTCAGCTCCTGTCAGTATACACTTGCTGATTGTGGAAAGGAACTGAATCATGTACAGCTTTCCTTAAATATGTAAGAGAAGGTGACCTGTCCTACTAGAGAATCTTAAAAAAACTATTCAAAAGTAACTTCTGGAGAATGATTGATGTCTTACACCTTGAAAAGACCAAATTTTGTTTTTCCTCTCCAACAGAATGCAAGTACCTCTCAGTGAATCCAATGGCAATCATTAATTAGTATGTAGGGATGAGACAGGCACCTATTGGGCAAGAAGGGACCAGGGCCTCTACAAGGTCAATCAGCTGTTCAGGGTGTTTCCCAATATCTATTTACTTTAGCTACAAGGCTGCCTGTAGAATATTTGTGTTGCATGGAATATGTCTCAAAAATCTTTGGTTTATTTGGTTCAGCCTCCCTTAAGGAGGCAGCAGAAAGGGGGAAAGAAGGGGCCAAAGACAATTTTTGTATCACCTTTGAACTGCAACTGCCAAAGGACTTTCCTGGTCACTGGGCTATCTGACTTTATTGCCAACAAGTGGTAAGAGATTGTTCCAGAAGCCAGTGCTACAGGTCTCTCTACACCACTTACATGCACCTCTAATGCAAAGAAATGTCCATCTCACTGCTGAATTGGCTCACTAGCTCCCTGGGTTCACAGCTAGGTCTGTAAACTAAGTTGTACATACTAAAAACCTCTACCAATTCAATCTAACCAGACTTTAAATTGTAAAATAAACTAATCAAGCTGTATATTAATGGAGATTTAAAAATAGAGGATCAGAATACAAAATTTATCTTTAGCTACTCTATAAATCTAATTTAATTTTAATCATTTTCATATAAAAATTGAATAGTTCTTGCTTTTACATTTCAGATATTTTCCACAGCTGTTGAAAGAAAATAAGCTAAGCCAGCAGTCTGGCACACTGAGAACACTGGCACATGGCACCACTGCTGATAAAAGCTACTTCAGAGTCGGTGAATGCAGTACTGTGGCAGAGTGACATTTACCAGCGAAAACACTGAAAGCAGAGCTCACAGCTTCACTGGGATTAAATGTCAGGGCACTGATTAAAGCAAAAATGAGTAAAGCAGAAAACTTGCAGTTTTTCTCATAAATATGTAAACATACATTTGCTATATATCTTCAATGAGCAAGTATTTAAGTACTACTTATGTTCCCAAATTACAACAATCAAAGGGAGGTCAACGTGAGTCCCCCTACACTTAGTAGAAAGTGGAAAACATGTGTGATTTGTTTTGCATAAGAAACTCTCAACACCTGCTGTTTTCCTTAATGACTTTTGCAGAGATTGGCCTTTGTTACCTGAGCAAGAGCAGAAAACTGTCCAGCTTCCTAGGGCTGGAGAGGCTTGTGGTGTGGGAATGTTGTTTGCTACTGTGGGGTGATGTGCATATGTGAACTGGAGACTGTGCTGCTTTACCAGACATGGTGTTACCTCCTGGAGCATATTTAGGACATTGCTCAGGCCTCCTTAGTTCTGGTAATGCTTCCCTATTCCACAGTGCTAAACAACTGGAGATACGACTAAGGGAATAGCAGGTGGCGGTGACAGAGAACTAATAAAAGAGGCAAAGGTAAGTTGAGTGATACAAAGTGGATCCAAGCTGGGTTAACTGCATGATCTCTGTAAATCTACGTAAGTTCTACTTTTAAATGATACGCAATACCTGTTTTTTAACAATGTAGGGAAAAAAACTATTAGATATTCCTATGTTATAAGAACAATGAATGTTTTCGTTTGTGTGTTTCTTGTTTTGATGGGGAGAGGTGGTTGTTTCTGTGGCATGAGTATGCAATGAATTAATTTGTATTCTGCTATGTAAATTACAGAATTTTAGGAGCTTATCAGCCCTTACTTGTTTTTAGTACTATATTACTATTTTTAAAACTTCACACTAACGTCCTGTAAGGTGACATATCCAGCTGAACAATTTTTCCTTCACCTACAGAAGTACTGAGTGCTACCTACAAAAGCTGCTGTAATCTGGCTTCTTGGTTTCAGCTGTGCCCACTTCTTGTCCCATAATATACAAAGTTTCCCCTGACTTCTCAGTATATCCTGAACAGTCCCCAAACCTGTGGGAAACACCAGGACAACACTAGTTATTTTGATGGCAACTAAAGCCTGGATGGCAAGCAGAGAAAAATTTTTACCTTTTTCATGAATTAGTAACCCCAAAAATGTTTCAAGAGATACATTGCTCATCCACACAGAGACACTGCAGTTACAGAAATATCTCTTCTAGGGTAGATAAATTTAATAATCGGAAAAACAAGAGAAACCTGAGAATTTGAGAGAAAGGGATTTCTCCTTACCCAAACATTGAGAGGGAGTGTTCTTTTTGAAGCTTTCGCTAGTTTTGTATTTAACGTATCTGAAAATTCAAGTTTTGAACTTTGAGAGAAACTAGCTTAAAACTGTTAATATTTTTTAAGGTTTTAAAAAAAAAAGCAGAAACCTTTTTCAACAATCCTTTATTATAGTTATTGATAGGGGAAAAGAGGAATTTAAGGTTCTGTTTGAACAATAGAACTAAAATACCTATTGGTTTATTATTTTTGGAGAGTGAAGATCTTATCCAGTTCCCTTCCCTCCACAACCTGTACATAAAACCAGCTAAAACTTCACACCCTATTTTCTGTTTGAACTTACCTGCAGAATGCAAGATAGGACAAAGAACCCCCCAAAAACTAGCTGTGTAGTCTGATGTAAATCGGGTAATTAGGGTAGAAATCAGGTAATTAAGGTAGAACTGAATTATACCTGGGTACACTTCTATCTTCTACTGTCTAAATCGCTTGAATCATCAGAGGTGCAAAAAGATAGTTATAATGTTCTGCATCAGGCAGTTCTGCAACACAGCTTGTGTTCAGGTTGGTCAGCAGCTTGTAGCATTTACATGAAAGCCTTCCTTGTCCACCTCTGCATTTGTTGGTACAGTTGCTGTTGTTATTATCATACATTTACACAGTAAGTGAGGTGCTCTTCAAAACAAGCAGAGACATGTGTGGTCCTACAGGCAGATTACCTGAGCAGGATAATAAGATCGGTGAATGCCAGAGTGGGGGAGAGAGAAGTGGAAGAGCAAGGACTTATATTAGCACACTACGCAGCTGGGTTTCTAATGTGTACTAATTTTTTTAATGAGTATTACTTGCATCATGGAATGAAAGACATTGGGAAGCATCACTAGCTCCTTCTCTTTTGTAGCTCTTACTTTATGAAGGTTTGGGGAGAGGGAGACAAAAATCCTACCCTAGTAGATTTTTCTATGGGAGAAAAGGAGAGCTTTCACAAAACCACCAGGAACCAGATGTAACAACAGGATTGAATTGTAACAGCGTTAGGCATTGTCACTTCTGCCTTCTAGGCACTCAGTGGCCTGACCCAGAGTTATCAGCCCATTGTCCTCAGGGGCAAGAGACAAGGATGAGGCCCAGCTTACTGTGATTTGCATCAGCATCCACATACAAAGTAGTGAGGGAAGCTCCTTGTTTCTGGATTTCAGCAGAGCACAGGAGCTCAGCTATGCATGTGGCTATATGACACTGTAAAGATTTAAAACAGCTCAGGTCTGTTTCTGGGTATGCCCAAGGGCTTTACTGATGAAGAGGAAAGATAACTGGGGTCATTAAGTGCCTCAGAAGTTAGGCAATAGCTTCGTGAGCAAAGTTTGAGAATCTAGATTTGCATGCATAAAGAAATATGCAGGTTTTAATTTATTAATTTTTTTAAATGAACCTAACTTTGGGCACTCTGTTTAACTGCTCCTGTATGACAGGTGGCAGGTCTGTCATTGGGATTAAAAGGTTTTTGGAGTGGTAGTTTCCATCAGCATACTTTCTAGCCTAGTTGCCAAATGTAAAATGAGAAACACAGAACGAATCAATTAAAAGTTACAATAAATGATAGGTGTGAAACTGGTAGTAATGTTCAAGTCTATGGGAATGTTGGCTATTAAAACATCACATTAACACCCAGATTGTCAGTGGGACTAACAAAACAACCAGAGAGTATTTTGAGAAACAGTGGGAGATGGACAGAAGGTTGGTTAAAAAAGATTACCAAAGCAGATACAGGGTGGAGAATAAACTAACTCCCTACCTACATCACTATGTAGTGGGTCTGTGGTTTATTGCTGCTCAAAAACTAGTATGAAGTAACGGAAATTTGACTTTGTGTAGATAAAAAAGTTGGTCATAAAACAATACAGTAAAAGGCCTTTGCCAAGTAAATGAAATAGTAGTTACTGAACTACATCTGTAGTTAAAAATACTAGGTACCAGCTGTCTTTCAGCAGTGTTACCTTGGCTGAATCTGAACCTGACTACAGTCTCTTGGTCACTGTGAGAAATACTATCCAATCATTTAGAGCTTATTTACAAATACTTTTTATATCTCCTGACATAAAAAGCACTGCTTATTCTAGTAGTCTGCTTCTACTCAAAAGGAGAAATTAAATCCAAGGACTGTTAAATATATTCATATATTACTGATAGTAGCCTAAAATGAGCCTTTAATTGCAAATCTCAATGTGCCTTTCGTTAGTCAAGCATTCATTTAACTAGAACTTGAAAGCAGTATTTTAGGTTAGCTAAAGATGACATTTTATATGTACATAAAAACATATCTCAGGTTACTGCCTAAACACTGAAGTTGGCACAGCAAGAATGTGCATCAAATACCTGCCCAAAATATCTTCGCAATGCAAACCCTAGAGGTGTTGGCAATCTGTATCTCATACCAGTGGTTAGATTTAGCCAGACTGTTACGTTTTATAACATACATGGAAGTGTCGCCAGGGTGTTCATTAGGTTTATAATGAACCTGATAGCTGATGAGTTAAGACTCTTTTATGTCTAAAGTCTGCTTAAATCTAAGCTAAAAACTCACTTCATCTTTACCAGTACTTCTGTGCTCCCTCTGAAATGTAGTGTCTATAGACACGTCTAATCAGCAGTCACAGAAAGAGCAGAGCTACAACGAAGCTTTAAACCAACGGACTGGAATAGCTGTAGATGTTTATCTGTGCTCAGCAGAGGGTAATTCTACATTGTGGTGCAGAGTAGCAGTACACAGCACACAAGGTAGAGGAGGGGTGAATAAAACTAACTTCCATCAACACTGAGAAGTTAAGCACAAATTTTGATAGCTTAACTTTGGGTTTTTTTGACTAAACAATTTGTGTCACTGCAGGTCCTAATCTGATATTCTTACTCTTGCTTATTTTGACTGTTTTGATCCTCGAACAACAACAGTAGGTCAGACACACCGTCAGTCTGGTCCAAAAGAATTATAAATAGTGGCGAAAGGTTCAGTGTGTAAAAGAATGCAGCAGATAGTCTTAATATTGCATTATACAAAGTTCACTTGTTATGAAGTGAATAGAGAAAAAATGCCACCACCCAGATTTTGTAGCTTTCCATGAAGTACCAATAAGAACCGTGATATAAGGGACAATAACTTACTATTTGTCACAGTAATTTGTTACAGTGCTATGAACTTTTGGGCAGGGCACAAAGGATGGAAAATCTTAGCTAAATGGAATAATGGTCTCTTTTCATTTAGCTTACTGTGTGAACATTTCTGTTGCTAGAAGCTGCCTGTAGTCAGTTTAAGCAGTCAGGGGACCAGACACGTGTGATGGGATGTGCAGTCATAAAAGAATAGGTAGATTGCTACATGCATGATGAGCTGTGCAGGTTTCAGGCTTCTAGAAAGTTTAACAAGGAGAGACTCATTCAACTGACAGCTGGTGGGGAGGGAGACAGCAGAGCTTGTTCTTGCTGTGCAAATGTAAACTTCTTACTACAGACTTCCCACAGGAAGGAGGCCCTCATGTGGGAGGACCGCCTTCTTTGCCTGATTTAACCCAGGTTTTTCCAAATAGCAGTGATCTGAAAATATCTGCTTATTTCAGGCTCTGTAGGGCCCTGAGGCACTAGGAACTGCTGAGAAGCGTCTCCAGAAAAGGAAAGAAGTCTGGTCCTGAGGGTCCAGGATGTGCAATCTACTAATGAATAAGGCTTTATGCAGCATTTCTGCCCAGTTCTAGGTGAAATTTAATTATATTAAAGGACAAAATCACTGGTACAAGTACATAACCCCTCTATGGCTGAAAACGAGGACTGGATACAGTATTTTGCAGTTTTCTGCTGTATGGTGGGTGCACATCCTTTGTTTCCAGTTTGAATGTCAGCTATGCCAGAATGACCAGGGATAATCATGACCCAGACAAAGGGCTAGATCACCTGAAAACCTGTTTGCAGGGTTGGCAAACCAGCCCAAGAACAATGGTTCTGTGAGCAGCAAGAGAACTGAAGACCAGTTTCCTTTAACTTGTATCTTCTTAGCCTTTCCCTCAATGAAGACAGTAAATCTCTCTTCTCTGACCAGCTGCCTGTTTTCATGGTAGAAATTTGCAGTCTTTGAGCTACAACTGCATGCTAAATGTGGCAGAAATTGATGAATGGTTTGAAAAGCTTTTCTGGGGAAAGGTAGGTGTAGGCACAGTGCGCTGGCACAAGCCTTGCTTCCCTGGAATTTTAGGCCATTGTAGAGGAAGCCTATTTAAGGCAGATAAATGTTGCAAAAACTGCCCACTATACATTCGCTTGCAAAACATGCTGACACTTATATTTCTATAATTCTTGGCTATACAAACACAAGCTGATCATCACTTCTGACATCTTAATTGTTACTTGGTTTAATATATCTAAAGGGACTTGACTTTGCAGAGTGCAGATGTTCATAACTCAGAAATGGGCCTCCTGAAGATGATCTCAAGCTGAACAACTAGGCTAACTTTTACATTTCTTAAGCTCTCTGGGGGCCCACTTCAAGTGTGGGTCAGGTCCTGCAAGACAGCAAAGGTCTCCTGGAAGTTGTTCAGTTCTTTCTGAACTCACTATCTTGAAGAAGGGTCGGATGGAACTGCTTTCTCATGCAAAGTAAACCCAGAAGCTTTGCCAGAAGATCAGTGTGAGATACAAAAAGGGACACAGTGCTCATATAAATAAGCACATAGCAAGTAACTCCTGTGCAGCTAGGTTTGCTGTTTCCCCTTTGCAGATATTTTCATTCCACAGATATGCAAGCTATGCCAAACTAAGCTTATCTGTTCCAAACCTTGCCTTTGTGCACCTAATGGTTTCAGGTTCCCTTTGCAGCACTTTTCTTGTTCTATATTTCTTGAAAACAACAACACTTCTGCATTTTTCTAGCTTTCGGGTGCCTGGAGAAGACTTCAGTCATTCCTTTGTACTTACACGTTTCTGACAAGCCTAAAAGCAAATGTAAGGATTTAGGGATCACTTATACATACAAATGCTTTAGAAGCAATTCAAAGTTGTCTTTCCCTCCTGCAGTTAAACAGAACCAGTGTCTAGACTGAAAATGTAGAGTACCCACAAGCTCTAGTGTTTAAAAATATGAAGCTCTCAGCATGATGTAATACTGTGCTAGTTTCTAAACTCGGTCATGCCAAAAGTTATAGATGACTCCCATAAACTCAAGCATTTGTCCCAGCCTTTCTAGTTCTTTAAACTACTAAGCATTGCATTTTGCCAAGAGTAGGGTGAGTCGCAATTCCCTGCAATCCTTTTTGTCTGAAGGTAATTAAATACTGCCAGTTGCTTCACATACCACACAATCTTTTCACTGGCAGTGTGAAGCATTTTAATCCCTGAATCACTCTCCTTGGATAAGTGTTTTAAAATCTTTAGAGCTCTCTGAGTTTCTATATTTTACAGAATTCTGAAAGTAAGACGTATACAAGCAGTCGTATGTAAGCAGCTTTCAAGTGGTGTAAGATTTGGCATAATGCTAGAGATGCTTCTGCCAGCTGCTACTGTGGTTGATACTTGCACCTGACAAAAAGTAACTGGGGACAACCTCCCCTCCAGCCCCTCTCTAATCATGGATAAAGAGTCTTGGATATCATTTTGAGTCAGGGGTTCCCTTGAACACTACAAAGGGCTTAAAAGCCTTGCTGAAATGTATTCTCAATTTTACAAAGGCAACTGTTTTTCAAAAATGTTAGTCTTTTGACAGCTTACCATAGTTTATCAACTCCAACACTATTTCTAATAATTTTATGTGTAAATCTCACTGTCACTTTAAATTCCTTTTGTAAACAGAGAAAACATGAAATTAAATTAGTAACTTCCTGCTTCCTACAGTAAGCTACATGGTGAGTTTTTTCCAGTCAATTTCTTTTGCAACAAGTAAAAAAAATATATGCATTAACCTAACACAGTGGTATAGCAAAGGGATTACTAAATATTACTCACATTTGCTCTGTCTGCTTCATGTAAACAAACTTGACTATTTCCCCTGCCCAAATTAAAACCTCTGTAAAAAGAATAGCATGTTATCTTCTTCTCTCTCCCAACTCTACCTTTTCAGAACAGGCTTGAAAAACAACAAATGCAAAAAAGCTACTTCTGTTGTTCGGCACAGTAAATTGCTTGAAAAATTCCAGCAAGCAAGTAGCTTTTGATCTGATAGGAACTGACCAGTACTACTGAAGCCGATGAGATCAAATTATTCACAGCAGCCTCTCTAAACATTCAGAATACCACAAATATATAAAAGCCTCTTTAGAATTGGCCATACAGTTCACAGTGGGAGTTAAAAAAAGGTCTCCTTACAAATAACCCCTGTGGGTGTCTAGATGCTGCTATGAAATTATGAAAAATACCTTGTAACTGCACTAGTCTTTACACATTTCATTAAAATATTTAAAACCTCATAAAATATTAACTTGAAATTCTGGTAAAATAATGCTTTTAAAAAAACCCACAAGTTTAGGTTACTGACTCCTTCAGAGACTTTCAGCTGTAGGGAAAAAAAAAATCCATCTGTAACCAAATTTTCTGTTACAGAATTGTAAGACTTAAGAGTAGGAGTCCAGTGCGTACCTTTTGCATTAAAACAAAACTTTATTGATTGGGTATCTCCATTTTAGTTCTACAGTTTGACAACCCTGAATGCTTCTGACTTGTTCAAGTGTGTGGAATACTTTTAAATGAATGTGGTAATTAGCATGAGAGTGCAGTTTTGTGAACAGCTTAAAAAGTTACCGAAGTGCTGAGGAGTTGCTACTTCAGCAATAAAGTTTTTTGTCATTAGATGAGATAATTAATGTCAGTCAGCCAAAGACTAAATAAATATGCATTGTACCTCAAAAGTCCATGTAAGCATAAGAACTGTATCTGTTTATATTTGTGCTGGTCTGAACCTGCCTGTGCCAGACTGGTCATACCATTTTAGAAGCAAGTCCAGCTAACAGGATAACCGGGCTTTCAGGCATAGTTTGTGCTGTTGCAATCCTAAAGAGATATTATCAAGAATAGCAACTTTGTTTTTGCTAGTTCTACCAGCATTAACAAGGAAATGACACATTCTGATGTTACTTGCAAACTTTGAGAAAGAAAACTGGTATTTGCTGCTCTAATTCACCAGCAGTGTAACCTGTTCTCTCTTTCTTGATGTATTGCTGCTATATTTCATTTAGCGTTAAGAAATACTTTTTCTGTGAACTGTAAATCTAAGCATATGAGATATAGTCTGCAATGTGTTGATATTTCAAATGCTTCTATGATGCTGATTAGCAAGTTCTCAACGACTTAAAATTTACTTTACTTACCAAATCTGGTTTCAGTTTGTTGGTCAAAGGAAGAGAGTAAAGCATAGAGTATAGGGTTGTTACTGCAGAGGAGATCCAGGCTTGTCTAACCTCACGGCTTCTGGGAATGCGATGAAGGGTGAACTGGAAGAGAGCAAGATAAGTGGAACTGTTACTTTTCTAAGAATGTTGCTCCTTCTATAGCGTTACTACATCTGTCTGTGCCAACCTTTTTTTTTTTTTTTTTTTTTTTTTTTTTTTTTTTTTTTTTTTTTTTTTTTTTTTTTTTTTTTTTTTTTTTTTTTTTTTTAAATCTAGTTTGGAAATGTTCGGGTATAAGGGCTTTGCACAGATGCCCGTGGTGCGATGCTTAGCACTCGTGGCAATAAAGTAAACAGAAATACTAGAACTGCATACCTATTGTGTAATCCCTTCTCGGGTTACTTTAAAACCTTCCCAAGGTCCCAGCCAGCCGTGCCGGCGCAGCTGCCCCGCGGTGTGTTAGCCGAGTGCGGCACCCCGTGGGCACCGCCAGCCCTGACCGCACAGCCCGCACACGGGGACTCTGCTGCCTCCCGCCCGCTGGAACCCTCTGTGCATCCACACCCCAGAGAATGCAACAGCTTTTCTCAGTCAATGCCCGGCGAATGCTGTTAGCAAATATCGCTATCCTTTATCCTTTAAATGAGTACTCAGTGAGTATTCAAAAGATATCTAAGTTGCATATTCAAAATGCAAAATATTTGCATAAAGAAAGAGGAAAGAACATCTTATCATTAAATTAAAAATAAATCTTTTTTTTTTCCCTAGGAAAAAGTAAAGATTATTTACTGTGTAAAAGGTATCAAATTAATAAAACAAGGATGTTTTCTTCTTGTCTGAAAACACTGTGAGCAGGTAACAGCAGTTAGGCTGCCTGCACTCTTTGTAGGTGGCTCCATCTCTTGATGGAGAGGAGCTACACATCAAAACTGCACATAAGAACTTAGTGCTATGTCAGAAGGCAGTCCTTATCCTAATGTTTGACTGTTTAAACGAAAGACAAATATAAAGGCTGCAGTGACACTGACACACTGTTCCTGTGGACAGTGGTTGTTATCTCACTTCATCTAGGACAGCAGATCACTACCACTCTGGAAGAACTTATACTGGGAGTGAGAAACACTAAATATAAATATTGAAAGTTACCCAGTTACTTCAAATACACATTGCTAATTATTATAGCTTAGTCCTGGTGATTTGTGCCCAGGAAAGATGATGTTAACAGTGGCTGTACAGTAAATACAAACTACAAATCAGTCTTGAATAGCACTAACTGGGACTTTTTTAATATTTAAGTTGGAAAGAATAAAACCCCCACACCCACATTTATAAATGCAGACTGTTAATTTTCTTAGCTGAAATTAACCTATTTTGTTGTGATATGTTTCTTTAATAGCTGTGATACCAACAGGCATTAACAGATGTTATAAACTGGGTTTTTTATGTTTTATTTGCAGGTGTTGAAACTCTGATTGCATTACTCTGACAACAGAATATGGAAAAATAAATATGCCCTCTGCTCCCTATTCAACAGCTTTCTGGTTATCACTGCCTCTCTGTTTCTTAAAGCTTTGGAAGAGTTCAGGTGATAAAAAGAAATGTTGTAAATGGAGTTTATTTGACAAAAAAATCTGCATGTGATTTTCTTCATCATTAGAAAACCCAAGTAATTTCAATAAAACTTGGCAGGGACCCCAAATAGTATCAAAGAAGAAATTTATTTGTAGAATTCAAGTAAAGATCAAGCTGATTTTATCTGTTCTTTTCAGAAGCATGCTGGAAACTTTAGTCCTTTACCTACTTAATATTCGTGTATGCAAGCATGCAAGGAAAAGCTGGTGGAAAATAGCAACTACTCTGAATTATTATAAGATGCTCAACTGAACATACTGCAATGCTTGCAAAGAAGCTGGGTTTACACAGCTCCTTTTCAAGCTGAAAACCAAGATTTCTTAGTATGGTATCTCTCATGAAACAAAAAATGGAAATATATGGTCAGAAGAGGTTTATGTAAAGGTTAGTTAACCTGGTTGCTCATCTTAGACGTGACAAAGGGGAATATAAGATCCAGTGAAGAATTCATGTTCTTCAGTCAACAAATCTAAGTTGTCTTTCTGTTGCAAGAGTAGGCTGACAGCAACTGGAGCAGGTTCTCTATGCTGAGCATAGAAGGTTCCCTGAGTAACAGCTCGGGGAGCATCCACGTGGAATATTTATGGTTACAGGCTGGGTACAACAGAGTGATAGCAGGACCAGAGACTTTTCATAGGAGGCATTTTGGATTTCTTTTTTTCAAATGACTTAGTAGGTTGAGGTGCAGCATTTTCCTTCTTGAAAGCAAGATGCTCATTCTGGCTTCTTTTCCTTCTCCCTGAATACTGTAGCTGTTAGAGCTAGGCTAGACCACAGATCAGAAAGTAAAGTATTTGTGGGGGTTTTTACATCATCATTTTCTTACATCACTGATTTTCTGTTAGGTTATTTCTCTAATTTGTCTTCCATCTGGTCCTTAGTTCTGGAAAAATTTACTTCCTTCACAAGATGGGGAAGGGAATAACCATGTGTGGAAGCATTCAAACTTTTCTATTCAAAGCTGTAAGAAGCTACTAGCACATAATTTTTAAATGCTTGATGATCTCCAGCATCCCCAGTAACAAAATGCATACTATGTGCCAGTATCTGAAAGCACACTCTGAAAGTTAGCAAATACATTTTATAGGCATGTGATCTTTACTTTCCAAAATTTATCTCCCATTTTCTCTCTAAATGCTCAGTGGAAAAAGAATGGTCAAAGGAAAATGAGCATCTGTTATCCAGACATCAAACTCACATGCAGCCAAAAATATTTCTTTGGCTTTCAGTGTTGAAGGAAAATATAACTACATGATCTGTTAGCAGTCAGAGGGGGTATGAAAAGGAAGCTACTTAGCAAAAACAAGTGAACTAATGGAAAATTATGTTATCTTTTAATACTCAAAATATGTATTTTTAAGAAATTTAATAATTTAGGTTGGACATTTTTCAGATAAGTGAATATAACTGTGTGAATGGCTATTTACCAAACAAGATTTCTCAGAACAGGAAATACCTCTGGTCACTTTACTAAACTTTCATCCTCAGTGCACAATGAGAGAAGAGACCGCCATGGTCAATTTAAACTAAATCTTCCCCACTTCATCCGGCAGCTTGTGGGCAGGCGAGGAACCTTCAACTTTCAAGGTGGAAGTGGGGTAAGCAGACTTAAAAATGTCATTGCCAAGTGAGCCTGTGGCTCACCTTAGCAGCAGCTGCCTTACAGTAAAAGGGTTTATTCTAAAAATCACTGTACCAAGTCCTACATCCTTTTGTCCCAATAGCGCTGCTGAAGGCAATGTAAGGGCACCGAATGAAACTGACACCATGTAAATAATTATTTTACTCCGTGCTGTACTGTTTGCTCAAGAGGGCTTAAGATTTTATAGTTAGAATACTCACTTGGGCACTGGACTTATTCTAAACTCTAAATTAAAAAATACCATCTTTCTACTAATTTCACTGGATGTCAGATCACACTTGAAGTTAGCAGTCATGCTGCTGTCTGTTAATCATGCAGCAAACCAGCTCAAAGCAAGCAAATGTGATTAAAAGATAAACAAGATATTTTAATGATTTTTTTCATTATTTTTAGGAGTTCAGCATTCACTCCGATCATCAGCCACAAAATTCTGACATTCAGAGGCCTTACATTTCTTTTAAACACGTTCAATATTTTATTTTAAAATACAACCAAAACACAGTCTAGAAACACACAAAACCAATACAATTTCAATTAAGGTTTACCTATATAAAATATTTATATATAATTTAAAAAAAAAATAAATAAATTGTGTCATTGAGGGAAATGCCAAATTAAAAAAAGAACCTCCCCACCATATTTCTGACCCAGTATATTTATAGCTACAATAACACTTCAGTGGCTAGCTGCTTTACAAAATTAAAAGAGATCTATTTTCAACATGTTTTTCTTGAGCAAGAGTCTTCTTTATACAGTCGCTTTCTCTACAATTATGTTTCCTCATTGGTTTAAATGGATTAACATATAAACAGGAGGTAAAGACTGTTTCAAGAGAAAGTAAGAAAGGTGTTTGTGAAAACTGGTAGCAAGAACAGCATTTGCTATTTTAAGTAGATTTTCAGTGTCTCTCTAGTACACCAATAATCAATAGTGGTTATTTAGCTCACTTTTAGAACCATAAGCCCCATTATCTATAGAACGGTTAATACCTAGAAAATCAAAGGCACTTGCTGTTCAAATAAATATCCTTTTAAAGAATCACTTCCAAATTGCCTTGAGTTAGAATGCCATGTTAAGATCACTTTATTTTACATGAATATATTTAACAAGTTACCTGGGATTTAGGGAATGTTTCAGACCTTTTTTGTTCAAAAGAACGTATTTTAGCTTCACTCATCTTATCTGAGTCTGCTAAAACATAATGTCTAGGAGAGTAGGACTCTGACAAACAGCTAAGTAACCTCAGGATTTCTGTTGTGTGCCCACCTGTGAAAACAAAACAAACTGCAGTTAGTATATGGGAAATTTTGTAACTTTCCATTTCTTCAGCTGAATTGGTCACTTTTCTTTTTGAAACGTGTTAGTACTACTACTTTCAGTGATGCTCTTCTGAGAGTAGAGGATTCAATCAGAGGATGATTGAGACTAAATGTTTAAGTAATGTGGAGATAATCCAGCTCCCACTGAAGCTGTATTGATGGATGTTTTTCAGCAGGGACTGTGCTATCCCAGCTCATAGTACCAAAATCAACTGGGCAGCAGTTTCTCTTGCAGCCACTCCAGTGTAACAGCCTGGTGCCGACAGAACAAACAGTCCTGCTCCAGCAGGGTGCTCTGACCACTGCCCTTGAACAGGTGCTCACAACCTTCCAACTGCAAGGTCACTTGGTTCAGGGAGCTAAACTGGCACCAGACTGGAGAGAAGGAGAGGAAGTACTAACTGTGCTTTTTAGAGGGAAGGGTTAACTTTTTTTTTTTGTCATTTGAGCTTCCTGAACTGCAGTTACAGGGATACTGCAACAGGGGAAGTCTGTGTACAAGGTGAGGTGGAACAGACTCACCTTTTATCTGTTGGACTGGATCAGCTTAACATCAAACTGCACTTATGCTATGTGCATAAGCATTTACTGAATGTGTGACTTTTTACTCTGCTGGCAGCTGCAGACCAAAATAGCAAACTAAATGTATTCCTACTACCTCCTTCTGTCCAGTGTCACCAGGCTCCTAAGAGACCTGTTACACAGGTGAAACACTTATGACTGGTGAACAACTGACAAGCAAGGCAGGCTATGCTATGCTGTGGCCTTTTACAAACAAGAGTTTGCCACCTTTCCACACAATTTCATGCTGTATTTTTTAAATATGTTTGGAGGTGTTTTCTTGTCAGCAATGTTTGCTGGAGGTTTCACAAATTTTAATGCAATCATCTGAGCATTCACATGAGAGTAGGAGACTCCTACTTAAAGTCTCAAATAGGCTTGAACATTATATGAATCTTAACTGACATGAATTATTTCACCTGGTAAGCTTATGTATAGTGAAAGTATTCTTTTAATACAGACAAATTAGATTCCAAAGGACTGAAGGAAAACAAGCACATTTCCAGCCCTAGTGGAAGTAAAGACGACCTGAAGAATTATAAAACTGCCAGTGAAACTCAGATTGCAGGAAGATCCTGAGACTGTTACTCAATTAGTTGGTGCACAAAAAAACAAAGGGATAGTGAGGTGGTGAAATCAAAGCTGGCCTGGATTTGTCAACTGCAACTTTACAAATTCGTTTTTCGGGGCAAATTAATTGCCCTGCAACTTATGGGACGAGGTTAACAAGGAGCAGTAGACGTGTATGCGCTCCCTTAGCATGGGGTGACATTCTTGTATCGCCTCTGACGGACCCACGTGAGGCTCTTGTGAGTAAATCACAGGAACGTGGTTTGGGTAAATTACAAAACGCCACGTATGTCAGGGGTGTGCCGATGGTTGGAAAGCCGTGCCCTCCACCGCCATTGATAATTTTTGTCAGCAGACTGAGCAGCCGCACAGGTCAGTCATGCACTATTTTATCGGTACGTTCGTGAGCGACTCTGGAGAAGTGCACGTGCTGCCGGAGGGAAAGGCTCTGAAACCGAACTGCCTCACATAAACACGGACGAAAACGCCCCAGATAAATACGAGGTTTAACAATTTCTCAAATCGAGCACTAAAAACCCCAAAGGCAGGCGGTAGCGCGGAGGGGACCCGGATGGGTCCGGGTGGGCTGCGAAAGCTGCGGCGGAAGGATCACGGCACCGCGACTACAGCTCCCAGCATGCACCGGGGCCTACTGGCGCGTGCCGCGCCGGGCCCGCCCCGCGCTGCATGCCGGGACTCGTAGTTCCAAGAGCCTTGCGTGGTCGCTCTACGGCACCATCCGCTCCCGCCGGAGGCAACCCCCACTCACCGGAGCCAGCCACCACCAGGAGACTGAGCGGAGGTGTCCGTCGGCCGCGGCGCCTCCTGGCCAGGAGCGCCAGCGGGACAAGCAGGAGGGGGAGAAGGAGAAGAAAGGCGGCCGGCTGCAGGAGCTCCATGGCGCGGCCGGCGCCGCTCCGCGAGGAAGCGGCGGTGACACCTCCTCCGTACGGCGGCTGGCGCGGTTCAAACCTCCTCGCGTGGGGAAGGCGGTGGGGGCGTCGGGAGCGGTGCGAGGCTGGGTGGGGGGCGGCAATAAAGTGTGAGGGGCTCCCGTGTGCGGGGCCTGTGCGCCCCGAATGTGCGGGGTCTGTGTTCCCCGTGTGCCTGAAAAACACAGCATGAACTCGTGTGCCGGTCTGTGCTCCCGCCGTGTGCCGGGTGGGCTCCGCGCTCCTGCGAGCGCGGTCCGAACTCGCCCCATGCGGGAGCGCGACCGCGAGTGTGGGCAAGAGCCGGCGCTCCCCGGGCCCCTGCGGGGGCTGCGGGCCGCCAGAGGAGGTCGAACTGCCCTAATTCACCTGTAAACCGAGACGTGCGTGCCGCAGCATGTGGCTGTCATGTGGCTCCTCTGGCACGGACAGATTCCTGCAGGAATTTGTCAGCATGCGCAGGCATAACACTGACCCAGGTACGTACGCTTGCATGCAGATGTAATTTTCTGTAATGCATAAAATGAAGGATATTAACATCTCGCTGCCTGTCGCGACTCTTGTTTTCATTCACTCTAATACTTCAGCTTTTTATTTCAGTAAGAAGCGTGGAGCAACAGATCAGCACTCTTTTCGTCCCTGTCAGCATCCGCTCTTTGTTCGGAGATAGCGATGATTCAGCCACTGGACTAATCTCAGATGAGATGTGTGTTTGCTAGAAAGAGTAAGATATTGCATTTTATGATTAGGAAAGAGTTTGTTCATCACTGTCCTTAAATTATTGCCCTCCTCTTGGCCAATGAATCAGGAGTAATGAACTCTGGAACTTTATGGAGCGTTTTGACACCACTGCTTTATAGGCTGAATTGTCACACATATGAAGCGTGACAGCTGTGCACTTGTATCTCAAGTGCACAAACACAATAGATCAAAGACACTGCAATTCTGCATCTGCCTGCCATGGTTTATCTGGCTGTTTTCCCCCCTCTTATTTATTCTGAACAAATTGGACTTTTTGTAACCCTGTTGGCCTTGGAAGCTGAATGTTTCTCAGTTTTAACAAAAATGTGCCCGTTGTGGGCTCCAGTGGTTATTGTGTAACATACAACTAAATGATACATGTTCTAGCTATCCTTTGTCATCTTAGGATCTGAAGAGAATCTTTCTGATTCATGCCTCACAGTTTTACAGATTATGTTTTTTTTAATTTACATCAGTGTAACATATAATTTTGCAGTTGTTTTAGCAGAGACTATTAAAAACAATATTACCATGGTAAGCTTGTCTTCCACCCAAATGAGTAACCTCACAAAAAATATTTTACTGCCTAATCATTGTTGACATTTGGAAGCAACAAGATTTTAATTAATAGTTCTGGTGATGATGCATGAATTTAAAAAAATTCATTTTGATTTCCACTTAATTAGCTACATAAAACTAATAAGTAGGGACAATAGAGATGCGTGTCTCTCAATGACAGAAGAGGAAGAAAGTACCACAGTCCCTTTCAGGACATCAACTACTATGTTAAAACAAGCCAGTAAGTTCTATAGACAATTTAATTATTAATTTTGACCGTGGTGATCTTTTCCCCTCTTGTACCTTCTTCAGTGAAAATAATGTCATTGATGTAGAATTTAGCCCAGATTGTGACAGTGGCTGTAGCTAGCAATTGTTTTATTTGTTTTTTCAAGATTTTTCAAGGTCTTTCCTTTGCTCTTATCTTTTTTCCTACCATAAATGTTAAAGCACTGCTTTTTATTAGGCATTTTGTTCCAAGAAACAGTCCTGGAAACTAAGCAGCAAGGAGTGACATAAAAAGCTTCAGCTTCTTTTCTCCTTTTCATGTTATTTCTTCTGTATGTACATACTTCTCCTTCCAATACAGAATTCTTCTGTAAAGCTATTTGGTGAAATTATTGAGGAACTGACCTAAAACCAGTAAAGTTGTAAGTTTGTTTTTTCTGTTTTTGTTTTGGTTTGGTTTGATTTGGTTTTTGCTAGGGAAGTTATTTATAAAACAGAGGAAAAAATAAGAGTGATACATACAGGGAGTTCCTTGGAGTAGAAAATTGAGGATCTGAGAGTTCCTTGGATGTAAAGCATAGTTCCTGACTTTCAAGGAGTCTAAAAAGCTAACCAGTGAGTTTGCCTCATAAACTCCTACAGCAAGTGCTTGAAGTCTTCTAACTCATTGTTAATGCTGCTAGAGTAAGTGATTTAGCTTTCAAGTAGTAAACACAGAAGATTTCAAGGCTTGAGGGGAGAGTCAGAGTTCAGTAAGACAGGTTAAAATAATTAAAGACTGAAGCAACAATCTGCAACCTAGTTGCAGTCAAGGTCTGTGGATCTTTTTTCCTTGGTGAAAATTGAGCAGAGCTCATGAAAATCCCATTTGCAGCATAATGCTGTTAATTACGCCTTTTCTCAGTAGGACATAGGTGTATTTGTGTTTTTTCATTGTGGCAACTTCCTGCTCACTTGATATGATGTTCTTGGACCTGGGAGACTTGAGTATGAAGCTGTAACAGTCACGAATCAAGGAGTTTCTCCTACTCCTTCAGCTACGCTGCATGCTTGGTGATTGATCCTGATCCATAAGTACCTTGAGAATTCTTCATCTCAGCATCAGACATCCGTGTGAAAGTTAATGTGGAAAGCAGTGACTCTCCCAAAGTTTAGCACAACATGGTCACATTAGCTAAGTAATGGAGAAGCAGGTGAAGTACAAGACTTCTGCAAGGAAGGTGCTGGATCCTGCTCTCCAGTCTGCAAATCAGTAATACTGCAAGCGAGTGTGTGACCTGCACGTCTGGGAGGAAGCGGTGCCCTTGGTCTAAAAAGTCATTTGTCAGAAGGTGATTCAAGTGCAGTAATTACAGAAGCTTCCTCTGGCACCTCTGCTACTGTTGCACAAAGTAAGCTTTGAACTTCTTTACCAAAGGAGAAATAAACTACACTTACTCTAAATACTTGATCACTGTTGTTCAACTCTGAAACTCTTGAATAGGAAAAAATAGGTGTAGTATTTTTTCCATGTACTGCTCGTGAGACAATGTTCCAAAGAAAAACCTGCTTGCTACCCTTTTTGTATGTGAATATTCTCTCTGCAAGCTTACTAGTACATCTGAAGCATGTCTCCTTTGAAAGTTACACTGGTGGGTACTAAATGGAACTGAGAAAAACTGACTTTTCATGTTTCAGTTTCTTTTGTCTCCAAGAGGAAAGGCTGTAATTGGAATATAAATAATTTTTTTTTCCCTGAAATGAAATGTTGGCAGCTTTGGCCATCCGACAGTGATTCGCTTCCTGATGTTCCACTTGCAAATGATCTAACTTTAACTGTTAAACAAGAGTCTTTCTATGCAACTGAACTACACCTTATAGTCACAATTTCTTCACTGGCACTTTGAATAATTGTGATGTTAGGGTTTTTTTCCTTCTGATTATGAATTCTAAAATTAGATCTAAGAACAAGAGTAGTGTTGTTTTCTTAAATGAGGTAATTTTGTCTTGTTTTGGCTTAGAGCGCAGCTCCACAAATGGTTGCATCAGCACAACTGTGGAGTAAACTAGCAAAATGGTAGAAGGAGTTAGGTGAGCAAAAGGGCAGGAATTGCTTAGTCAGGCTTTGCTACTGAAAAAAATTGTAATGTGGAACCATTTATCATGTTAAACCTCAGTCATTTATTAAATGTGTCAAAATATTCTTTTTTTCAGCATGATACTTTCACAGAAGTGATTTGCAGAAACAGACATGTTACATAAGTAAACTTGATTTTCTGCAAGAAAACTGTTTCTTTTTATGTGCTTATGGTGTTTTTAGAAACATTTAAGAACAATGGTATTATGTTTTTTGATTAGGCAAAACCTGAAGACTTCTGACTGTGTTTCTAGTGATTCTTCTTTAATATTAGAGGTGCAAACTGCATCTGGAAGACTCTAAAAGAGAAACAATATCATGAGTGTTGTAAAAAGTTTTGTGTTTGGGAAGGAAAGGGATTTTTAATTAAATCAGTGGACTAGACCATTTGGAATCAGCTGGGGACATGATGAAGCAGGCAGCTGATAAATATATAAGATATTGGATGATCTCACATGAAGGCAGAATTAGGATGTTATCAGAGCCAGTCTGGCAAAATTTGTCCCTTTTAGCAGCAGGTACTTTCAATTACTTTGGGCCCAATGCAGTTTCACTTTCTTATGAGTTATCAGAATTATAGGAATGTAATCTTAGAAGTCCTGATTTGTATTTGCAATCAATAACAGCTGTAATATTTATCTTAACATTACAATTAGTGCTATGCTTCTTGGTATAATGGCACTTCTTATATATATTTAAGAGGAGTCTCATTTGTTTAGACACAAAGATACAGCACTTGCAAACACTTGAACAATGCTTTTGCTAAATAGCCAAAAAAGTGGAACCAAATTTTCTAAATCACAAGACTTATTCCATATTAAAAATTCTAAAAAAAGTGATTTTTTTTCCCATTCACATTTGCTGTTCTTTAATTTTCAGTGACAGACAACAAAGTGGTTGTGAGTTTACAATAACTCAGTACATAAGGTATCCTTCCCTCCTACTATTTCACATTTCTTTCTTATTGGCAATGTTTTTTTCTGTATATAGTCTTTGGAAGTGGGGGAGGAGGTTGTTTTTAAAAATTTGTTCAGGTCTAAATACCATGTATGAATTTAAAATCAAAGTACCAATTTGTAGGGAAAATGTTTTCTCTAATAGGCATGAGCCACAGTGCTAGCAGATGTTCCTTTAACCTGCTACATCTGAGAGCATGTCTGGAGGGCTGGTGTGCGTGGCTTTGATGACACAAGGTTTGGTAACCGTTTGGGTGCATTCTGAGTGTGCTTTTATGAAGCAAGGACTTTAGTAGTAGACAGCACCAAAATTACATAATGCAACTTGTTGTAATTACTGGGTAGCATGTTCAGGGAGCAGTTCCTGTAACATAATGTAAAATAATGCTCTTCTGTCTATTCAAAAGGCCAGGAGAAAGAGACTACTGTTTTACTTAAAAGTACTGAGTGTCCTGCAGGTCCTTTGGGTGCCTCAGCCTCTAAAAATAAGGTAATTTTAAAAAAACATTCCTAAAAATAGACTTGAAGTCTAATATTAATCTCTCTTCAGATCTGTAATGTTAAGTAAAATTTGCAGGGTGCTCGGAGGTTAGAATGTAGGATTCTCTACATATTCACTGCTGCTTCTTGGCTGGGGTTTTCCTGAGCTTTCCATGTAAGCATTTGTAAGGAGGATGAGAAGAAATGGACATTTGTTTAGCCTTTCCTGGATTCCTGCTGTCAGAAAACTGGCCATTGCTTGTGCAGGGAGATAGCCTGGTTTCACCTATCAGCTTGTTTCTGTGCACAGCTCTTCCTCTCAGATTGAAAACCAGGTAGTTGTGGGGCTGCTGCTGCTGTCACAGATCATGTTCTGAATTTCAGTGCTCAACCCTCAGCGCTCTTAGGCTTGAGAAAAGGGTGTCTCGCCCTTCTGTGCTCTCTGCATCCTCTCTTTCTGAGCATACAAAACACAGCAGAACTGACACTCTCCAATGTAAGGACAGGTTCCCGAGTTGAAAGCAAGGAGAGTTTTTTGAGCTGTTTAGGTTTCTAAAGATCTAGCATTGAATTAATGACATGCTGGAGCCAGAAGGGGCTGGTCATATTAAAAGAGTAGGGGAGATGTGTTCTGGTTTTGTTCCACATGGTCTTTCATTTTCTTTTCCTCCCATTTTTCCTTCTGTCCTTTCCGTATGCAGTTGTGTTTAAAAATATGTCTTTTATTGACCATTGTTTTGTGGATGCTGCCAGATATGGCTGTAGGTTTGGGGATTTGACCAAGTTCTGTAAATTGACTGTAAAAGTCAATTGAATGTAATGACTCCACTAGCTGCCAATGGAGATAAATTGAATTCTTTGTAGAGTTTGCAAGGGCTGCCAAAGGTATCTCATTTCTTTATTTTAATTTTTGTATGTCTGCGTATAAGTCTTGCTACACAAAATATTAAAATTTTGAAATGTGAAGCTTCATTCTATTTCTTCCATCTCTTAATTAAAAATATGTAAGATGTCAAGCACAGCAAACCTGTTAAGAAAAAGCTGATACAGTTAGAAGTCCAGTTATGGCCAATATAACTTGCCTTCTGCACTGTACTTTAACAGTCTTTAATTATGTGATAACATAAAATTTAAACACAGATACCTCTCACTTACATTTTTTTCATCAACCACGGGTGATGTGTAATACTGTTCTCTCTATGTTTGACAGTACAAGAAAAGAATGTCCCTGCCTATATTACAGTTTTAATGAATGTCAGGAAATTATAAATCCTTTGCATTAGTTACTGTGAATTTAATGCATTGTTAAGGTGTCAAGAGAGTTAGCTGGTCGATTCCCGTGGCTGTGAATTAAGCAGTGATAATGAGACAATTACATAGTTAAGTTGTGATATTAATTATTTTGCTGAGTTGTGATTAATATATTATTGAAAAGAAAAAATATTACATATGTGGAAACATGAGTTTTTATAGCAGCTTCCAATTTACTAACACTGACCAAATTCAAATAAATAATAGAAATAATTTCCAAAGAGGGATCTTACAAGGGATTTCATACCCTTTTTAGAATACTTTCAAGAAAAAATTCATTGTTTTCTTGATTGTACCTTTGTGTTTGAGGACTGGTACAATTGTAAATACAAGCAATTCTTAAGTAGCTAATAGTCAAACCAAGAGCTTGTATAAGTCTTGATATTTTTTTTCTCCTTTTGTTTTACATTTTTGTAGTTAATAATCAGATAATGAGAAGCCTTGATTCCTTTAACTTCCACAGGGGTTAAGGGGAAAAGAAGTACAGTGCTCTCATCCAGATTATTTATTTTTTGTTACAACATAAAGGAGTTCTTCAAGACAGATGCTATGCAAAAGTCATGAAACAACTGTCCCTGTTTAAGGAGATCTATTGGAATATGCATTTTTTTAAAAGAAAGAATAATTACACAAGGTTTAGAGCATTACCTGCTCCAGCACTCAGCTTTAAGTATTTTTCCCTAGGATAACTTGACACAGAAGAGTTCGTTCGGTGTCCATTTGGCCTGTATACACGACCATCAAATTTTTTGAATTCTGAACACCATGGACTTGCTGCATGATATGTCTGGCGCATCCAGTGAGTCAGAGAAGTCCAGTCCAACACTTAGTGCGTATGTGTGGGGTACAGTGTGTCCAGAACACACCCGACCTGTGCACTGTAGAACATGGCATTGGACTAGAACATTTTGGTCTGCAAATGTGCAGGTACTGCTGCCCAAGATACCTTGAATCATAAAGCTTCTGCTTCCAGTGGTGAGAGTCCTGCCTCCTCTGGGGCATAATTTCCACATAGAAAAAGAGGACATCGCCAGAGGCACTCCAGATGTATAATGTCCCTTACTCAGCAAATCAAAGGAACAGGTGCTGAAATGTTGGCTCTTCAAGCAGTCCCAGTAGAGTTACTGCGGAAAAACGTGTATGTTTGCAACAAAATGAAAGTGGGAAACACTGAAAAAAACCCCAAAGGCAGTATTTGAGTATATCACAAAGTGATTTTTCTGCAATTTTTTTAGTTAGACAGTATATTTGATGCCATTCATAAGGTGACTTTTCAAACACACTTGAAATGTTTGCATTTTTGTGGTAAAATCTTCCATCTTAGCATTTTTTTCATATATTTACAATTAGGATATCATATATATCACAAAGGATTATTTTTGTATTTTCCTTATTTTTAGTTATTCTTGGTTTTCTATTCACTACTTTTCTAGTATTTGTAGATAGCTGAGTAAGTCAAACACTCAAAGTGAGTGTTACTCATCAGCAAAAATGGATGGTATTGAATAGTGTCATTGGAAGTAGAAGCCTAAACAAAATTCCCCACTTGATTTGAAAGGCAAGCTTTATTTCTGCATTTTGGCACTGATGTATTTAATGTAGTTTCTTCTCTTTTTATATGTTTCTTACCAGGATTGCTGTCTTAAATCTTAGGTTTGAAAGTTGAGTGTATAGAGCATGATCTTCCTTTTACTGAGTACTGTATTTGAGAACTACGTGGAAGACATTTCTTTTTTCCTTAGGTTTTTTTTTTGATGGATTTCAACAGCACTTGGACATATATAAAGTGAGTGTGCACCAGGTTTTATTGTTTCCTTGTGCTGCCAAGTAATTTTCCTCCCTTGTTTGCTCAAGGCTTTCACAGATCAACAGAGGAATCAAAAATCACGAAAAGTGATAGAAATTTTTTTGCCAAAATCTTAAAAATTGACAAAACGCTCAGAGGAAATCATGTTGTCCGAAGAAGGTGCTTAACCTTTTCAGGCTAGTATATCTGCCATTAAAATATCCTTACAAACCATTCTTTCCATGCTGTGCTGTGTGCTGGAAGAGGCACAGTTAAATGCTGTGCAGCTGCTATGGCATGTGCCAAAGTTTAGACTGAGCTAAGTGAGGCTTAGAAGCTATCTTTAGCATACAGATGAGTGATACTATCCCAAGCATGCACTCTGTCTTCTTACCTGAAAATCTGATGCTATCACATAAAATAACAAGTATCAAGCAGCACTGTTTTGTTCTCTACTTGAATTATGCTGATTTTAATTATTAGTCAGAACATTAAAAACCAGATCGCTTTCTGACCCTTTGCATGTTGAATTGTTGGGAAATAATTTGTTTGGTTTTTGTACTGCTTGGCACCAATTTCATGCTTTTCAGTTGTATGCCATTACAAAGTACATCTTCTTCCATTTTCTGCTGTTCTGACATCATCAAATTCTAGTCACTACCCCGTTCTTCCGTGCTCTTGTTGCTAAGAGCCTCAACTCACAAGGCAAAAGGAAGTATGTGCATTTGAAGAAAAAAATCTGGTATTATTTCAAGCTTCTTCCTGCTGTTTCTGGTGTGGTCCATGTTGGAGGTTAGGGAACCAGGAAGCTGTGTTAATCTCAGAACTCTCTGGTTTAAGCCTTTGAGAATGAAATGGTTTCTAGACCCTCAGCTTGCAGATCCTAAAGATGCAGCCAGATGCAGCTTTGTTTACTAAAGAGCCAAGGACACATTGAACAAAGCTGCAGAACTGCCTCCTTTGTAACTCTTTGTGAAGGAATATCAGAGGAAAGAAAATGCATGGAGGAATGCGAGGTGGACAGTGAAGGAAGCTAGGGGAGGAAGAAAATAAAGTGACAGAGAAGGAGGAGATGATAAGAAAAAAACTGTAAAGTGGAACACATGGAAAAGAGAAGGCAGAATGACCTGGAAAAGAAAAAAAAGAGATGGTGTTCCTTTGAGTTCTATGGATCATACTCGGCACATCTGTCTTAATGTGGTTTGATGTTTTGTCATAATGCTGACATGGTGCATCAGTGTACAGTGTAGTGGTTTGTAATGCAGCAGATTAACCTCACAATGTGCTCTTTTGCAGGTCCTTAATAGCTTCTGGAGGGTTACAATCAGGACAATAATACCAATAGAGAGGGTAATGCTGCAGGTGAGGTGTAAATAGATGAAAGAGACAGCATGTGATGAGAGAGATAAATGGAGAAGACAGAAAAACTGGAAGAAAACTGAAGAAGAGACAGGAAGAGGTTCATGAACAGACAGCTTTCCAGAAACTCGCCTTTGTTCTTTTATGGACAGTAAGTACTACTGGCAGAAATGCTGTCTCTAGTGGGGAGGTGAGAGGAGCTAGGAAAGCTAAACTCGCTGACCTCAGATGAGAAACTGAGGGTGGAAGTATAAATCATACTTAGAGGAGGTATACTAAAGCAGGAAAAAGTGAAGGGACATTACTACCTAAAAATGTGATAGGATATGTTACAGTGACCTGTGCTGGAAAGGTAAGACAGATATTCTCTAGCACTTGATCTGAGTAGGTGTAACACACAAAACATGTCTGCTGTTTGGAAAATGAAGATAACGTTTTTCCTCCAGGGAAGCATACAGCTCAGCAACTGTTAACTGGGCACCTGCAGGGTGTTTAAAAAAAAAAAAAAAAAAAGGCAAGGCACACAGATTTGGGGCTTTTTTTCCATGCAATTTTTTGTGAGAAATTTGTTGGTTTTTTTTTTTTTTTTCCTTTTCCATTCACCATTTTCCTTCTATTTTTCAGCCTTTTATGACTAAACCAAATTCAGATCCTTTCTTTTCAGTCTCCTCTTTTCAGTCTTGGGCCTTCTGAATTAAATGCTGCAATATTAGCTGCCTGCAGTTCCTGTGATTGGACTCCATGGGTGGCCTGAGTAATTTTCAGACAATGGAGCTGGTTCTTTTCTCACTCACACCAGTGTAACTCATTGGCTTCAGTGGAGTTACTCTTGATTCACAATGTTGTGAAAGAAGAATTGTGCTTGCTCTTTCATGTGTTCTTTAATCTCCACAATATTTTTGCTTACATGTATAATTGATTTTCTGGAAATATCTCCTGCTGCTGACAGGTAGACCTAGGAACTTCCTAAGACAGAAATAAATGAAAGCATTTTTTAGGTCACTGAATTTAATCCACTGCTTCTACAACACTGTGTTATATAATTTCTTTCATAAACTGCTCAGGTTTTAAACATTCATCAAGACTGTTCTTACTACGATGGGTAAGTTCAGACAGAAAGGTTAGTTATATCCTGTGTAAGTTTAAAACCACAACTGAAATAATTTTCAAATGCTCTGAAGTATTTTCCTTTCTCACATATGTCTCACTTTTCAGTACAGCAACCATGATAAAGGCTTCATTCTTGGCAGAAGGAGGCTCAGCTCTGGGAAAGCACAGCTCTGAAATTGCAGGCATACTTTGGAAAGGTTACTGTGTATTTTTCTATTCATGGTCACATCCCTCTTGCAGATTTTAGTGGGAGCAGTCATCTGACAATAAATTTTTACCATACCTGAAGTGCCACTCTGGAAGTAATTCCAGAAGGAGAAGGGTATGGAACAGGTGTGTACAACTTGGCTGAGGATGGATTACTGCAGACTTTGACTTACTTATGTTGGGCTGCCTTCTCTTTACCAACCAGTTCATTTTATCCAAATTTGTTCCTTGTTTATGGATTTGCTGGGTCTAATTGACATGCAGCTGAAAATCACCAAGATGTTTAATTGTAATTAAAGCATAGATGAAAAGCAGAGCACAATTTTTCTCTTACATAGTGTAAATAAATAAGGTGATTCAGCTGAAGCCAAGAGAATTATGCTGCTACCCACAAGTGCTACTGTGATACCTTCCTGTAGTTCCTACTTCTTCTATGGTCTTTCAGCATATGTGCCCCTGTTGACATGGAATATAATGTTATTTTTTGCCCTGTGTTGCTAAATCTTGGATCTGCAACTCATCTTAGCAAGCCCGTTGCTCATACTTTCCTTTTGTGCTGAGGCTGAACCTTGTCTTCAGAAGTTGCAGTTGTTACTGAGAAAGTTCTTGACAGTTGTCATTTGGCAGTGGTGACTTTGGTTTGCAGCAGTTGGAAAGTGGTGGCTGCATATCCCGATGGAGAGAGGAAGATGTGTATTAGTTGTGAAATTGTGGTCACTGTATAGCAGCCAGGTGGCTGTGGTACTGCATTGGTGACTTTTTGTCCCACTTTTTGCCTATTCTCTTTCTGATGCAGAAAAAGGTGCACCAGTTGCATCATGTAAGTACAGTAAGCCTCATACTTTTAGAACTTGCTGGAAATGCTCAAAGTAATTGTGTGGTATGTTCATGCAACACTTTGTAGGAGTGGTAGAGTACTCTCTTAGTTTTGTTGGAATTACACTGCATATGCAATATGGGCCTAGTCTGTTTGCTCTGAGATTGCTGGACACGGGACCTCCAAGGTGAGGCTGCTGGATCTAAGCAATAACACGATATGAGATTATTAGATACTAAGAATCCCAGATATACAGACAGCTCTCAAAATCTTCCTGAAGAACACTTCTTGTTGGAAAAGAGGGCAGACAACCAATCGAAGGCAACCTGGATTTATGGTAGATATATCTAACCATGTCTGCAGGCTTTCCTGCTACTACGATGCCTTCACGCCCCCAGAGCCAGCTCTGTTTGATCTGCAAACTTTCTTTATCAGAAGTCTGAGAGATACCCTCCCGTACACTCATGTGGAGAGCAGTCAGCTCTGGAATCCTCAGTGCACCACCATTCTCAGCTTTACAGTTGGCAGCTCTCAACCCAGCATGTGGTGTTGGGCTGTTGAAAGAGGGCATTGCCTCTGGTCATGATCTGCTGCGTGCTCAACAACGTGCTGATGGCAGGCCAAGGAGAGAGCAGTGAGGCAGGTCAAACTTGTTTCTTTCACCCACGCAGCACTGGGCCAAAGGAATTATTTGGTAGGCTGTGAGCTACACAGGCCTGATTACAGAGGTTTTGGGGAGAGTCGTTTGTCTTCTCCCAGATGCTTCCTAACCTGTAAGCGCAGGTTGTTTTGAGGCTTAGAGCTCTGACAGGTGGTCTCTGTCAGAGTTATCTGTTCAGTTCAAGACATTAACACTCTCAATTGTCTGTTTTACCCAGCTGCTAGGTATTACCACACTCTTTTGATGGAATACTCCAGGTCATAGGCTGGCATGTTAAAAAAAACACCTACTTTCATTGCTCTGCTCTCCTAGAATGATCATAACCTCAGGCAGTTGAGAGAAATAGTATCTTAAAATGTAGGAGCTAAATCTGCCAGAACTTGTTGTTCAGAGTTTTTGGTTGTTAACCAGGAATGGAAAGAGTCCTTGCCAGTGCCTGCAGGACAGAGGACAACCATTCTTGCTTTCACTGCCACTGAGATCCTCTGTCACCCCAGAGATCCGCTGCTTGTCTGTATGGAGTACCGGTGTCATTACAACTTAAAAGGCAAGGAGTATGTATAAAAGCACTTCAAAGTCAATGATAGAAAAAGTGAGGGTTGTTCTTTGGAAGGTGAATTATGAAGAAAAAATTCTCTTGGAATTTTTATAGTTTAGGTCATCTTGAAAGTGGTTTATGATCCTACCATGGAGTTCTTAGGTTTTAGTGGTTGTTCTGATTCATTAAAAACTGCAGACATAGTAGAAAAATAGGTTGAAGTCTTCATTTATATGAGTAATAAAATTATATCACATCATTATCACAGTAAAAGATGAGGTTTTAATCTTAATTTCACTAAGAAATGGTGTTGATATGATATACCTGTCTTTGTTCATCTCTTTTTGGAATGGAAGAAGGAATGGGATCTCTTCCTTCACTTGTCTGAGGATGTCTTGTGGAATTTTGTTAACAAAAATAATTTTAAAAGCTAGTCAGTCGTAGGACTCAAGTCCTTAGGAAATCAAACTTCAGTAGTTCCGATGTTTACACGTACACTTACCTGGCTGTTGATTCACGTTCAGCAATGGATTAAGCCAAGCTGGCTGGAAACAGTTACGGATCCTGGCAATGTGCCCTGCCCACCTCCTACAGGTTACCACTTTTGCAGCAGGAATGGCTCAATGCCTTGTTAATCAGCATCTGGGTTTCTGCATTCCCTAGACTGGCCTATTAAGGCAAGTCAACATGAGTTTCTGTTCAGGCTTAAGCCATAGCATTCCTGCCGTGGGAGACGTCTTGCTCGAGTGATCACTGTACACACAGGGGTAGATGATTTCTTTCTCAGCCAAAGCTTAATCTATAGGGTGAGATATATATGAATGCCTTTAACTTTATTTTGTTTGAGAGAGGAGAATTTTTAAATTACTGATCTGAAAGATCAGGAATGCTTAACGGAAATGTAAAATTGAGGTGGTTTAGGATGTGGATGATTGAAGGATGCCAAGAGGAAGAGTGTCATGGCTATTATGTTTTCTCGTTGGTAAAAGACTAAGTCTATCCATCACATTTGTCATTGTAATTTTGCTTCTGTTTGATTTTTTAAATACAACATCTCAAAAATGTAAAATAAAAAATAATTTGTTGTAAATCACAACATTTAATTTAGAAAATAGCAAATATTGGCAATACCTGTTCTCTGTAGGATGGGTGCTTTCCCTATGACCCTGCTCACAAATAGATTCCTAGCGCACGAACGGTCACATCAGCACTTTTCCCGTGATATATTTCAGACAATGGGGCATAGTGACCAAAATGTTGTTGGAAGGTGAGATGCTCTGCTTTCCTGGCGCTTTTGCCCTCCCAGCGCCTACGCCGTTCTGAGCCATGTCCATGTAGCGGAGTTTTGGGGTCCCGTGAGCCCCCGTGGCAGCCCGAGGGGGCTGGCGGAGCTCCGCCGAGCGCTGGCACCGCCGGGCCGCGCTGAGGAGCGGCAGGGCAGTCCCGCGCTGTTCCCGCGGTTATGGAGCCCTCGGCCCGGCCCGCGGGGCCGCAGCGCGGAGGGGACGGGCGGCAGGCGCTGGGCAAGCCGCGTCCCCCCAGAGGCGGCGAGCGGATCCGGCGGCAGGTGGCGGCGGCGGCTCGGGCCCTTTAAGGCTCCGGCTGCCGTAACCCGATCCCAGCCGGAGCATCCTGCGCCCGGGAAACGCTGTCCCGTCCCCGATGGAGGAAGCGCCGCAGCCCCCGTAGCCCCGCTCCCAGGTGCTGCGGGCGAGGAGGGGCGGGCGGTGGGCGCTGAGGGGCCGGGGCGGGCGGGGCGGGGCGGTGCGGGGGCGGTGCGGTCTCTTTTCCCCCGCCCCGCGGGGCTGCGCGGAGCGGCCCCTTCCCTCCCTCCCTCCGACCGCGCTGGTCCGCCCCCGGGGGCCGAGGGCCGCAAGCCGCAGCCGGCGGCACTGGGCGCGCTGACAGCGCTCGGCACCGCGGCTGTCGCGGTCGTCCCGCCGCCCGGCAGCGGGTGCGGACGCGGGCGGAGCGAGCGCGGCGGGTGAGCGAGCGCTGCCCGCCCGAGCCGTGCGGGGCTGCCGGGGCGAACGGCGCCCGGGGAAGGCGAGGTAACGCCCGGCACAGGGGCAGCGCCCCGGCCCCGCGGGGTCGGCCGGGGGGGGGGGGGGGGGTCCCTCGCTGTAGCTTCGCGGCTCCCGGCTCCTTGGAGGGTTTGAGGAAATTTGGTAAATGGTATCGCGGCGGACACCTCAGCCTTTATAGAAAGTGTGCCTAATCTGCCGGTGGCTCTGGTGTTCTAAGAGGGGAAAGCAGAGTGGAGTTTGGGGGGTGAATAGCCTTAAATAGAAAAGGGAATGGCTTAAGCTGTGAGTAGCTTGAATTTTGTCGTGTTTCTCCTTAATGCTGCTTACTGAGCTAAGATATCAAACCCAGTACATCTAATCTAGCTGGAGCAATAGAAACTATCCTTTGGAGCCAACAGCACAGCAGAGCTCCAGCACTGCAGATGTTTTATTACTGGGCTTATTATAAAATGTGCAAACAGTCCGACGTTGCTTGCTGCAGATTGGTGTGACAAATTTTACAACTATGGGATTTGGCTTTCAGTTTTAAGCGGATCAGGAGAGCATAGGACTGAATGGGATGTCTTGGTATCACTAGCAGCTTTAGGTTGTAATCTTGTTTGGAAATTGATCCAATTCATCTTGAAATCCAGTCTTGAAGAAAGTAAGGGCTGTGGGCCTTAAACCTTCATCTGCACCTTCTTACCATGTCTTGTGGCTATACTATTGCATTTCTTATTTTTATGATGTGAAAAATTGATGTGGAAACAGTAAGATGAGGGAAGCATAAATGTTGAATGCCTTTGATGGTACAATGCTTGGTAACTCTTCTGCTCCTTTATTCTCTTCCAGTAAGTGCAGACTTGTTTCTGTCAGAAGTTCCTAATGTTTTCGTGTTGGCGGTGAATGAATGAGGAGTCTTAATATTGTTGTGCTTTTTCTTCTAAATTTCATGTAGAAACAGAATTTCAGGAAAACCACTGCATGTTAATAGCAGATGAAACCCAACATTTTTAGCTCTTACTGAGTATGATGGAAAAGTTGTGTTATTAACTTTTTTGAAGTTAATGGTTCAATAGAGTAATTTGAAATCACGCTAGACATATGTAAGCAATACCTTGCTGAAAATTGTTACTTTCAAGTGTTTGGTAGTGTTTATTTACCTGAAGACTTCACTGAAAAGCTGCAAGAGTGAAGTTCTAACCGTGTGTAATTATTGTCTAACTGAATGGCTAAGACAGTAATTTTGGCTAAGCCAGGGAAATACTACTCCTAAAAAACTAGTTGTGAAGAACCAACCTGGATATAGTACTTTTTTTCCTGAATTACAAAGTAGTTACACTAAACCTCCCTCCCCACCCAGCCTTCCACTAGCTCAAAACCCATATCAGCTGACTGAATGGTAATCAATGACTATGCAGTTTGGGTGATAAAGTGTCTGCTCCTGTATAATCCACTGAGTTCTGTAACTTGATCAGACTTTGCTGGACATCTATAAGAAGATACTTGAGGGGAAAAAAGCACAATGTAGTTGAAGCTGCCTCTGACTTGCTAATTTTGGTCACTGTCCTCAGGGCAAAGAAATTGTATGTAATCAGAAGCTTGTTATGTTTCTTTTAAGTCATAACCTTTTGTTTGACAACATGAATGTTTTTCTTGTAAATTAAAAGACAGTCTGCTAAACAACAGTTAATTTTCATGTTAAACAGCATATAGTTGAAAATGACTAAGAGATATGAAAAAATGGTTATAGCTGAACTGTTTTTTTTTTTTGATCTCACATAAAACACTGTTTACACCTGGTCCTTGAATTGAATTAAAATACAACACTGTTAATTTGCTGAAGTAAAACACGCAATTATTCCTGGACTTGGTAGTTCATTTACTTAAACAGCATCTTGATAAGCTTGTATGAAATCAGGCTTGCAAAACTTGAGTATCTATAAGACCAGTCACAGAGGCTGATTGACTATAGTTTCTTCTCTACCTCTCTTTTCTTCTTCTCTAAGCTATCATACTTTCTCCTTTGTGGGCATTGTTTTGTATTTGCTGCTGAAACTTCTGAAAGTCAGATCAAGCACTTACAGTGGAAGTCCCTTTTCTTAAAATAAGGGCCCTGTACAAGTTTCTTAGGAGAAAGATTAGTCTTCTAATGCATTTCTTGCAAGGATTGGTTGGAAGGTTTTTTTGTTTAATTCCATAATTTCTACTAAAATGAACACCTGTCAAACACTGAAATATTATTTACATAATAAAATCTTCTGGTTCTAAGGAAGCAAAACAAAACATGGCTTTCTCTTGTCCAAGAGATTATGTCAGTGTCTTTGAAACTCAGAGGTACTAGTTTAGTCGTTGCAGGTGAATAAAATTTGTAGCATCATGGAATTGCTTTATTTTAGTTAAAAGGATAAGGTAGCTGTGATTGATGTTCAGTGATTTTGCTGTTTTTCTGAAGAGAATTGTCCTTAACCTGGATTTTGGCTTCCTTCACTTTAGGAATTAAATCAACTGATTATTTTTTTCCCCCTTACATAGTCCAAGAGAGATTTGGTTACTACAAATCAGATGACGTAATAACAAAGTTTTTGGCCCTGGGATTAGAATCTGTAACATAGAGTGCTTCTCAGTGGGTTTAAAATGGAAGATTGTTCCTTCAATTGGTAAAGTTTTAGAAAATCAAGCTTAACACCCATTGGCTCAAGTACTTAAAACTGCGTAAAAACTGGATAAAGTTTTATTTGTGTTTTGCATCTTCTTGGTCAGTGGAGGCAGATGGACAAGTACAGGGAGAATCGAGAATACTGAATATCAGGATAGTAATTGAAATTGGAAGTTTTAATAGAGTAACATTAAAAACTATGCAGGATTAGTATGCTGCTGAACTAGAAAAGGTAATCAGAAAACAATTGGAATCAACTAGTTTGATGCAATGCATTGCAGCATTTTGTGTTGATTAGCTGTCCCAGAGCACATGCAAGCCCTAGATAGGCCCAAGGAGCACATCAAATATGTTCTAAGAACTGTGGAGTCCCCAGGACAGGATTAAAGCTGATCTGAAGTAAACACATGAAATCTGTATGATATGGGTGCAGGTTTAACTTAGCAAATCTACTTATTTGTCCTGCATTCTGTTTATATAGCTGTAGTTCCATGGGTACCAGTCAGAGGATGTTTTTTCTCTTCAATTCTGGGAAGAATAAATAGGAAAGAAGGAGATGGGGGGGAAAAAGTTTGAGGTCATCGAACCTTCTGCTTCTAAATCTTTGAAGACACAAGTATTTTTTTTCTTGATCTACCTGTTTCAATATACTCACCATTTACCTTGCAAAGTGAGAATATTGTACTTAATTTTTAAAAAAGTTATTATTTTCACGGGTGGACTTCTCTTTCTTTTTCCTGTTGAAGTTTCTTACCACCTGCAATGCAGATAACAGTTTCAAAAATCTAAGGCATGTTCACTCATACCATAAAGCATGTGAAATAAAGGTGGGCATAAGTGTATTATATAATTTTATCATTTTTACTGACCATTCAGTTGCTGTAGTAACATTAAATTATGCTATTGTATAAGCCTTAATTTTATTTTTATATATTTTCGTAAGTAAAATCAAAGTGAGAGCAGTTATTTGAATAGATACTAAAATCATTATTTAAATATTTTAAAGCAAGACTTCTGCCTTATTTTTTTTCCTTCTCTGTTCGACTTTATGTAACTTGATGTTTTATGAGTTTGTAACCTCTGCCAGTCTTGGAGTATAAAACACACAACCATCAAATTGGAGATGTATGTCAGAAGTTTGTGGCTTCTGGGAAAATACGATTTTGTCTTGCAAATACTGGCAACTCAGGGGAAATGACTGAAGCATTGGGAGACTTATGTTTGGAATTTATTTAGACCTCATGAAACAGCTAACAATCCAGCAACTGAGAAGTCCACTAGCTCTGATGATAGGAAGCTTTTCAGTATGCAGTGAAATTGTGTGAAGTTTCGACTTAAGTGATGAAGAAAAGATCTCAAATACAGACAAGCCCTCAAGTGTGAACACAGTGCAAATTGAGAACTATTGTGTCTGTAAAGCACACAACCAGAAAGCTGCAGTGAGGCTATTGCTTCTCAAGGCTGACCCAAAAACCTCTCTACTATGCTGATCTGATTTCATTGTTGTGTTTTAGAATCCCATTGGCAGCAGTCAATCTGGTAAGAAAGAGATGAGTTTTAACTCTGGAGCTTCCTGAGACAGGAGTGGAGGCTTTAGAGATGGCAGTTGCACTGGTCATTGATCCTCCCTGCCCTTTCTGTAAAGATAAAATACATGCAACTTTGGGTCACAAAAATGTATGTAGTGTGCAAATGTTAAAAACAAAACCAAATGCGACTTCTAGATATAAAACTTTGGGCATAATTTTATACTATTAAGGCTTTACTGAACCGGTTGAAACTTTTAGTGAATAATATTTCTGTTGTAAGTTATCTGCCAAAAAACACTTTCTGTGTCTGCTTAAAGTAGTTAAATGGAGAATGGACTGAAATTACCTTCTGCTTCTCTTCACAGGCTGAAGAACAATGGCTTCCTTCAGCAACCTGACTATTGGCATTGCTGTTGCCAGTTTTACTATATTTCAGCTCCTGTTCCATGTTGTAAGTTCCTGGGTGTCAACACGAATAACACCTGGTTTTAAAAATCTCAGCCAAAAAAGGAAGATTGAATGGAATTCAAGGTAGGATGTTCAAAACAACTACAGCCAGTAACCTACCTGAAATCATCAACACCTGAACAAGCTATGTGTATATATATAAGACTGCAGAAAACCTTATTAGTTAATTATTAGTTAAACATGTGTAAAGATCAGAGGGCTGGCTTCAAGCACTTTATACATATGAAATGTTGAGCCTGCTTCATGAACACAGAGCATTACAAACACTTGTGCATTAAACACTTTGTTAAACAGTGATGCCAAAGTCAGTAAAAAAAAAAGCAGTGTCTGGTGAGAGGTAATATGCTGAAGTGACACTCTAGTGAAGTGACTCTAGTAAAGAGAAGAGATATGAAATTCTATTCCAAACTTATATGATAATCAAAACTATTGCAGTTTATTGCATGATCTACGTGCTAGTGTATCTATGGTTATCTTTTGGGTGCAGAGCAGTTTGCTGTCTGTTTCCTGGTGCTACTACACTACAAACTGTTTTATGTAAGTCGTGGTTTTCCAAGAAATTTAATGAAGTTTTGGTATAGTATTTAAGAGAGTCAGGTTTGACGGGTACATCTGTGTGTTGGTAGGAAAGGAGACTTCAATAAGAGGAAGCTATGGCAGACACAGGGTGTACATTCAGGAAAGAGTTGTGGCAACTCAACGTGAAAACCTTCCTCACTCCTTTTGTGTTTCTGCTTTCCACCACTGGGATGGACTCACCTGCATTACACTTGTTTCCTTGAACTGTTAGAAACTTGTTCAGCCCTGTGATTCTTTCCTGGGCACTTTGCTCTCTCTTAAGCCATAAAGGAAGTCTAGGGTACTAATTGTGGATGGGATGATCAGTGAGGTTTTATTTGCAATATTCTACTCTGAGAGGGTCTATGTAGTACACAAGGTTCTCCAGTTCAAATTAATTGGTACAGTACAACTTTGTTTGAGTAGCCTATTGCAACTTTAAAATATTTTTTCAGACGTTTATCAAATTTGAAGCTCAAAAATATGTACTGTATGGCTATCACTGCACTCAAAATGCATTAGCTGCATCATTGTTCCTCCTCAGTGATATTTAGAGGTGGTATCAGGTGGATACTTTTAAAGTTGTTTCTATTGTTGTAAGCAGCATTAGCAACTCAAATAGTCTTGCCCTTCCATTTGGCAAATGTCCGCTTGCATTGTTCTTAAAGGCAACATCTTAATTTCAGTTCTATCTTTGAATAATTACCTATTTTCAGAAAAACTTTGTAGGATGGCAGTTCATAATATCAGTGCAGCTTAGGTTTATCTCTCTGTTACAGTTGATAGTAGAGGCAGACAGGGAAACTAAACTGTTGGCATTTGGAGCTGAACTTCTGTCTCTAAGCCACATCAAGTGGCCCTTGAATTGCATAATAAACTTTGGGAGGACTTACCCCATGCCTGGTAGCGCTGTGCTGGTGCAGTGCTTTGCATAATAACATATGAATTGTTTCTCTCATAAGAAGTGTGCTGGAAATAAGCTGCTCCATAATCTCTGGGCTACTTTGTAGTAAGATGTTTAACTGCTCGAGTTGATACAGCCTCCCAGGCTATGTCCTCTTCTACTTCTTTCTGCATTTTTTCTTGAGGCTGAAAGCAGGATGTAGATGTTGGCACAGAGATGAGTTGTGATCCGGAGCTTCCTCAGTTTCAGGAGTTAGACGGCGTGAAACATCGTTCATCAACAACTTGTTGATGTTATACCTGAGGAGGGCATGAAGGAAAAGAAAGGCTAACTGTGCTTGTGCTACTTCAGCTCTGCTAACCAAACACAGTGTTTTGTCAAACTGCCTCATAACTCCTGTATTTCACCAAAATTAAGAGACACCTCAAGGAACATCTTATAAGTTCAGAGAGGGTAGATGGATATATATTTATTCTGCAGATAGCTCTGCAGGTAAAGTTACTATCTCTCAATAAAATGAGTTTGGTTAACTTAAATTATTTAAAAGTGGGTAGTTGTTATTTTGTCCTGTATTGAACTGGTGTAGGGAGGGCACACACAAATGATTCTGTTGGCAGTCGTGAAGGAAACTGGCACAGAGGATGGTTACGCATTTTTATCAGCTCAGCTGGGTCTGGAGGAGTGCATCTGTCTGAAATGAGCTGTAGCACTGAAAATATATTGTTACAGTTTGGAGGGCTTTGTATTTAAGTATTTGAGCTGCAGCTCCTTCCATACTGTCAATCTGTTTATTCTGACCTTCCAAGAATTAAGAACCAATAAAGTAAGTGGTTCTGGCGTCTTAAGTATGCTGGTGCTCAAAATGAGTTATAAACTATATTTTGACACAGATGTACTCTTCAAGTTGTTGTGCATAAATTCCTGTCACCTCTCCTATAATACATGTTTGTACTGCTATTAAGTAGTTGTGAAGAAAAAAAAAGTATAAATGAAGGAACAAGTATGCACTGCTGAGTTGCAACTTTTTTGTTTGCAGTTTAATGAGGAGTTAAAGGATGCAAGCTTTGACAGTAATTTCAAGGAAATGTACAGAGCTTGATAGCTTGACCTAGATTCCATATTAAAGTGCAGTGTTGTACTATTTCCCTTCTTCTGTCCTGTCTTTTATGGAAAAACTTCAAAGTCCAGAGTTAAGGAGGAAATCTGCTTCTGCTGCTTTTTTTTTAAATTTTATTTCTCCCCCTTCAAGTGCTATGCTTGTGTCTAGCTTGTATTGTGAACACTTAGGTTTGGATAAACAGCCACTCCAGAGACAAATGCAACTGTAAACTCGTGAGTATATTCTAGGACAAATTTTCCTTCTTGCAGCATTATCCTCTCCTCAAGTTCAAAAATTCCAGGTATTTCTCAAACACTGCATGCCTTACTTTGTTTTAAAAAAGGAAGCAAAGTTCCTATCTTTGTTAATTCTGTGTTGTAAGAGTAGATCTTCTAATTAAACTATTAATTGTCATTAAAATTCCAATAGTTAAATTTTCTTCCTTTGTTAAAAAAAAGGGGTTGAGGCAAAGTGTAGCCTATGCTATAATGGCTATTAATTGTTCTCATCTAGCTTCTCTTACACTTGACTATTCATATTATATTTATCTCCATTAATTTTCTGGAACACTATTGAAAAAGCTGCTGAAAATAGCACAGTGACACTCTTTAAACAAATTGTAAATAGAGCCTTCTTTTATGAAAAGTTACAGAATTTTCTATTGCCAGTAGGCAACAATATAATTTCTAGAAACAGAATAGGGATTATAACCTACTCTTTGCAAAGTCTTCCACAGGAAGGAAGATGTTTTCTTCAAATCTTGAATAGTAAGAGTTTAGACTCCTGAGAGTGCCTTAAGGACATTTAAAATATTAGTGACCTCCAAATACATGTATTCAATATGTACAAAGACTAGTCTAGTAACTAACAGCATTTGTACATTTGTGTGCATATTGTCACAGTTAATGCTGTGAATATGGTGTGAAGGTGTTTCCAATCACACAGCACTGAACCTAGTTCTCGTCTTTCTAACAGTATCCATGATTCAGTACAGATGTTTTGTCACATAATTTTTCTGTATTCCTAGTCACACTTGAAAAGTGGGAAAGCAGACAGTAGCTACACAATATTAGATGCACTTTATAGCAGTGTTATACCCATGGCTAGAGCAGAAAAGTTACACAGTTTGGCCCCATGCCCATTGCATTGTTCTGTCTTCCAACAATATATGTGGACTCAAAAGGCAGGAGTGGTCCTGGCCTGTGTGCTGGCAGAAACCCTGCTGGGGCCTCTGTAAATAGGTATTTCTCTTTAAGTACTTGTTAACATGCAGAGTTTATCTGCAGTGTGCATGCAGCCTGTATACTGGAGACTATTGTCTTTGGGAAAAAAAAGTGTTGAGTCGTGAAGCAAGGACAAGGCAAATCTGATACAGAACGAGAGAAGTATAAAATAAAGCTGCAGGCTGCTAGTTCATATGAACCTGTAGCTATAATACCTCAGGTACTCAGCTACAACATTTTGTTATACAAGTTTTCTCTGTGAAAACCAGAATCTACTTCAAATGCAGTAGAAGTTCTGTCTGAGACAGATTTTTCTGTCTGAGATTTTTCATTTAATGCCACTTTCCAAACCTGAACTTGGCAGACTTGTTATGGGTCATCTATTAATTTGGTGCCTGAAAGGAGAAACCTGCTGCTGCAGGGTGGGCCAATCCGAATATGAAATGCATACAAATTTTCCGGCAAATGGGACAATCCAGAAAGTATTTGTTAGAGAACTAAATGTCATATTGTCTTTAAGGATTCATTAATATATGGAATAATTGGAGGAAAATTTAGATTTCTGTTACTTTTAAGAGTCTGCTTTCTATCTAGTATCGCAAATCCCACTTCAATCTAATAGATTCTTTCTTTTTGACTGTTTTTTTCCCACCTGTCAGTGGATAAGTGGCTGGATATAGCATAAGGCGTATAGAGCAGATGATTGTCTTCCGCAGAAGTATCTGGATACATTGCAGAATGTCTTTGGAAACATCCTACCTTAAGCACAGTATAAGAAGTTGTGAACAGCAGTAGCTCATTGTGACTGTGATCTCTTTTTCAGGACAGTGTCCACATTCCACGCCTTGGTGGTTGGAGGGTTTTGCCTATATATTTTGTTGTATGATGACGCTGTTAATGCTGACCGTATCTGGTAAGGCACGTTACCATAGATGCTGTGTTTACATGATAAAATAACATAATTGAGAAGAAAAAAAAATCCTGCAGTGTATTAATTACTGAAATAATTATTTCATTTCCGTTTAAAATATGCAGTTGTGATGGGTTGATTTTTATGTCTGTACTATTTGAAAATTTGATAATTATTTTGTCAGTAATAATGTCTTAGTTCAGTGTGTTTCTGTGAAGTGGAATAGATAAAATACAAGCAATTGATTTGGAATAGCATAATAAATTACTAAAGACTAAACTGTAACTAAGCATGACCGCAACTATCTCTTTAATAATTTTAAAGTGAAATTGAAAAGCTGTTGCAGATCTGGAGAGTGTATGTCTCTGTCAAAGTTAGAGTGGCCTATTATATGTCTAAAATATATATGTCTAAATTGATAAATGAAGATGTTTATTTTTCTGCCTCCCATAAAGCTCCTTCAATCATTTTAACAAACATATGAAAGTTTCAAGGGCTAAATGCTACCCAAGCAATAGGAATATTTAATAAATGGGCTTCTAATATTTTGTCTACTTAACAAAATATTCTACAGTGAGCTTATATTTTCTTGATTTTTTAATTGTATTGTTTTATTTCACACTTCTTTGAGGGAGGCGAAACAATATGGCTTATTTTATTTGAGTTAATTATAGATTGGTACTGGTGTTTTGACACTTCACTCATTACCCTCTGGAACTCTTTTCCTATAGACGGAGGAGACCATATTTTTCCTGAAGAATAACTAATTACTTTAAGTTTCATTTCATGTTTCTGTCATAGACTGTTGCATTTCACCTTGTCAAAGGACCACACTGGGAGTCAGTTTAAACTCACCTAAATACAGGGTCTGATGTTTGTTCCTCTCGTACATTATCGTAAGTTAATGACAATATAGCATGGACTAGACAGGATTGGGTTCTTGAGGCATTCTGCCATGGACCTGTTCTGTGACTTTAATAAATGTAACACTGAGGCATAACGCATATTTAGGCAACATTGGCCTCTTCTGTATGTAGTGATATATAATTAGGTTGGCTGTTTTTTTTGGTTGCATCCTGATATCTTTAGAGAGATCAAATACAGTCTGAATATCTTATGAGATCTGTTAACCATGTTAAAAGCAGCACGTTATTATGACTCTCTTGGTGAGTGTTGTAGGCTTTATCAGATAGAGGCTTTTATCCTGGTTTATCTGAGTAGATATTGTTCTAAACAGTACAAAAGAAGTCATGAATGGCAGAAATAAAACCTCTCAGTGATGAAAAATAAATAGGATCTTTACATTTACTAAATTTTCAGGAGCAATTCCAAGAAAAATTCAAATTAAATAGAAATCAAACCATTTTTTTCTTAGTAAGTTTCAGAAATTTTTTGTTGTATGTAAATACATATTTTGTAATATATATCGAAAACTTAATGTTGCTTATGAAACCTTAGTAAGACTGAAGAGATAAAAACCAAATTCTATGGGAAATGCCAGATGGACTTTTACAAGGCTGCTCAGTCTGGGCATGTAATGCCCTTATAAGCTGTGGGACTTGGTCATTTACAGACATGAAGGATGCATAAGTATTTCTGTAGGAATTTCTTATTAATAATACAAGAAATATTTGTGAATCTAGTTTCAGTAGTTTGTGAGTGAATGTCCAGGAATCCTTCGTGCAGATTGATTGCACAGATCTAGCCCAGGTCGTCTGAAAATGCTCAGATTTTTGACTACTGGGAAGGTTTTGATATATATTATCTATAATGAAAAATCACCAGCTCTGAGCCTCTGCATATGCCAGCCTAACTTCTGGGTTCATGCAAAGCTGAAATACGTGGTGATAGTGATACCCATATGTCTTGGAACAGATCAGAACTCCTGCTAAGGGTTTGGGCTCAATGGAGAGAGAATTGTGGTATTACTGAAAATAGATAGGGTAGCTCGTAACAGAGACTGGAGCATTGGTAAGTTACAGGGAAACATCACTGTTGTGTATATATCCATTTTTTTGATGGTCTGGGACTTTTCCTCATGCTTTTCCTTTTTTTCTGTATGTACTACAGACTAGCTAACACAGACTATGTAGAAATTGTTTTTGTGGTGGTGAGAATCACATGGTAGAAAATGTGGAGGTGGTAGAGATCAGATAAGGAGAGAGAGAAGATGTAAATAAGTGAAATAAGTGAATTAAGTTGTAGACTCTATCCTGTGACTGTTCATTTTATAGTCATTACAGTTTTCAAAGTCCGATGCTTGATTAGCCTTTTATATGACTGTATCTGCAAAGAACTTTGAAGAAAGTTAGTTGTGTACTTTTGTTTGTTCTGCTGTGCATGTTCACGTGTAATTCATTTGCCACACATTCCTCCCTAGCAATCACCAAAGAGGCAGCTCTTCCCATTTGCTTATTCAAGTCACTCCCTGTTTGTCATTCCTGGCTCTTGCTTGCATCAAAACTAGGCTGCCAACATCAGTGCTCATTAACTCCACTGCACTTTCCCTTCAAGGAGGTAGATGAGGAAACCTAGAATATTTTAGACTAAACTCTAAGTTTTTCATTAATTGAGATTATTTTGGGATTCTAACATGGACTTTACTTGAAGGGAAGAGAGTGATGGACAGTGCAGCCATATATGTTGTTGAAGTGTTGGCTTGGAAAGTCTTAAGAAGGTTTGTTGCAAAGTGACCATTCTCTGGGGAAAAAAGAAGGGAAGTGAACCATTCCCTATCTCATCCAGTTAAGTCATGTTTCCCAGTATCAAGGAACAACTTTCATATCCTCAGTCCTTTGCATCTTCTCTGGAGAAGAATATGAAGGCTCAGTCTTGGTGCTGATGTGCTAAAATGTGTTGGGACCACGTAGAAGTTGGGTTGTGAGGCTGCTGCTGCTGCATCTGGGAGCTCCAACAGGAGGGCTTGTAACCGAAGAGTTTCTGCTGAAGTTGTGAGAACACATCTGTCTATGCTCTATGTCTAAACCGAAAAAAGCACTCAACCCACAACCCACGTAGCTCATGAAATCAGGTTTTGAAGCCATGGAAAAATGTTCCTATCTCAAGTTGTAGTCAAGAGAGCCTCTATGGCCAACCTTAAGAGGTGGAGTGAGCTCCAGACTCTCCTGATAGTGTTTTTATTTCATCTTACAGCAGAATTCTGGTTTGGGAGCCCTATTTTCTGTAAGCTCCCCTCTCACTGAGGGAAGCAGTTAGTTTCAGATACTAAGAAAGCCTTAAAATTTAGTGAACAGATTTTAATAATACAGGAAATCTCTTGCACTGCTCCATTTTAATAAGATTAGGAAATTAAAGCTAAATAATAGCATTTTACTGTGTTCTGGCTGGGGTAGACTTTGTACTGGAGGTGGCTGTAAGCACTGTTAGGTTCCTTTTTTCTTGAAAGGTTTACGACAAAGGTTGCTTTCACAGCTTGTCTTGAGAACTCTGCATTTTATGAATGGGTTGATCTGTCACTTGAAACTCAATTCATACTTACACAAAACATAGCTAGATTAGTTGCACAACTTACTTAATAAATTATGATCTTTACATCAAGGGAAAAGAGATTTGCTTACCAAACTTCTCAAAGTAGAAAGAGGACAGTAAAGTACAAATGTTGCTTGCTGTAGTGTGGATGCTTCCCTTTTTTCATCTGTAATCATAAGTCTGGGTTTGTTGAACATTGTTGAGGAACTGAAGTTGTGTGTGTGCTACTAAGAGATTTGCCTGCTGCTTGTTTGGCACCAAAAAGGTGTGAAACTTCTCTGGAAAGCATTTCTCCTCGAAGGTTCCTTGGCTTTAAAGAACTGCCAAATAATTCCTTTCATGTCTGCTTCTATTCTGTTTATCTCTATAAGCATCCATCTGATTATGAATATGAGTATGAAAAGGACCAACTGAGCAAGATATTTTTGTCATCCTTAGAAAAGTTTTGACACAGGCAGAAAACAAAATTGGAGACACAGAGTGTCAGTTAAAGGTAAAAGACACTGACTGGGCTGTTCTCTCTCATCCTCAGTTTCCAGAGAAGCCAGCTCAGAGTACCTTGCTCTGTTTGAGTTCTAACCTCTAGCAAGGCTCTTGGGGCAGTCTCTACATTAAGGCAGGGGTTAATCCTGATTAGGGTAGTTAGTGGATGTCTTTTATCTGGGTAGAAAAGGATTCAATTTTCATGACTAGAACCTTTCTTAACCAAATTGTGTATTATCTTACTGATGAGCCAACAATAAGGTGACCTGATGGACATTGTGTTTGATATGTGTATGTCCTTTGCAAATTACATTGTTAAAAAGGCTGTAACTATGTATTTTTGGTATGTTTACAGGGGTGATCCTTCAATGGTGAAGCTGAATATTGCTATTACCACAGGCTACCTCATTTCTGGTAATTATGCACATGTATATAACACACACAATCTGTATATTTATATTGAGTGACTACACTTATATATTTATACTAGACCGCTATGTTGAAGATGTGATATGTGCGTACAATACAATTTCTACTGTGGCTTTTTAATTGCTAATGGAGTTGTGGGTTGTGGTGAAATCCCAGGATCTTGCTAGCAGATGTGAAAGATGGAATATCGCCCCAAGCACTGAGGAAATACTGCAGTGTGGCTTTGTGATGGTTTGATATGCAACCGCCAACTCCAGCTCAGTTTTGTCCTTTGGCCAACTGAGGAGGTGTTAGAGCATTGCCCTTCACTCCCTTCACAGTGTCTACAACTTGTAGCTTTTTTATCGTACATTTCTTCCTGTGACCTCAGAATGCTGGCAGAAGAATTTTAGTAGCCCTCAACAGAAGCTGAGGCAAATGATGCCATAGGATCTCGCATGCCCATCTTTTAGTCTCACTTTAAGCCAAAATTTAAACATGTATAAAACAGGGGAGTTTTAAATTATTTTCTTGGTATGGTCTTTACTCCTACGTATGTTTTATGTTCTTAATTTTGCTGTCCACTAAAATTGTCATGGAAATTTTGGTACAAAATGCTTTGGAGCTTTCTTTTATGTTATGTGGGGAAAATAGTAACTTCTCTAAGTAAAAACTTGTGACTTGAGCTACTTTCAGTTCATGGAAAACTTCTCATGTTAGGTTGAAGTTTCTGGACAGAGACTGGGCCATGGACTTGCTTATCTCTCAGATTAGATTACTCACCCCAGTGGAATTGATAATCTGGTGATCAGCACACTGTTAAACTGTGGGTTAGTTTAAGTCTGTTTTTTGCATTACTTTTGCTCCTATGTTTAAATTAATCAGTATCTATTTTTGAATAGTTATGCATTAGATTTTAATTATGAATTAATTAATGCCTTTGAACAGGGATCTCAACCTGGCCACTCATTCTCTCTCACTTCCTTATATAGTTAATGTTTAATTATTAATAGGAAGTGTAATGGCTATGTCAGATGATATAGAGCCCTGCCTGAGGATAGCTAATATGAAAGAGATCAAGGGACACAGGGGTAAAGTCTTTGATTTGGAACCATGGTCACTAATATTTCAGTCCAAAGTTCTCATTTGGGGAAAGCAGAGCCAGAAATTGCTTGTTCCAGTACAGAAAAGATCTGAAATCTCAGGCCGTCATGGGAGAAGAAAGAACATTTCTATTAAAGCTTTCCCTATAACATTAACTCAGGTCCGCTATGTCATTTTTTGCAGTACTTGGAAAATTTTGAATAAATAGAAGTAATATGCTTCTCATTCCAAGTGTCTTTTGCAAGATATTTTGGTAAACGGTTCCCCATTTTTGATTCCAAAGTTCCCCATAATAGATCCCTGCATTTATTGCATGTATTTGTTTATTTACTATGCCCTCTGTAGACCCCCTACCTTTTTTTATTTGGTCACTTGTTCCAGATTAGTGTGATGTCACGATGAGATTCAGGATCCACTTTTTCTTCCAAAATATTTCAGCTAAAGTTATTTGGGAAAGTAATAATTTATCACAATTGTCGGGAGAATACTGTTGCTTAATTTTTTGACTGAAGTAAAGTCTTTAGGATAAAGATGCTCTTGTCAGAGATAATTGATTCAGAAAGTTTGTACTGACGCTCTATCTTGGTATATCTCTAAAACTTACAGAAACTATTCTGAGGTCAGTGGTTGTATAGTAAAATGTTCTTTATAGTTATTTCTGTTCTTTTGTAGATCTGTTGCTTATTATTTGCTACTGGAAGGCAATTGGTGACAAATTTTTTGTAATACATCACTTGGCAGCTCTCTATGCTTACTCCTTTGTACTGGTAAGTGCTGTATTTTCTAGCAACATAACAAGCAGATGAGATTGAAGACAATGCTTTTATGTATCTCATTTGTTTAATGTTGAAAAAATTTTTCACTTGTTAGTGAAAAGCATATTATACTTTCAGTCATCGTTCTTTCTAAATGTTTTCATCTGTTATTTGTGGTAAGCCCATGCCTTTTCAGTGTTACACTCCTTCAACAAAAATGTGTAATGGCTGAAGTTTAAACTCTTCTCAGTTTTTGCTGTAAAGAGGCATTGACAGAAGGGCTTTTCATATGGTTATAGAAAAGGGTTTCAAATAAAAGAATAAGCTTGAATATTTAGTTGGAAAATGAGAAGGAAATGTTTCAGGTCGTTATGTTCTGTTTCTGTCTCCCAGGTAACAAGTGACAGGACGAGGAAATAGCCTCAAGTTGTGCCAGGGGAGGTTTAGACTGGGTATTAGGAAGAATTTCTACACTGAAAGGGTGGTCAGGCATCAGAGTAGGCTGCCCAGGGAAGTGATGAAATCGCCATCTGTGGAAGTGTTCAGAAGGTGTGTGGATGTGGTGGTTGGGGATATGGTTTAGTGGTGAACACAGCGGTGCAGGGTTAACAATTGGACTTGATCTTAAAGGTCTTTTCCTATCTTAATGATTCTGTGATTGTATTTGCAAGGCCACAGGTCAGTGATCCCTAACTGTGATGAATGTAGTATAGTCAGATAGATGTGTTTTTTCTGGGGTAGGTTTTTTTCTTTTCTGTTTTATGAATTTATTTTTTTTTATCAATTATGACAAAGTGATCCTCTGAGACTTCTTGTTTAAGGTTAATTTGGTGGGGAAACAATATACCATTAATTGTATATATCTATAAAGATCTGTGGTGCACATACAATGAGGGGAAAAGGGGAAGGATTGAGTCATAGGATAAAGAGTAAGGTAGTCCTTGCTGCTGTTGCTGGAATTTCTCAAGGATGTCCTGGTAACTTGGTAGAAATCCCATTGGTGTCCAGAATAGAATAATGCTCTTGAATTTCTTTTGAAAATCTCATTCAGTAAAGCAATCTTACAAAATACAGTTTACTTTATTTACCCCTTTTCTTTCCCTGCCTGCTGTGTGAATCCCAGGCTTAAAATATTAAAAGTGTCCAGATGCCAGATTAGTGTCAGATTTCCCATGTAATGGTTTAAAGGGGCTGAAGTACACTGACAAGTAAATACTCTGTTTCAGGTTGAAGATAATTACATCTACTAATATTATCATGGATGAAAGTGAATTAGAGCTGAATATTAGATAAATGAAAATACCAGTACCAAAGCTAATCCCTGATGCAGAAAATTCATTAGTTGTTGCTAGAGTAAACAGAAAATGTAGTGTTAGCATGAACTTTAAAGCAGTTGTTATTATTACGTGGATATAGCTCTGCTCTTGGATGAAAGGGCTTTACATGCTTTTTCTGCTGTCAAATCAAAGCTGAGAATTCATCTTTGCTTTGGCAAATAATGTTCCTGGAACAACGTGGGGAGATTTTTCTTTAGCATACAGTGTTCCTGTTTGGGCTTGTTTAAACATTGAGAAATCAAAAATATCTGTAATTCTTTTAGACAGCACTAGTATAATGATAATTATAACCTATGACTACTTGTGCAAGTCTTCTCTAACTAGCTTTCCATGACCACTTAACTGTAAGTCTTTAAAAGATTTATTTGAAGTAAGAAGCTACTGATCAGAGACACCTGAAGGGAAATTGCAGCCTTTATGATAAAACTCATTTTGGAATTGCAAGGAAGGTGGCCACAGCTGGCAAACTCACCATCAGTTTAAATAAAGAACTTGAGATGTTGTATCATTCTGTGTATACTTGAAGACTTAAATGAAAATTTCACATCTACATTGTTGATTTTTGTATGTCTGTTTTGTTTTGCTAACCAGAGCAAAGGTCTGCTGGCTTATTTTGGAAACTTCCGTCTACTTGCAGAGTTCTCCACTCCTTTTGTCAATCAACGGTAAGTGGTTAGGGAATGTTTCCACAGTTCTTTTAAAATCTAATCTCCATTATTATTTCTATCACTCAGGAAGTTGTTTTGTCGATTTTGAATGTCTACTGAAAGGGAATTTATATATATTGAACTAAGGATTACTATATGGAAGTCTTTTTTGCTGTGAAGATGTTTTGCTGCTGTAGCTGCAACACTATAATTAACGTATTCACCCCATAGTTCCTTTTTAGATTAGACCAGACTTCATATGAAATGCCAAAATTTATGAAAATACCAAACAAAAAAAGTTCACAAATAGCATATTGTTTATTGCCTTTTGTATATTCATTTAATTTTTATAATAAAGGCATTTTCAATATGGATTTTTTCTTTGTATCATGGACCAGGAGAAGAAGCAAGATAATATTGTCATCAGAATCCTAGAATGGAATTACATTGCCCTATATAATTTGAAGTTTATTTTGCAATATTGCACATGTGTAGATCAATAATATAAATGTATATTCTTTATATGCTTTCAAAAATAATTCTGCAAGTTATTTTCAGCACTTAAAATTAGAAAAATAGTAAAGCGTCTACATTTATCTGGAATGGTTAATTTTCACGCTCATGATTAGAGAAGAAAGGGACAGAAGGTTCTTTGGCAAAGTTCAGTGAGAGTCAAATCCTGCCATGGCTTCTGGTTTAAGTGTTTCTACTGGATTTGCTGCTGTATCAGAAAAGCAGTATGATAATGCTGCATAACTGCAGAGAATGGGAAAGCTGTCAGTGGAGTTTCACAGTGCTGTGGGGAGGGTGGCCTTTTTCCTTATTCCATAGCCACCATGACCCACGTGGGGACAGGGATTTGCCCCAGAAAGACTTCTCCTCAGGTGAGGGGCTTTGAAATAGAGCAGTGCTGCAGTCGTCTCCTCTTCCTCTGTTTGTTTTGCAGTGTAGGATCAGATCTTTCAGTGTATCAGATATCTATTCCTCACCCATGCTTTTTGGGGTGTATTTCTACTTTACCGATTCTACATGTGTGGCATCTGTTTTTCCTTCCAGGTATCTGGTAGGGAAAGGATAAGGCAAACAGAAACTGCAATCCTCCTGCAGACAGGCTATTACCCATTACTGCACTGTGACTGTAAACTCTGAAATATTTTATGACACTGTAGCATTCCTCAGAGCTCTTAAGAATAAAATAGATTGTGCTGAGATCCCTTTTGAACATTAGTTTGGCAAACTCAAACTTACGGAAGGAGTGGGTGGGATAACGGAGCTCTCCAGAGGGTGCTTTCATTTATGCCAGTGCAGTTGAGTAGGAGATCATAGTCTAATGTAGCCTGTGCTCTGTGTGTGCAGAGAAACTGAAGAGTAAATAAACGCTTCTTTTAACTCATTAAGAAAGAAGGGGATACTATATTCTAGGTTTTGTATTGATGTTCATGTCCTAGGGAATGGCTGTTCCCCCAGCTGACTTCTACCAGGACAGGAATTCATCCTGGGTTTAAGGGGGTACCTGTACTGATGCTTACCTTTCAGACTGTGGCATTAGGAAGCATTGTGATACATCTGTCTATTAAAAGTTATTTACGTTATACTCTAAAAGTGCCTATGGTGATATTGTGAGTCTTTGAATACTGACATTCAGAGCTTTCTCAGAATAGCAGAAATCACTGCAGGAGATAAAGTCCCTTGCACTAAGGGATCTCATTAGTGCATGATTTTCTTTTCCCCGTTAAATTTGAAGAGAATCAGACCCTTAAGACAGTAAGTACTAGATAATGATAATGACTTACATGATGTTTCTTTATGCGTTCTTAGTATTACCAAAAGAGCTATTATTAAAATATAGAAAGATATTCTAATCTCAGAACTGTCTGTGTATTTCCTGTCTGTGTTGTTAGGGATCTCTAATTGGAGGTTGTCTGTATGCCAAGCATTTAGATATTTTAATGTTAGTATCAGCAATAATATAATTAATTCTGAACTGTGATGGGTAAAATTGTAATGGTAACTGTGATTTACAGACTTCTGTTTGTTTTTTTTTTTTTAAATTTGCTGGGAGAGGGAAGTTGCTATGCTGATGTCCAGTTACCTATATTGGCACATTGCAGTATATTTGAAAAACATTTTTTATATTACTTTTTGATTCTGCATTGTATGTATCACTGAAAGTACGGGCTTTGATTGTAAATCTGACCAAACATATCAGGTCTTTCTCTTCATCATCCCAGTAGGTGTTCTGTGATGAAGCATCCTGCTTCCAGGCTGGACTGTCACCTCCAATGCCTGGATTTTAGTTGTCCTAGTTGCATGCTTAATGAATTTCTGGAGTATTTCTGTTAAAGCTGGATGTCTGGCAAATCTTTTTGGTATATATATATGTATATATGTATATATGTATATATGTATATAAATAATTACTTAGGTTGCAATCTTTAGGTAATTAAATTAAAAATTACTTTTAAAACCAGTTCTAGAACTGGGTTGTTGTTTTTTGTTGTTAAATACTTCTAGCCTTGAATGTTATTGGAAATAAACTGATTATTTCATTCCCTTCCCCATCATGAATATAATGATTTAAATTATTTTTCTCTGGTCCTGTCTGCCATCACTGCACAAATTTTACTTGTGTTTATTCTGGTTTCAGTGTGAGTGGCAAAGAATTAGAAGTTTGTTATTCCCTTTTCTAAGCATTCAATCCTCAGGTTCTGTATGCCAGGCAATAGATAAGTTCTGCCTGTCTACTAAGGAATTAATGTGCTACAATTCTTGTTTAAAGACCACTTGTGACCCAGTAGTAGATAGAGAGGCAGGTTTTAGAGTTATCTTTTTCATTGCATAACATTCCAAGCTGAGACATGGTTGAGAGCCATTTACAATCTCTGCTTTTGAAGTTCCTGTTTTGGGCTGAAGAGCAGCAGTCAGAAAATCCCAATTACGATAAATTGGAGCTGTATCTAGATTACCATACCCAAATACAATTCTAGAATTGCTTTTGGAGAAACAGAGAAGATTTTAGTTGCCCATTGATACAAATTGTAATAGTTAGTAATAAATTTATCTTCATCATTTTAAAAGATACTTTTATTATTGTGTATTACACAATAGTCACTGAAATGCACACTGGTTGTCAACTGGTTTACAGTTCACATCAGGATTTTCTATGTGTTATTCTGCAATGTACGGGATATGGCACACTGCTGAAGTGGCAGGGAGAAAGCGCAGCCAAGCAGAAGAGTTTGCAACTAGGCCAAGACACAGTGCAATAATTTAGAAATTATAAGGGTAGATGCAATTAATAAATCATTAATTAAAAATAACCATGAAGTAAAATAATTTTTAAATGAGATGGCTTCAAGTCTGCCTGGTATCTGTGAACGCTTCTTTTGCAGGTGGTTTTTTGAAGTGCTGGGATATCCCAAATCTTCAAAGGCCAACATCATCAATGGTGTGCTGATGACAGCTGTGTTCTTCGTGGTGAGGATTGCCGTCATGCCTATATATTACAGCCATGTAATTGCTTCATTTGGAACAGAAGCTTTCCACAGATTAGGATTTGCAGCCCAGAGCGCCTGGATTATCTCAAGCGTTGTCTTGGATGTTATGAACGTGATGTGGATGGTCAAAATTGCAAAAGGATGCTACAAAGTCATTTGTCTTATTGGACGCAAGGAAGCCAAAACTCACAGAAATGGAAAATCTGCCTAGAAATCATACATGAAATGAAATTTCTGCTATGAAAATAATTTGGGTTCACTGAAACAGTGCACATTTCTGCCATGGAATGCTCCTATTAAGGAAACAAGGTATTACCTCTGTACTGACCTTACTCTTTCCCTAGCCACACTGCCTGCACACCCAGGGCCACGCTTTACGGATCCTGTCCCGTGAGGAATAAAAGCAAAAGCTCACACAGATGAGTTTCACGTGTCTGTTCTAAGCAGTTACAAGCTACAGAAATCAGAAAGGACTAGACTGGTTACTTGCTTGTCGTCCACCAGTGTGTTCGAAGTGTTTCACTCAGGTTTCTCAGATTAATGTGTTTTATAAATCCAGTGAATACTGACATATCTCTTTTTTTAGAAAATGAAAAATTCCCCAAACTCCTGATATGGTGCAATTTTCCAGTCACGTTTCTATGTTTTCTTCTAGGAATAACAATCAAGATTTCATTCTTGACAACTTTTTAATTTTTGCAAGAAAAGCTAAAAGTTTGGCTTTGATTCTGTGAAGTCTTTTACTGCTTTTTGTTCTACCTTATATGAGTCAAAACATTTTGGGAAATTTACAAAAAAATTTAATCTAAAATGCTGTATTATAAGACTACATAATATCTTAAAAATGGTTAAAATTCACATTTTGATGGGAAGAATTCACACTTGCTGTGCTACATTACATGCAATAGTACATCTTCTAAGTTGCCCATAGAATTTTTTTTGGTAAATTATATGTGGAAACGATGTAATTTTTACTGGAGTGCTTTTTCCTTTGCTGCTACTACCTTTGAAAAGTGCTGCAACTCTCCTTGGAGTATTTGTAACCATTGGCTATTTGGATTCAGAGTTTAATTGCAAAGGGATGGAATTCTTCTGTATACATGACGTATACCTTCCAGTAATGCTTTTTTTTCTTTTTTCAAACAAATGTCATATTTGATATGAAGTCTTGAGGGTTTTTGTCACATTTTCCATGTAGATCAAATCAGAAATCTGAGGTGTTGACTAAAAACATTCTTAAATTAACTGTGCCAAACTTGTGTAAAGCTGTATGGTAATTCTGTAGAAGGAACAGTTCACCTCCATAGACACAAATTTTTATTTTTATTTTTTAAACACACATTTGTCAATAGGTACTCAGTTCCTCCTTCTGTAAACCTGAAGGTTTGGAGGTCATCAGAGAAGAACCTTATCATCTCAGAATAGTCTTAAATCTAACTTATAATACAACTTGAGGAATTTCTGAGTTTTGTTTTATTTTAAAATTCTTTTGAGACCTAAATTTATGTGTAAATTGGTTTTGTTTCTTTTAACCATATTGGAATCGGGACTGATTAACTTCTAATATTTTTCCTTGATGTAGTTTTGCTTTGTTTTGTGTTTTTTGTTTTGTGGTTTGTTTTTTTTTTTCTTCACATTATTTGTTATTTGTTGCAACTTCTGGTAAGGCGTGGTGAAAGCATCCATTTTCAGTGACACTTTAGTGCACATCCCAATTATTGTGGCAGTCTGTTTATTTTTAAGGAAAAAGACAAAGCATTTACTTTGAGTAGGATGATAAGTCCTTCTGAGAAAGCTGGATGCTGTGAGCTGTCCCTCTGCAGTCGGAGGTGTGCGTGCCCTGTGCTGTGCGCTCTGCTGCGGGACTCCAATGAGATGTCTGTAAGACCCCAGGAGGACTTGGTAGGCTGAAATGCCTTATAACCGAGGCAGCTGCAATGACTTCAGTACCATAGTTAAAATGCTGTCAGGGAGTATTGTTTGGAAAAGTGTAACACTCACTTTTAAAAGCCTAATTCTACTGTTTAGCTGGTCAGGCTTTTTTCCCAATCCTGCCTTGTTAGCGGAGAAAGCAAGGATTGTTAGTACTTCTGGTTTTTGCATTCTGTGGTTATTAATACTTCACAGGCCTGCAGACAAAAGATCTGTTTATGCCTTGGGAGAGTTGGCAATTAATCTGCTGAGCTGTATGATTTGCGTGAGTGCAGTACCTCATTTGGGTACTGCTAAATCCATAGTCTTTTAGAGTTGATCCTTTGCAGAAAGAAACCGATTCCCTTTTATGCTAATCTGCAGAACCTGGTATCTTTTAAAATGTGATTTCAGTCAATCTAATGCAAAATTTAGGCTTCATAAAAAGGCTTTGTGTGTCTATTGCCTTTGAGATTTAAAGGTATATATGAAGTACTTTTTTCTTGAGGTTTTAAAATCCCTAGATCAGGGAATTGTTTTGTAATAGCTTGTTCCTTTCTAAAACAAGTGGAGTAAATTGAAACATTTTGGAGAATATGTTTGAAAGCAGAAGTCTGCTTTTGTTATTTGGGAAGTAGGATGCAAAAAATCAACAAGGTGATTTGGAGCAACTTTTAAGGTGATAACTCATGAAAATATTCTGAAATTCATAATTCCTTAGCATTAATCTTTAATATTTTGATATTTTAAATATTTTGTTCTTTGTGGAGACCATTCATTAAAATGGTCTGTTTCTTCCACCTATAGATAGACTTGTGTCTGATGGGGAGGGGGGGTGAAGTAAGTAAAGCTAAAATAAAATTAATGTTAAAACTTTATTTAAAAGGAAAAAACCACAAACTCTGCATAATACACTTTGGGCAACAATCTGAAATTGAAGGGCAGTGAAATAACTCTTTTAAAACAGCTAGTACCTTGGATTTACGTACAAATTTAGTGTAATTAAAACTCTATTTTGCAATGCATTAGGTTTAACTTTTCTAATTTTTTTTTAAACAATATTACAGGTATGTCCTGATGCATCTGCTGTGCATCAGAAGACAGTTTTCTTGTGAAAAAAACTATTAAGACCTGTGACTTTGGCAAGGACTTTAGTAAACAGGGTGCAAAGCTGTGATGTACTGAATACAGTAGTATTGGGCACTTTTTGCCTACTATTAAAAGCTTATAATACAGCAAATTAGATAGCTGCAGCACCCATTTTTTAATTGCACTTTATTAATTTGAAAAATGTGGTGAAATATTGATGAAATTCAATGTTGAAAGCTTGTGGTTTTCTTATGCAAAAAAAGTAAATGCATGATCAGTAGCATTGTAGTAATTGCTTTTGAATGTAATATCTTATTAGTGGCTTAAAACTTATATTTTTAACAGATGCATTATAAAAGCAGACTCTTGGCATGTCACCAGGTGTCTTTGCTGTGGACATATCAAATGGAAGGAGTTAATATTGTAAAAATACTCAGCTATCTTAATTTTTTTTCTTTTCTGTTCTTCAATACAAGGTGACATAAAATCAGTTCGATGATCATGGGAGAGACTATTTGTAGTGGTAAGGCTGTGTGTAGGAATGCAAGTTTCCCTTTTTTATGACATTACATTTTCATCAAAGGATTAGTAAATACCACTTTCAGAAATACTACGGGGAACGGTAGGTCAAGTTCTGGTTTTGCAGTTGATTTGCAGAATCAGTACTTGCAGAAAGGAAATAAACTTCAAATACTCATTATCTTGATGAGTGTTTAGTGGATTTCGGTGAAGTCAAGAGCCTCACACTACAGAGATGCTTTATGGTTATCTGAGTGAATTCTTCAGTGGTAAGAATTACATCTCTGAAACCTACTCTACCTCTATACATACATACTATCTTGAGTGAGCTCAATAACTTAATTGCTTAAAAAATAGAATCTATTGAGAAATTAAATATATCCTATGCACAGGAAAATGAGGGTAGCTGACTTCATATACAAATTCTTAAGAATTCCAAATTTTGTACTAAAACTGTCTAAAAATTAGTTAAAGTGTGTGGAAGAGAATTACTTTCATCTTTACTTAAAATGTTGTGGGAGAAGATTACTTATACTGCAGAACAAACATTAGCCTAAAAGTAAAAGCTTACACAAGCAAGCAAATGCATTTAGGCAGATTTAAAGAGGAGAGGTGGAGAAGACTTTGAGAACACCCACAGAGATCCAGATGTCTTCCTACTGCTGTAGTTGGGACAACAGCAGACTGATGCGTAGCAGAAAGGTTTAGGTGGTTCTGTATCTCTGTTCGCAGTGGAAAATGAAACTTTATTCTTTAACTTTTTAAAGCTGTATAAAATGGGATATCAGTTGTTGATTACTATATGAAGAGGACTTTTCTCATGGCCTTGTGTGTGATTAAGCATATGTATATATAAGTGTTCTGTAAAAGACCACTTAATAGAGAAGTTTGTAAAATTGTTTTGTGATGCTTCTGCTGAGCCATTCAGAGAAAAATAAAGGGCTGCTTTGACAATTTCTCCAGTTTAGGGTCTGGTGCAGTGTTGGCTGCTGAGGAAAGCCATCAATAAAGCAAATAGAGACTAGAATTTTTAGATTAGAAAGTGCAAATGTAGGAGACTTTGAAAAGTATCGCAGCTCCCGTTCATATTTTTAATTGCCTACTGTACAAAAACATTATCTGGCTACAAGGAACTTCATGACGGAAAGTTTGCTCCTGGTCAAATTTCTCTTGTCTATGGAATACAGCTGGAAAAAGAACAGTATTTAATTGCTGGGATTCTGACAGCAGCCAAATGGAAATAATGATGATATTTATGGACTTTTAACATTGATTTAGACCTGGATAAAATCTCTGTTGGATGGGTGAAGGTCTTAGGATTTTCTGAAAGCAATTTGAAAGTTCTTTTTATGGCAGAGAAGATGAAATATGTGCTGTTTGGGTTGTTTAGAGATCTGGGATTATGCATCAAATCATACTTTTAGGTAGTAACACTTGGTAATGGTTCTAACCCATTAAAAATTTCTACTAGCTACCTCCTTTGACATTCTTGCTCTATTTATAATAACCAAGCACTTTAAAGAATGCAAGGTAGCTATGAAAAATAAATTGTATCATTTGGTATAAGAAATACTTTGGCAAAATTTCTTCTGAGAACAGTTTCATTGTGTGATGTCCTGCACTGAAAGGCCATCTGTTTATAACAAAGTACATACATTTTTAACCTAGCTGTAATGTAAAAGAAATGTCTTCAAGAGAGTGAATTATGAAGAGTTCAGCATGGCTTGTTATCAACTATATAATGATTCAGTGTGCTATTTATAACTTCCTACTTACTGAAATTGAAAATATAAAAGCAAATAAAATATTCTGTATTGTATCTTTATTTTTAATCTATGTGTGGGATGTCAAACATTGTACTTGTCTTGTGGACAGGACATGCTTTTATGAGCCTATAAATATTTAAGTATATGAGAATCTGCACCCAAGTGGAACATGTTGCATGTAAATCGTCTTCTAAGTTTTTAAATTTTGGTATTTTTAAAAATTTGCTAAGTTTGAAAGTAACATTTAAATACTAATACTAAGCTGTGATACAGAATGCAACATTTTGAATGCAATGTGGCATATATTGGTTTTGTTTATTGTAATCCTATTCCAGTTTCACAAGAGAAATTCATCAAATGATAGGGGAAGGGAGGAAAAGGGCTAATCATGAGCTCGGCTGTATAATTTGCACATTTAATATGCACACATCCAAATATCCTGGATTTGTTTCTAGCATGCATATGTCAAAAAGTGTTTTCTTTAATATTGACAAGTACCTATACATGTAGAATAATTTAACCCATAAGCACAGCTAACCTGTTATAAAACCAAATTACAAAACCTGTTGGGAACAAATGAGTTACAAGTTAAGCATAAGTAATAGAGCCTGTAATTTAAAAATATTTATACCTTCTATCTAGGAAGAAACTTGATCAATATATCTAATTTATGTGCAGAGCAAGGATGAAAACTGTAGATTCTGCTATACTGATTTCTGGTAAACCTTGACAATCTGATTTGCAGTAAATACTAATACTATCACAAAATGTCAGGACCACATTATTGAATTCAACTAGTAATGTGACCTGATTGTAGTAGCAATCCTTATCATGGCACAAGAACTTAAAAATGCAATATAACAATTCTGCAGATTGGTGATAAATGTAATCAGTCGTAGTAAGGCAAATGATTAAGTATTGTGGGTTTAAATTGACTTTTTATTACAAGAAAGAATCTTAATTATTTGTTTGCATTTCAGTGATACTGTAAGGCATTTCTATATTTGTTTGAACAGTTTAGGAGCTTGCATAAAATGATATTGGCTGATTTTTTTTCCCCTTTGATATATGCAATAATGTCAATAAGCAATAAATTGCATGTTGTATGCAAGGTATTGGTACTTCATAATAAAGGAAAGGAACACAGTTTCTTATTTTGTGAATTTTTCTTTCTTATATAGTAATAGCTTATGTACCTATAATGAATGCATCATGAAAGAACAATTTTCTTTGAGTTCAGTTCCGTAGCAACTGGCTTATATGGTATCTTGAGATTTCATACTGTATCTTTTTTATTTTAAAAAAAGTAGAGACTGGAGTTGCTCAGGTGGCTGGACTTGTCAAGGCTGAAATTCTATGTAGAACATCACTGGGGCCAGCAGTGTAACTTAAACTGTAAATTCTCTTGTGCATTGGGGGAAGAGCTTCTGTGTTGGATAGTATAATTATATTGCACTGTCTGTTTCAGGACATAAGCTGGACAGCTGTCTGAAGGCTCTGGGGGAAAAAGAGCTGCTGTTGGCAGCGTATTATAAGTATGGTGCACTACACAGTCTCTTACTGAATACTAAGATGAGCAATTAAGTCCCTCAGTATGGCAATTCCTAGATTCTGTATGTGCAGTGAATGTATGCCTAGGAAGCATGGATCGTGTGGTAAAACTCAGAGGTTTCTCTGAGCGTCCTCACAGGAAGTTGCTGCTGTTTTATATTTTAACCATTGGCTTCCAAGCACAGGAATTACTCGTGTTACTTTGGGTTTTCTTTTGTATTATGCAATGGTTGAATTACTAGAAGAAAACACAAAGCAGTGAGGTATTTTTCCTTTTTTTTCCTCTCACCTTTTGAGAGGTATTTAGTTCCATATGTAAATTATTCTTAGGGTGCTAGTTTTACACTGTCAGTGTAGAAAATTACTCATTAACTAGTTGGTCTGTTTGGAAGTGAGTGTGAATGTCTGGGAACAGATATTCTTTGGGGTCAGATGCTATATAGGTCAGATTTCCAACTGCTTGAGGAAGGACAATGGGGGCTTGGTAGGAGGCTTTTGTATTGGCATTGGGCAGCTTTTAACATTGAATAGTGGAAAGGAAGGACTGAGCACAGCTGGGAACAAGGGATGCCTTTCAGTGAGGCGTTCCTAACCTAACCTGATACATTTAACAAGTCTTGTTTAAAGTGTGAGAAACATTATACCTCCTTAAGATGTAGGATATAGAAGCTATTTTGCATATCCACTTCTTTGTCGTACTCTGAAGCAAAGTTGCTCTTTATTTTCTCCCAAATTTTTTTTTATTACTCTCTGTGTTCTTGCTAAAAACTTCTTTTCTCCTCATATTAGTGTGATAACTCTGCGCTAAGATTTTAAAAAATTTTTATTTAATTTTCACAATGGACATCTCATTTTTTAGATGGTGGACTACTGTTTTGTCTTCTTTTACTCTGCTTTTGTGACGTTCACAGTGCAGTATACCTAAGGGTAGATTGTGTGCTTCGTTGAGATTGTGATGTTGAGTTCTTTGTAATGCTTTACATAGAGTAAAAAATATTTACTACTTGGCTTACCTTACAGAGGGTGAAAACTATTATCTATGCAATGACTAATAAGGCAGTTGTTGTTTCTGGTGGAGTGTGATGGTGAAAAGCAGTGAGATGGCATATCGACATCAACAGCGTTATGCACTCTGAGAGGAGGGAGTAGAACCAGTTCCCTGTTTGAGAACATCTAAGAGAGAAAATCTGGTTTATCTTGGACTCCTTCTGCCACTTACTTGAAATATTTAGAGGCAGAGATGTCAGCTGGTCTATGGGAGGATCTTTTAAAACTGTTGTTAAGTGAAGACAGGCTGAGAAACTTGCGGTTGTTCAGCCTGGAGAAGGGAAGGCTTTCTTAGACACCTCAGAGCCTCTTCCAGCACCTAAAGGGGCTACGAAAGAGCTGGAGAGGAACTTTTTACAAGGGCATGTAGTGATAGGACAAGGGGAAATGGCTTGAAATGGAATGAGGGCAGGTTTAGATTGGATACTAGGAAGAAATTCTTCACTATGAGAGTGGTGAGGCCCTGGAACAAGTTGCCCAGAGAAGGTGTGGGTGTCCCTGTTTGAAGGCCAGGTTGGGGGAGTTTGAGCAGCCTGGTGTAGGGGAAGGTGTCTCTGCCCATGACAGGGGATGTAAGCTTCAAGGCCCCTTCCAATCCAAACCATTCTGTGATTCTGTAAGTGCAGCAAGTGAAGACTTAGAATTATTTTATATCTTTTCCAGCTGTTACTGTGAATGTGGTCTTAGAGACTGCAGCAAAGCCTAAATTGGGAAATGAGGGAGGCAATCAGAATGTTTTCTAAGGCATATAATAGAGACTCAATTACTGACATGATGCCTCTTTTCTATCTTGAGGTTCTCCATATGCTGTGCTAATAATTTCTGCATGCAGAAAGGGTAGAAAGCAATTTCTTCCTAAGTAATCAAGACTATAAAAGGGCAAAAAAATTACTAAAGGGATGAGTATTTGATATTGCTTTATCCTTGTATTTTTATTTCATGTTCACACTGAATGGCAACATCCTTGTAATAAGAAAGATCCTATTTTGAAAGACAGTATGTGAACATGATCTTAACAGCACTCTTGAGAGGAATGTATAAAAGAAGTTTTTTAATGCGGGTAGTAAAATGGTTTGAAATAGTGCTGGTTAGAACTGCTTCAGTGTGGTTTAGAATTTGTCTATTAATCCTTCTGATCTTTTTCAAAAAAAATGGTAGAGAATCACTCATTTCTGTCTCTACATGCAGAGAGTCTAAGAGACCTCTCTTACAGATTTGAATTTGGATTTTTTTCATCCTAAGTTACTGTAATAACTGTGCCACTCGGAATATTAAGTTCCTTTCTAATTTAATTGTTAAAATGAAACAGAGCATTTGGGGAAACAATATTTTTCTAATCAGTTCTAATTCTTGCATATTTATAATGTATGTTTCTCATCTCTCCACCTGCTTTTTGCACTTGATAGTCTCTTTAGAGTCCATGCTGTGGGATGAACATTGAAATAGTCCTGCGGGATTTGCATCCACTGTTACAGTATAGCCAGGTGTTATCACCTGATGGTCAAAAGGGATGAGATGGAGGTACTCTTCCTTGCTCTAATGTACAATGAGCTTCATAATTTGTATGTTATGCACGGTATTTCATGTATGTAGCTGAACTGCATCTTCTGACTTGAAATAAGGCAATATTCTTAGGAAATATTAAAAGAGCTGTGATGCTTTTCTTGACTAGTTGATGTTTAAAAATCATCTTAAGGAACTTTACCATCTCCGTAAGTTCAACGCTAGAAAGGATACACCTATACAGTATCGATATGTGCTGCCAGTACATTCAGTGGTACTCGCAGTAGTAATTTGCAGTTGTAAGGGATAATGATTTCACAGCCCGAGGTAAGAGCACACACAGCTCGCGGTAACGCCGCTGCACCGGGACTAACGCGAGTCCCGGTTCGCACAGTTCGCTGTGGTCGGCAAAGTCAGAACCAGCCCTTCTGCACCTCGGCGTGGCACGGCCGGGCCCAGCGGGCTCCCCTGCGCCCTCCCCGGGGTGCGGTGCCTTGGCATCTGTGCGCTGAACGGGGGATAAGCCTCGCTGCGACCGCCCGGCAGCGCCGGCCCCGAGCCCCGGCGGGACGGGCGGGAGCGGCGCTCTTGAGGCCGTCTCTTCCCCGCGGCCGTGCCCGCCCCTCGCCGCGGCGGGCGGGCCCCGCGCAGGCGTGGAGCTGGTGCCCGTTCTCGCGAGGCGCTGGGGCGGGTGCGGGCCGGGCTGTGCCGGGCTGGGCAGAGGTGAGGAGGAGGAGGAGGAGGAGGAGAAGGAGCAGGAGGAGGATGAGGATGAGGCGGTGGTGGAGGCGGCGGCGGCGGCGGCTCTGGGGGCCGCGGCGGCGGGAGGCGGGCGCTGCGGGCGGGCCGCGTGGAGGGCGGGCCTGCCCTGACCTTGCGGGTCGGTCACGGAGTGTGGCGGGTTGCGCGAGGCGCTGCTGCCCCGCACGGCCGTGGGACACGGGCAGAGCCCCCCGCCAGTGGCCGCGAGGAGTGTCTTGGGACGGAGCTAGAGGCTGGCCCCGGTAGACGCTTGGGGTTTTATTTGGGTGAGAGGCTTGTTACTTAAACCGATTTCGTAATTAATTTTTTAATTTGTGATGCAGCACTGTATCTGCGCTTGCGTTCACCTTAATAAGTAACCACCGTACTCTTGTATTACGAATGTTTGCTTCTTTTTATTTTAGGAACTTGATGCAAGGAGGTCCGGTGTGTGGCAGCCATGGGTTTGTCTGCATCCTCCCCGGCTGCTGCAGGTCAGTCACCACATGAATCCCGGCACTACCAGACGGCGTCTCCACCTTCAGAATGTCCCATGCATCAGGAAAAAATGAGCGGTAATCATGCTTGAAACTTCAATGAACTAAACTCTTTACATGGAAACCGGATGAAAAATCTTTGTGAGGAAAAAGAAATTATTCTCCAAATAAAAATCTAAGTTTTTTTTCTTTAGGGAAAGTTGCTCTTAAGTAACTTTTCCTGAAAAGGAGGCCAAAAGATCACCGTAACAGTGTGCAAGGTGCTGTGTCTGTAGAGACAGGAGATGCTTGTTGTAGAACCTGTGGGTCATTCCCAAGTGTCCGATTTCACAGGGGTCCTGCAGATCTATTCCTGTGGTGTGGTACACCTGCAAAAGGTCTGGGAGCCCCTGCAGAGATGGTAACTGGGAGCAGGTGGATGTTACAAAAAAATATGCATCTGGAAAAGGGCAGCAGAAGGGTGGAATCAGATGAATGTCTGAAGGAGGACATCAGCTTTTCTGGTGACACAGTCAACACATTTTGGATTAACATTGCTGAGGAAATCTTCGGTACTAACAATTCAGTATAGGGGCCAGAATGGGGTAGGAAATGAGCGTTCAAGGACTACACAGGAAGCACAGATCTTACCATGGTGTTGGGTCCTGAAATGCAGGAAAGAGAAAAATTGAAGCTGTTGCAAAGCTCAGAAAAAAAAGTGAAATAGTCACTTGCATTTACTTGAGCATTCAATGAATTTTCCCATTTCCTGTCATGTCTTTAAGAGTTTTCGTTTTGTATCATAATACATGCTATTTTTCCCGTGTTTAAGGTTGTCCGATGCACATGAAAGCTGCTGATCACGGAACCGAGAACACAGATGATGTTCCTGCACATCAAGAAAGAGCTTATGAGTTTGTAGCATGTCCTGTGAAGTCTGGTTCATCTCAAGTGAAAGATGACATAGATCCTAGCAATATGGTAATTTTTGCTTATTTCAGATGTTTTCTTTAGTCTTGTTTTTTCTGAAATGCTGCACCACAAATGTAAATAGTGATACTGTCTAAGGTGGAAACTCTGGCAAATAGCACTGGGTTTTTTTTTTTTATTTTAAATGGTGCTTTTTCTCTTTTTGTGTGCAAATTTTTATATAAAAACAGGTTACATCTTGTTTAACATTGTCTTCAAATTTACACCTCTTTGATAAAAAGTGGTTTTCCAGTTTGTAAATATCTTTTACTCTCTATTTATTAGTTATATGCATGTTTTTTATGCTACATTGGTGGATTTTATGTTCTGTGTAATAGCAGTATGGGTATGTTCTGATTAGCATCTCTCAAAGATCTCTGATTTACAAAAAGCATTGCTCTTTTGAAAGTTGAATTTTAGGCAAAAAGGGTTCCTTTAGTCTTCTGATGACAAACTTGTGCACACAGTTCTACTGCAAAAAAGATAATTTTGGTGTAATTAAATAAAGGCTGTTCTTTTTAAGAGTTGATTGATTATGCTTTGATTTTTCTCAAACACTGTAACTTGAAAAAATATTCATACTCTTGTTTTGTAGATGCCTCCTCCTAATCAGCAGCCATCCCCAGGTCAACCATTTCCGTTGTCAACTGTTAGAGAAGAATCTTCCATTCCTAGAGCGCATTCTGACAAGAAATGGGTCTACCCTTCAGAGCAAATGTTCTGGAATGCTATGCTAAGAAAAGGGTAAATAAATAACTTGTGAATTATAAGATGGAATGCTGAAGTAATATCATTAGTTATTATTCATAATTTTTGAAGAGTTTGTGGATTCTAACTGGTGAATAATTAAATAGCTCTTTTAAGAAAGTACTGTTTTATACATATGTTTATTTTAAAGGGTGAGCTGGGCTCAAAGGCTGCGTCCCTTGTAGTGAACAGGAGGATGTTAGGGAATGTCAAGGAACTGCTACTGGCTCAGAAAATTTTCTTAAAAGTCTGTGCATAGGCATAAACCAAGTTTGCAAGATTTCCAACTTTCAAACTCAGTTGGCTTCATGCTAGGCCTCTAAACTGATAGTAAAAGTTCTGTGATTGTGAGAACAACTAACTTGACTTTGCAGAATTGCTAAAAATGTGGAAATTTATAAGTAGATATTTTTGGTATTTACAGAAGTTTAGTGTAGGCAAGACCTTACTTAATGATTGTCTTCTGTGGCCTAAAAAACCTCCTGTGCTGCTGTTTCCTTATTCCTTTGTATAGTCACAGTGTAGGGTCAAGAGAGATGAAAGGCATTTCTAAGCATGCAAAGTGTATTGAATACAGGACTTCTCTGCATTAGGAATGCAAGTGGGATTTTTCCTAAGCATTTTTATGAATCCTGTGGATGTGCTGATGTTGGCACACTCTGATAACTTTCTGATCCAGTTAAGCTTTTAATTTAGCTATGTAGAATTTGTGGATCTCTGTGATGATAACTTTGATACCTACAATTCTGCACAGAAGATGAAGTGGTTCTCAAGGTGCTTAAACAGATGAGCCAGAAGTTTAAATACTTGTCTTGTGTCTTTGCCTAAAACCTTAATTCAGAAGTCCATCAGATAAACTGAGGAAGGTGGAGTAGTTATGCTGTAATGCTTATAAACTGTTTTCAAGTTCTTATTTTTTAGGTGGAGATGGAAAGATGATGACATAACAAGTGAAGACATGACCAACATCATAAAGATTCACAACCAAAATAATGAACAAGCTTGGAAGGAGATTTTGAAGTGGGAAGCCCTTCATGCTGCGTATGTACATATGAAATGTTACGTATGAAATATTTTTCATTGTGTTATGACAAAGATATGAGATGTAAACTTAGATCAGCAGTGACTGGTGTAAAACAAACTGTCAGTTTTTAGATCAGCATAGTCCCTGTTCCTATAGGAGACAGACTAGTTAAGCAATGCTGTATGTATAAATTTTTCTCTGAAATTTTGTAATCTTTGGATTATGGTTTTCTGTTCTTTATTAAATCTTCGGATTAGATTTGCTGAGAACTGCTCTGTTGACAAATTAGAACAATGTTGTGGAGCATATCGGAGGTACTTTATTATACCAGCAGTAAGTGCTGGCAGAAATTGGGTGACTTTTCAGACCTTTTAAAGAAAAAAAAAAAGCTATTTTTTTACTGTTGTTCTTTCTTCTATTCAGTTTCTCCATTACTAAAACAAATTATCATAGTGGTTTAATCGCTTAAAATAAGACTGCTTTTAAAGGTAAAAACTACTTTCCTTTTCAATTGTGTTTGCAGGGAATGTCCATGTGGACCATCACTGATGCGGTTTGGAGGCAAAGCAAAGGAGTATTCACCAAGAGCCAGAATACGTTCATGGATGGGGTATGTGGGAGGAAGGGTCTTCCAGTGAGGTGGGAGGTTAAGGAGATGTGTCTGAAAAATGTAGTGTAGAATTAATTGTAAGATGTTTCAGGACTGGTATTGGAAGTTAGAATTGCCAGAAGATAGAAGTACTAGTGGGATCTTATGGATAAATAAATCTTAAATAGGACTTCTACTCCCTCTCTTGGGTTCATATTTATTAAAATATCTGTGTGTTCTACTGTCCATCTTTCCAGATATGAACTACCCTTTGACAGACACGATTGGATTGTTGACCGGTGTGGAAAGGAAGTGCGCTATGTTATTGATTACTACGATGGTGGAGCAGTGGATAAGAACTACCAGTTCACCATCCTGGATGTGCGCCCTGCGTTGGACTCTCTCTCGGCTGTGTGGGACAGAACAAAGGTAGCCTGGTGGCGCTGGACTTCATAACCGCTCTTGTGGTGTGTACTCAAAAAGTAACTACTTTCCTCCTAGACAAAGGATAAGTGAATACCAGGACTTGAAATTGAAGTTCACTTCAGCTGTCATTGTTTTCATGATCACCACTGTTCTTTGGGGATGGGAAGGGAGGACAGGGAAATCTGTTGTTAAGCACACCAATGCTTTGTGGTGTTTCAAATGGAATAATAAAGTGATAGTAGCAAAAACACGTATCTTAATTTTCTTAAAAACTGGGGAACCTTTCTTACTTTGGCTCAGATTGTGCATAAGCTTGCTGACTTTTCATTTCATGACTTCGGTGCTGCACCAAATACATTACAGCTCTGATTCTGACTGGAGTTTTGAGTATTACTTAATTAGTGAGAACTGGAAATTTCATAAATCACTTCACGTAGTTAAAGTGTTTGGATACGTCAGTGATGCATAAAGGATAAAAGATCTGGACTGTTTCAAACTGCATGTTTTACTAACAGTATAAACCCACGTATTTGTTTTCACGTGGGCACTTTACATATTCAATAACATGCTTCCTCAGAAAACTTCAGTTGAGGTCATTCAGTTAAAGGAAGTATAGTGTAGTATGAGTATTTTATAGGTGTGTTAAATTGAAAAGGAGAATATACTCATGCCTTAATCTGCAGTTTATCTTTGAACAGAAGACCATCTGTTAGAATCAAGAAATGAGTGTCACTTTTAAAACAGCATTTCTAAAAGGAGATAAAATTGATATTTAATGGCTATTTATTTGAGTATTTAAAAGGTTTTCTGATGTAAGAAAATGTATTTTAGTATTTTCATGTCTTTCATGTGTGTCATGAATGCATTCAATACAGAGATAAGCCTTATTTAAAGAACCTCATGCAGTGCATCTGTATTTGGCATCTTGGCTTCATCAACTGTACTGTAGCATGGTTTTTTTATATAAAATAGAATCGCACAAGAGTGTGTGACTACACAGGCACGTGTAATTATAGTGAGGCCTGTTACAGCTGTGTATATAACTTGGCTAACGGTATCAAAAGTGCCAAGAAATACGGTTGATTTGAATGTTTTCTAAGAATGATGCGTGTTAATGCTGTGTGGATTAAAGCTTTGATTAATGGTTGTGCTTAATAAGGGAAACTGTCTTTTTTTAAAGTCTTCCGCTGTCATAGCTTTAAATTTGCATGGCTCAGTAAGTTGGAAAGCAGTAAGAGAATATCACATTGTAGCTTCTCAAATGGGGGAAGCTGCCTTCAGAAAACTTCCCAGCCTTAACTGGGAAACAGCTGTTTCATTTCTTTAAGTACTTATGTTTAACTGACATTGGAAGCTTTTTTCTTTTCTTTGTTCTTCTTTCTTTTTTTTTTTTTCCTTGCGGGGAAACTCCCCAACTTCCCCTTTGGGAAAAATTTAGTCAGGGAAGCTTTCATACTTGAGAATTCTAAACGGTTTGCACTTCAGAGACAACTGTCATGCATGGTAGGAATAGACATTACCCAGAAGTCTAGAATCCTAAGAGGAAAACCACGCTCTTACCCATACCTGCTTTGCTCATCCCTTTTTCACATTTCTAGTGATTCATATGTATATATATAAATGATAAATAGGAAAAGAAAAAAATTCCATCTGAGTAGGCAGAGTATGTATGAGGTATATGAGAAGTGTGTGAGCTTGTATGAAGCATATCTGACAATGAAGGAACTGCTCCTCTGTTCTAACAGTAAAGATTTAGGCTTACTGCTTTTTGGGGTGTTTTTTGGGTGTTTTTGATTGGTTTATGCATCTGGTAACTTGATATAGTGAGTATTCTATGTTTATCACAACTAAATATGGCAAGGGTAGGGGGTACTTCATTCAGAAAGTTCAAAAGAATGAGTTTGCTTGGTTGGTTTTGGCAGTGTGATGTTGAGTGCATTATGGAAATCTGTTACTGCTGCTAAATCTGGTGAAACCTGTCACATGTCACTTTATGCATTTACTGTCTCCTGTTATGTTCCATCTTCCATAGATTCAAAGTTGTTCTTTACTGTGCTACTGTTAATGAAATGTTCTACTTTGTCATCAAACTAAAAGGAGAATCAAATAAATATACTTTTCTTAACTTTGGTGATCATACTTATAGCTAAAAGAATTATTAAGATGAGCTTTTGCATGTGTCATATGAGATTATAGTCTGTTACAACTATAATCTTGTTATATATTTGATAGAGTCATTATATATTATTGTAATATTACTACAACTTAACTATTGTCACATCTTTGAATATATACTACTCATTTTTTAGGTGAATACAGAACCAAAACCCAAGGACTAAATTCAAATGTTTGTTACCAACCAGCAGTTCTCAGAATAAGAGCATATGACAACAAATATATTCATCCTGAGTCTGGCTAATTTTAGAGGAATGCAAGGAAATAAATTAAAAAAAGAAAAAAAATCCCAGAAGTGTCAATGAAAGTAATTTCTACAATCAGTAAGACTTAAGGAAGTAAACATAGAGGTTTTGTTTTTAGGCCTGGGTTATTTGATGCAGGCTGTTGGCAATTTGCTATTTTTCAGGAGATGGGTGTAATTTCAGAAGAATGATTAGAATTCTGATGTAAACTTGAAAAACAGTGATTTAAATTGATTTTCTTTTAATCCTTAGGAAGGATGTTTTAACTGAAAAACTATTGTTAAGGCTATATTAAAGCAAGTATGTGAGTACGCATAAATAAATACATTTATATAATTTCTTTATAAGTATAGAAAAGTGTGGAGAGTTCGTGGACCTCAAGAAAGTGAAGAAGTATCCTGAGCAGGCCCTTTCAAGAAATTCTGCAGTGACATCAGGTTCCCAGTCAAGCTGAAACAGAATTTTGGAACCCAGCATCTCGAACCAAGGTTAACCTGTGCACATACAAGAGGAAAAATGCAGGCTCTCAGTAAAGATGGATCACTTTTTAAATTAGTTTTGTATTTAGATATATGAAGTTTACCTATGTTCTGCTTTACTGGGTCAAAGCCCTGCTTGACCGATTTTGCTCGAGTCTTGCAGATAAAATGAGTTAGGAGTGCCCTCCTGGTCTGCCGCTGAAGGTGTATGTGGTTCTTCAAGGATACTGGGGTGCTCAGAAACTGCAGTCTCTGTGACTGATAGAAAAGGGCTCCAGCGTAACACTGCAGCTGTAATCAGGTCTTGGGTCATCTTTATGTGGTCAAGAGTGATCCTGATCTGTATCACCTGGAGCAGGAGACCTTTCTGCATTCAAATACTCTGCAGTCGGTGTATGGCACAGTGCTGCCAGTCTGGAGGCACTGATCATGTGGTTGCTGTGCCTACAATACCCTCCCTACTCAGTGGTGTTGGCCCAGCTCTTCTGCAGCTTGTCCTGTTGGTACCTGGCCAAACATGAGCACTCTGTAATTGGGGAATAAGTCAGAGACTTAGCCTTCTGGCATGCCTGGAGCTCCTGACTCTGAGTCATCCCGTAACATTTTGCCTTTGCAATGTAGTAGCAGGCAGTTTGGAAGGGGGAGCTGTAGCTCTTCTTTTATTTATATTTTTTCACCTGACCCCTAGAAACACCTTTGCTGCTCCCTTTCATATCGTGCCAATGGTCTTAGCTTCAGTCTCTCAAAATTTTTCAGTTAAGCCCCAGAATTTCTGCGCTGGCTTTGCTGTAAAAGAGACTGTTGCTGTGAGAAGGTAGTTGTGTCCCTTGATTATTGCTACTTCTTGCTGCCAAAGGAAGGTGTTTTGAATTACTGTTTTTGAATTATGAGGTGAAGGAGATATGCTAGTTTAATGTGAAATGCATAATGTATTTACTATCAGGACTTCAATGTGCTCTGTAAATTTGAAGTCCAAAAAGTGCTGATGAACTGTTTTGCCTTCAAAAGGTGTGAGTGTGGCAAAGGATCTCTTAGTGCTCTGAAAATGGTCATAAACAGTCTGACATCTTATGCACTCCCTTTTTTTTATTCCACTCTTGTATCAAAGTGTGGGGAATAATAGCTAATGTGCCAAATTTCAAAAGATGGAGGCACGGATACTAGGACTGCTGTAGCTCAGCAGCTAAAAATGAACTAGTAAACTAAGGAGCACTGCCTAATTTTTGAACTCTTACTAATGTTTGTTTAGAGAGTAGAAATGCCTCTGTTAAAACCACCACTTTTTAAAGAGATCTGCTACTACACTTAGTAAATTAAATGACACATTAATTCTTTGTCTCCCTTTGCTTACACCTGGAGAAGAATCCATGTAGTAAGGTTCCACAAGCAGATGCGGAACTTGATGTGGAAGCTGAACTTTTTGAGGATAGAATATACTACTCAGTGCTAGCTGTGCTTATATCTTCAGTATCACACCCTTCCCTACTCACAAGTTCTTACATGTTTTGGTTTTTTTAAATGCACAAGATTGCTAGTTTTCTGCAAATTTTCGGTAGGCAACTTCATGCTTTTTTACTCTCACTGGAAGAAAATATGTTCTATTTATTCTTCCTTTATACAAGGTAAATTGCTGGCAAAGATCTTTATGGAGTGAATCAAGTATGTTTTGATTCTCTCATCAATGTTAGCATTAGGAACCTGTGGCCATAATAGATATGTCGTAAAAAGCAACCTTTTTGGTTTATATTAGATGGCTAATCACTATTATGTGCATTTCCTTCAAGAGGAAATGGCTTGTCAAACTCCTAGAGAAAGAATCCTAAATTCTCGTATGAATGTGACAGTTACATCTATTTGGTCTTATTTATATGTACATCAAATTGCAGAGAAACTTCTGGGCAGAGTACATGTCTTGACTCCAGATCTAATTGTGAGGCCTTGAGCATGTGTGAAATGACGCATTATCCACCAGTGAGCTGCTGATTCTGATGGCAGCTCTTTACATCTGCGTATTTGCAGAATGGGTAAATATTTTGTGACTGCAGTCTGAATGAATTCAGTTTTCAAAGGATAATGTAAATTTATTGGAAATATTGGGATTGTTATTAGGGCTCATTAAAAAAATTTAAAAGATCATTTCCTTTAACGATGTCCAGTTTGGACCATGGCCTCTCACATAAAATAGAAACCATCAATTTGTTTTCAACATACTATGAAAAAAAAAAGACTAAAGTCATGTTTTTTGTTTTCCAATGTTTTGCCAATTTTGTGGTAACTACAGAAAGTTTTAGCTATTTTGCTAACATACTGCTGCTCTTGCCTCCAGCTTCTGACGACTGTGACCCCATAAACCTCCTGTCTGTAGAGACAGCTAATGCTTTAATTGATCATTAGTACACTTTCAAAATGAGTTTCCATCTGCCAAAAGATTAAGTGTCTCAGGGAATTGACTTAGAGCAGTTTGATGCATGGAGTATAAATGTAAGTGCCTTTAAAAAGCACTGCTAGATCACAAATCCTTGAAAAACTTGCTTCTAAAATACTTAAAGGAAAAGTAATGGAAAATATTTTTCTCTGATTTATTTTTCTTTTTTTATATATCAATGAGAGTTTATTAGCTCATTTTCAAAAACTGAAAAGCAAAACCACATGAAAATGGTGAATTTAACCTTAGAACAAACTATGCAAATTTTGGTGGCTTTAATTTGCAATGTAGATTTTTTGTTAAATGAGTCCATTCCAACAGCAAAAAACTACGTGTTTTGTGCTAAAAAAAATAAATATGAAAAGTTTTCTACTAGCTGTACTTGAGAATACCAGGGAAAAAACACTTCCATGATTTATCATGTGTTTTCTCAATTACTAGGGTTGCTTCTCCTTCTGTTTTCTTCAAGCTTTTGCCCTTTAGCTTATTTGGAGGTTACAGGTTTTCATGTTGGTTTCTCTCTGCCACTTTTGTACAAGCCACTTTTGGGAAAACTTCTACCATTACAATAACAGAGTTATTATTACAGTAATGGTACCTTCTTGCTTACGTATCAGAAGAAGCAGTGCTGTTTAACTCAGGTAAGGACAGTTCTAGCTGGTAAGAATGCCATTCTGGCTACAGTAGAGCTGGCAACGTTGTTGTAGCAGAAAATATGGGAACTGCAGTTGTCTTTTGTGATGTAGTGGTTATCCATCACCTTTGTTATGGGTTCCTCATTAGTGTTTGTCTTGTGCCCCCAAAATGAGCAGCTGTAGTGATGCCTTCTGGAGTACACGCCTTTACGACTGCGTGCAGTTGTAGAGGAGAAGCCTGAGTGGCTGGCACGGAAAAGATGGTAAAAAGGTATATAGATGGACACCTTTTTTCCCCAGTGTCTCTCTACTCCTCTGATTCACCACTCAGGTTAGGGGAAAATAAGTCTAAATGCAGTGTTTTATATATAATCACTAGTGGTTGTCGAAGCAACACCTAATTGATTAAGGCTGTAATTGTAGTGAGTGGAAAGCAAAGGATACTGCTTTTGCAAGTCACCCTGGGAAGATTAGTCTTACCTATGTATGAAAGGTTGCATTCTGTTTGCCTTATCAGGCAAAGTGGAAGATACTGGTGGCACAATCGTTTTATGACAGGATGTTGGAGCTGGTTTAATGTAGGCTGACTAGAAAGTGGAGCTTTACTTTTTTAACCTTGCTACATGCTAATGGGAAAGCATCCACTTAAAGAGTATGGCTAATGCTATTCTATCAAACACTGCAGTGTTTGAAGAAATCATAAAAAAAAAAAAGGGGGGGGGAAATAAGATCTTGGCTTTCAATTTAATAATAATGGAATATGAAGGCCAGATTGTAACTGTAGAAGTTCATTTCAAATTTAAATATTTAGCATTTTCAGTTGTCTGTGAATACAAGAAAACTTATTACATTAAGATGGAATTCAGATCTTTGACATGAAGCTGATATTTTCATAGTGTGAAAAATATCAAGCTGACATTATACTGTCTTATTTGATGACTTCCAAATGTCAGAGTGCAGTAACTTATTCATAGGGACCTCTATGTCTTGTGATAGTGTCAATTTAAAAGACATTTACATCGACTTTTTTATTTAAACATGTAAAATGGAGTATGCGAAGTGTATGAGGAGAAGGGGGAAAGACCGGGGCAAGAAAGTTCTTAATAATATAATGAGGCACTTCTAAGGCTAATTTCCAGGACAGCCTTCTGACAGCGGCAGGGGCTGCACCCGGCAGTGCCGCTCCTTCTCAGCACCCCCCCTTCCTCCCCAAACCAGCGCTCTCGTGTTTCTTGTTACTTCAACGGAATTTAGGGACTTAGAAAGAGCAGGGTATCCTCTCCTGAAAAGTAACCCCCCTCTCTCTTTTAAAAGTGATTTTATGATATCGGAAGATACTGAACGTTTGAGATCATTATGCCTGGGAGTTAACGGTACTGCTGGCTGTGCTAGACCTCGGTGTGATGGCTGGTAACAGGATTGTGAAGCCACAGTGCCTCAATACAGGAAGCCTAATTTTATATTTCAGTAAATCTTTGTGTATGGGTGTGTGCGGCTGGCTGCGCACCGGCGGGCCGCGCACGGCCCGAGGCCGGCCGGTGGTCGGATGGTCGCACAGCGCGGCGCGCCCGGGGCAGGCAGGGAGGCACCGAAGAAGGGAGGGACGCGGCGCGCCCGCCTCCACAGCCGGGAGCGGCCATTTTGTTCGCGTCTCTGCGGCGCGGGCCGGGCCGGCGGCGCCCCCTGGCGGCCATGGTGCCGCGCGCGCGGCCGGCAGGGGGCATCGCGCCCGCCCCCGGCGGCCATGTCGGAGCTGGCACGGGAGGAGCTGTCGGCGCTCGCCGCCATCTACTGCGAGCCGGGCGGCTGCGAGCTGCTGGCAGCCTCAGGTGATGTGGCTGCGAGCTGCTGGCGGCCTCAGGTGACGCGGCCGCGCTCCGTCCGCAGCCCGGCCCCGGCAGGAGATGCCCCGGCGCCGCTGAAGGCGGGGCTGAGCCCGGCGGGGCCGCATCGGCTCAGTCGCTCGCTGCCCGTCCCTGACCCGCCGCGTGTCGATGCTGCTCAGAGCCCAGCGGGCCCTGCTCGGTTATAGTTAGCGACCTTCGCTGTCCCGGCTGTGCCCAGCGCCTGCAGACATTGGCAGCAGGCGAGGGGCAGCGCTGGGAAGGGGCTGGCTCTTAGCTAGGTAGATAAGCAGGTGAATCTCATACGTATAACAAGACCAGGTGTTTATCCTGTAGTACGTAATAGGGGTGTAGCTTTTGCTGTGTATGAGAATGGTGCGAGACCATGCTGTGCTTGGGTAATTTCTGTTTTTCTATGCTAAGGTGATAGTCTGGACCCTATGATGTGCCAGGTGTTCTCTAGCTTCAGCAAGATATGTATGGGTGTAGGTGTTACAGGGTACTGAGGCTGGTGTATCGTGTCTGGTGCTGGTGGAATGGTCAGAAGGTCTGTACTTCTTGCTCCCGTCAGCTGCTGGTTGTTGCAGGATAGCAATGCAGTCAGTGTAGATAGATACCTTTACTTCGCGTTTTCTGCAACAGCCACTGTTCAGGATGTAGTGTTTATAATGTAGACATTTATCAGTCTGTGCTGTGTGGTGGATGTGAAGATGCCCCTTCAGCAAGGGAGAATAATCCTCAGTAGTTCCAGTGTACAAGAGCAGTTACTATCAGGCTTAAGTGTCAAGTGGCATATGCAAGTGTTGCGTGTCTGTTTGAGATCCGGATCATAGGTAGATTTTGCTTAGTGCATGCCACGGATGTGACAACTTGCTTACATATTTGTTGGAGGGAGATACAGGCACACACAGATACACAGAACATGCCTGTATTCTGTATCACTCTTCCCTGGTGCCCTAGGAGCTATTGCAGAGTACTGCCCAGCACCCCAACAGAGTGATGGACAGCAAGTGGCTTCCTGCTGGTTGGACTGCGGTGAAGTCCTGGGGAATGCTGTTAAAGATGGATGCAGTGGCCTGCTTTCAGATTTTGTCTGCGTATGTGTATATTCAGCTTGAAAGGACTCGGATTGATAAGGAAACACTTCCTTACTGTGAAGCTGACTGAGTGCTGGAAAAGGTTGCCAAGAGGTTGTGGAGTCTCCCTCCCTGGAGATAGTCAAGAGCCATCTGAATGTTGTCCTGGGCAGCCTGCTGAAGGTGGCCCTGCTTGAGGGGAGAGGTTGGATGAGGTTCCTGCTAACATCAACCATTCTGTGATTTCATGAAAATAGCTTTGTTCTGTGAAGTTACATGTGGCTGCTTTTGAGTGACTCACTTTAACTAAAAACTGTGTGTGTAGACAGGCTCAGAAGGATGAAGACGTCAGGGAGCACAATTAACTGGGGTAATCTAAAAGCAGAATTTTCTGTCTAGATCTGCATGACACACCTCTTGCTCCACTGTAGGCATGTAATTCTGCCATTTTATAGGGTTGTATTTTTAAAATATGACTGATGAAATGTTTCAGCTGAGCTTTATCTTCCTAAAGTGAAAAAGTTCAATAATGTCATTTTGGGCATAGTTTGAAAATTCAATATGCAGGCTTATCAGATGTTAATTTTAAAAATTGTGAACATACCTGAACAGTGCATATAAATGTCTATTTCTCCAGATTTGTTAGAGAAATATATGCACAGTCTTCTTTGTGCTTCACATATGGAAAAATAGTTTTGTATTTGTAAGTTACCAGAATGTAAAAGGCTTAGAAGCCTTCCTGGAACATAAAGTGAGGTGCCACAAATGCGCAATGGGAACAGGCTATTTTATTTGTATTGACGTTTTGTGACCTTGCGGGGCCTTTAGCTGGGCTGTGTTCATGGTAGGTTAGGATCAGGTATCTCTAGTTGATTTCCATAGTTTTCTGTTGGAATTGAAAAGATTATTTACAACAATGATTATTGGTGTTTTTCTTACTTTTGGATCTTACCTCTCTTATGTTGGAGCTACAGAATCCTTTAGTCTGTATACCATTAACTTTTGCTGTAGTCATTAGCTTACATTTGCTTTATCTCTTCGAACCATATAAATTGTCATTGACAGACGGTGCACAGACATAACTTCCAGTAAGACTGTTATGTTATGCTGTATCTAATACATTAAGAGTAATTTGTGTGTAGATCCACAGGATCAAAAAGGGGGCCATTGGGGATTTATGGCTTTGAGAAATGTAAAAAAATTCTTTTGCAGGTCTCTTGGTATGGTAAAAACTTTGGCTTTCTGGAATTTAACAATGAAGTATTCAGAATGTAAAATGTGTTTTTATCAAAACCAATGTGTTGATGAATTTAAATAAACTAATTATAGCATATCTTTTTTACCTTGTGTATCTATGTGCAAAGATTAGTGTTACAGATAGAAATCCATAATTTAATTGTTAATCTGTTCTCTTCTGGTCTGCTCACCAAGCCTGCTGTAAAAATATATTTAGATATTCTAAGCTTGTACGTTAGTAGGTGCCATTTTCTGAATTTAAAAATAGACTGCATGTGTTGCATAAAATGCCTTTGGGCAGGAGAGGAGGGGGATATCTATCTGGTTGACATGGAACATAAGAAAAAATCTGAAGTATGCTAGAGCTAAATATACTGATAAGCATGCAGCTATGGGGAAAATGAGTTAAAATGTATTGAGTTTAGTCTGATTAGCACATTAAATGCCAGCAGAACAGTCATACCCAACCTTTTATTTTAGAAATAATCACCATGTTGCTGTGAAGACAACTCAGCCCTTGTAGCATGTGCAAACAAAGGAACTGTTCCTTTGGAGCCAGGTTGTGCGGGGTGCCGGTGGTTTGCTCTTTGTTCTGCCAGCATCTGCAGCGCTGGCGCAGAAAATGGACGCTGCAACGTTTAAATAAACTTTGGATGCTGTAGCCCCACAAAGGTTTTGAACTGATTGTCCTTTTTTTAAAAGTGAGTCTGGAGCAGATGTAAATGAGCACGACTGGGCTTTTTTGCAATGGCTCAGGGTGATACACCTTGGGATGCGAGGCTGTGCCCCTTCCTTTGGATTAGTTCATCATCACAGGGAAAGGTGTGAGATTGCTGCAGGCTTACGAATAAGATCACTGCAGCAGGAGGCCCTTGTCGAAGGGGCAGGGTTGGCCTGTCTTTTTATCACTGAGTTACTTCTGAGTTAGTGAGATCTGTTATGACAAGCTAGTGAAAAAATCCTAGGAGGATTATCAGAAAGGTAACATGTTTTTCTGTCACTGTAATTAAGCCAGCAGTAGAGTAGTATTCTTCAACTCTTATACAGGTTGTGCATTTTAAAATCTCTTGGCAACATAGCTGAAAATAAAGTGATTCACAGGCAGGAGCACAATAATGTTCTTGCCATTCAGCCAGGTGCAGCTTGCTTCCAGCTGGCTGCACCTGGTGGGGCTGCCCTGCGTAAGGGGTGGCTGAAGGAGGTGGGGCAGGAGGCACTGTCTGTGTCTGGTGTGATGCTCACCTGTGTGCGGAGACCCTCGGTGGTGGCTGGCAGGGTGCTGGGGGTTCCAGGAGGTGCAGTGCAGGCTTTTCTTCTTGTGTCTGTGGTTATGTGTGCTGAGTGCAATGGTAAAGGAACCATCTAGTTCCCAGGAACCAGTTCCCAGGAAGAAACATTTGTCAGGGCAGCAGAAGACAGAGATTAGACTGGGAAGGCTTGAGGTCCTCCTGTGTAGCTACTTACTATGTGTGAGGGTCTCTTCCAAGGCTTGTGCTTTTTTGAGGAATACATTTGCCTTTAAAATAGCCTGGAACCTTTCATAGCATCTTGGAAGACTGAAGATGAATCGTGTTGGCAGGAAACAGCAATTTGACATGTAGTGCCTGTATGTATGTATGGGTATGGTTGGGTGTAGTTTATTTAATTCTCTAGATTTGCATCTGCTGCATTCAGCACTGAATTTGACTCTTTAGGTAGGGATGGTTTGTAGGTGTTTGGAGACTTCTTTATAATACTGCTAGACTTTGACTGTTGGGTTTGGAGGATTTCCTGATTTTATTTTGTGACTGCCCTGACCTAGAGAGTTCTTTGTATGATCTGGTAAGGAGGTTTGGAATCAAACCCTTGGGTTTGCTCTCTAAATTGCTTCTATCTGTCCAAGTCACTTTTAGGTCCTTTCAGTTATTTAGTAAGTTTCTAATATCAAATAGTGGAGAGCACTGAGGTTGGTTAGCAGTGTCAGCAATACTAATCAAACATAATTCAACTGACTGTCATGTAAAGGAAGGTAAGGGAGAGGGAGAAGAATGCAAGTCACTTCAAAAGAGCTGCTCTGAAAATCAGCTCTGCTCTAATCTGCCTTTCAAATCTGGCTTCTCCTGCCCTCATAGAATGAATCAGCCTGACATTTTAGCAATTTTTTAAAGAAAAGGGGTGAAGTGCTTAGAATGCATCAAAGGGGTGAAGCAGAGAACATCTGAAGAAGATCATCTTTTATCTGATTGATACCCTCTTACTTCATGGCAGAGGAGCAAAAGTAGGTTAGGTCTTTGTCCCCGCTTTTCATTTTGTCAAATTTTGTATTGTTTTTCCATGAAAGGTTTTATTTCAGGAATTACTGTATATAACTTTCGTATTAAGCATCTTTGATTATATGATTTATCAGGAGGATGTGATCTTTAGCCCTTCCCGCAGTATGCTGTATGTATCCTTTTCACTCTGAATATAATTCTGTTCCAAAGTAGGCCTGCAACAGGTTTTGAGTAGATAATCAGATATATAAACATACATTTATATAAGTATATGCCTATTTATATATGTAGTATCTACAGTCAGATATCCAACAGAGTTGTTTTCATTACATCAATGCAACTGTTGTAGAGGGGTTGACAGACAAGATTTAAGTGTATTTTTTCTGCAAGTTGTAGAGGATGAAGAATCCTACTTCTTTCTTTCCAAGTCTCTTGTTAATGTGGAACTGCTTTTGACTGGTTGTCTTAAAAAATACCCAGTGCAAGTCTGTTTGCCTTGCATTGGTATTGATGTTAGAAGTCTTACAGATTTCTTTAGGAACAAAGTTAGGGCCGTGCTGAGTCCCTCCAGAAAAGTCTCTGTTTTCGGTTGTCCTTGCTGCTGCTGTTGAGCTGTAGAAGCTGAGTTATGTGTTTGAGAGAGACAATTCTTTATTACTGGCTTGTCTAGACTTCAAAAGGGCCAAAATGTGTGAATACTTTTTAGAATGTGTTAATAACTTTCGTTCTACTATGTTATGGAAGTGTTTCATTTCAGGATTCCCCGCAGGAATAGCATGAGCCATTGGGTGCAACACCCCATCCTGCAAAAAAATACCAAACACCCTTATTTTTTATGAAATTGCAGTAATTTGAGTGGAATTGTTAAAGAAAATAACATGACTTAATGATATATGTCTACTTCAACTTTAAGCAAACTATTAATGTTTATTTTTTTTTTATATTTTCCAGAGACGCATGGGATCTCATTTAGAATTCAAATCATTGTGAAAGAACTGCTGGATACAGATGTACTTTTAAAGTTGTTATTTCATTTACCAGTCAATTATCCATCAACTGTACCAGATATTTCTGTTAACTCAGACCAACTTACAAGGGCCCAGTGTATGGACGTGAAAGATAAATTACTTGAACAAGCAAAGAAGCATCTTTCTGAACCCATGGTGCATGATCTGATTCTTTGGATACAGCAGCATCTAAAAGATGTCATTAAGCAATCAGCAACAGTTTGCAGCAAAAAAACTACTTCGTCAAAAGGAGCAAGTACAGAAGATGGTATCTGGATGCTCCTTTTGCATTTAGATCACATGAGAGCAAAGACAAAATACGTGAAAACTGTGGAAAAATGGGCTTCAGATCTAAGGCTGACTGGAAGACTGATGTTCATGGGCAAGATAATATTGATTCTTCTTCAGGGTGACAGGAGCAGCATTAAGGTGCAGGAACAATGAATGTTGACTAGTTCTATCGATTTACCACTGAAGCCTACGTGTCTGAATATTTTGTCTGTGTTTTTCTAAGATTAATGATTTTGGAAGCAAATTGATCATTATGAGAGTAGGAAGGCCCAGCAACTTTATTCAGATTTAAGAAAAAGAAGATATTCTATAAGAAAGAAACCAGTGATACCTGTAGACCTGTGGTCTGTATTGCTTTGCTTCTCACTGTAGTTATACCCCTGTATTCCCTTTGTTTCCTGACTTCAATATGCCTAGGTTCAGTTTCCTGTATTTCCCAAATGTCTAAAAAAGCAGAAAAAATTGTGGTGTGAATTTAATAACAGACATATTTCTAACTCTTTACTAACTGTCTCTTTCTTTGACTTGGTGCTCCTTGTGCATGCCTGGCCTTTGAAATTCTTCTTGCCTGTGCTAACGAAGTCCCACTGCAGTAGGTGGGGTTTTGTAGTGGTGTTGGAGGAGAATGTTTTGGCTTTTCTAAATCACTTAAGCCTCCACTTAACTTCAAAGTGATGAATAGAAGCAGTCACGCACTGTTTGGAATGGGTACTTCCAAAGTTTGATTGCTATGCTCTGAAAAAAAAGTCTGTATGTTTCATGAATTTTTGCATTTTTTCATTAAATTTTGAAGATACTCAATGACATTTAATGTTTTACTGTTGCTTTTTTTTAATCATTTAGGAGTATTTGATTCTTCAGAAAACTTCTAAGGTAGATGTGGACTCAAGCGGAAAGAAATGCAAAGAGAAAATGATGAGTGTACTGTGTGAGACAGAAGTACAGTCACAGCATAAAAGGTATAATTTAGTACTGTTGTGGATAGAAAAGTTAACAGAATTGATAATTACATTCTGACAGATCTGAGCATGTTCATGAGTTTCCCTTTTACAATGTAGGTTTCAGAAATTTGAAGTCAAAGAATACTCAACACTGGAGGAGCTACAAAAGGAATTTGAAACTGCAGGACTTACAGCTCTTTTCTCTGAGTTTGTGCCTCCTCTCTTAAAATAAAACTATAAGAAAACATGGGACCTTTGACCGAAGCAGTAGTTGACTGCAGATGCGGATGGAAGATAAAAGGACTAATGTGGCAGATGTTAAAGCTTTTCTGCAAAAAGTGCCAGAAGTAGTCATCCTCTTGCAAGAAGAAGGCAATTCATACATTTAGAGTTGATAATTTTTTGACATTTATGTATTAATAACTTTTTCTAAGTAATGTGAAGTTATACGTGAGAATTGCATGGCAAATATGAGAGATTGGAAAGAAATAATGTTTTAAAAATTCTTCTAGTCAGACTGTTTTGCAGTCTGTGGTTTTCAATGTTTTGTTTCTTCTCTGTCATGGTAGAGTTTGTTGATAATGGTCTGCTAGAATGCATGATTAATTTTACTTTGGAAGATTATATGAAGATATTTCTATATAAAAACATACCAAACACAGATTTGAATATGGGAGGACAGCATATACTTAATATTCCTTAGGAGTTCATCTGCTAACTTTTCATTCTCCATTTAATTGACTATAAATGCTAGACTGTTGATTTAAAGAAAAATCTCATGTCACTTCGGGCCTGAAAAAACATAGAAGTGTTTTTTTGAATGTTAGTTTTAATTCTAAAATGTATAAAAACACCCAAGTGGAGAATTTGAATTCATTAAAAAGCTAAGGTGAAGCCAGTTGTGATATTTGCTTTGATAGTTGACAGATTCCTTTTTGCATTTTATCGGGTTTTACTGTCTGTGCATCTTTAGATATCTTGATTCAGTTAAACTGTCAGAGCAGCATATATACAGACTGCTGTCTCTCAAGACTTTGGCCAGGTGGTTTGTGGATTTTTGGTGGGTTTTTTTCTTTGTTTGTTTGGATGGTTGGTTGTATTTTTGTTTGTTTAGTTTTGTTTGTTTGGTTGATTTCTTTTGTTTGGTTTTTTTTTTTGATTGTTCACTGGCCTTGGCCAGCTTATAGGTTTTTTTTAATCAGTAGTCTGTGTTTTACATTAGTATAATGTTAGGAATTATGTACATAATTTTATAAACTGTGCAAGTTGTGCAAGTTCCGTTTGCCTAGGGAGAATTGGATACTTATTTCTTACAATTATTAGTGTCATTTGATTTCTGTTTTACCTGAAACCATTCTCTAGCCAGGCTAGGTAAATTATCCAGTAATAAAAGTTTTGCAGTCATGAGTTTCTCAGTAACTAGCAGTGCCATTTCAATTGGGTTTAGCATGTAGCTAAACATATGCTTTACTGCTCTCTAAAACTCACTCCTGCCTCATGTATTCTTTGTAAACTAAACAGATGTGATCAATTCAGTATAAATTAATTTATCTCCCTTGTACTGGGGGAAAACCAGAACAATTTGGTTAGTTTCTGTCCTGGAAAATCATTATGTAAGATATGATTTCCAGTTTCATACTCAGACCATGAAATCATACCTCCTTCTTTGTATCTTCTAGAAAAGCAACTAAAGCAAACTCGTAAGACTTTTAGGTTTCACTTTTTTTTTTTTTTTTGAGATATCAAATGCATAAGAGGTTGTAGATTGCTGGAGAGTTATTTTCCTAATATAGAGCGTCTCAAATATATATGTTGCATGTTATTTTTTGCACTGATGCTTATTTAATGACATAGTAGCAAGAGTTCTTAATGAGTCTTCATGTTTAGCAGATATAGTACTTCAGGCACAGTAGAAAACAGGCTGGGTTGAACAGGTTTTACAAATCTGTTCTATATTATTTTGAAATGGCTTCCTGAGAGATAGGAATCTAATTTTCTGTTATTTTAAGTGCACGTGAAGATGAATTCTTACTTTATAAAGAAGAATGAAACAGAAGTATCTTTAAAATATTAAAATAACATGTATTTTAAATTATAGTTTCCAGAATTGAGCTGTTCTCAGGTAAAATACCTATATTGAAAAACTGTGTGTCAGTGGAGTACGGTCTTGAAAAGATGCAGGAGCTCTCTCCTTATACTATGCCGCAGATCTGGCAAGTATCAAACCCAAGAAAAGGCCTATGCATGTATAATAAGAAAACATAATCAGTATCTTTCTGCAAAACTAAATGTTGTAAGGTTTTGCCAGATGGATTTCATGTCCTCAGCCAGATCTTTACTTTAAAACCCTCCAGTTTTCTGGAACGAGAATAGTAAGGTACTTCAGCACAGTTTATATCACAATATTTTGCCATTAAAATCTACCTGGGGCCTTATCCAACATGCATATAAATCTGTTGTATATGCTTTCTATTGATTTTGGGAATAGGGTTAAATACCATACCTACTCATGTGATATCAAATTGCATGTGGCTTAAAAAATAATTGAGGCATAAGTTGTGGTCATCTTTCTTGCAACATTAGATGGAGACTCACTAATTTTTTTCTCCCCACAGAAAAGTCACTGTAATTAGCTGCACAAGAAAAGCTATTGGTAGGGTTAGTGGTTGCTAGTTGCACTTGAATATAAACTGATGTATTTTCTTGGGCATTATTGCCTGATGCTTTCTTGATCAACTGTTTGGCCAGAGGTAGCATTCTCCAACGGCCAATTTAAAAAAAATAAAAAGAGCAAATGAGAATTGGTTAAGTTGCAGATCTCTTCTAATCTGTGCTCATCTTCCTGCCAAATGAAGTTGTTGTAAGAAGCTAGATGATTTCTGTGTTTCAGGAGTTGTAAAATGCAGTTTATAGAGTGGATTTTTACCACAGTTAAATTTGTTACTCACTAGCTTACACTGGACAAATCCACAAGTTTGGTGTAGGAAAGGACTGCAGGTTTTTTGGTTGGTTTGATGTGCTTCAGCAGAATTACAAATCTGATCAGCTTGATACTGTTCAGACAGCAGAGAACATGAAAACGGATGTCAGTCTGATTCTGTTAAAGCAAATGCTTTTGCCTACCCATCAATCACTCACTTATTTTGAAGGGTAGGAGGATGTCTTCTGTTCAGATGAGTAAACAATATTTTTAAAGGCTGTTCTTTTGGAAGGATGTTGCAGCTGTCTGTTAACTGATGGCTTGTTTGCATTTATTTTAAAAAGAGACGGGCAAGCCTGTGAGCCCCTGGGGCACAAAAGTCATAAAAATAGTCATTGTGGTGCATGTTCTGCCCTCCAAGGGAACAGAAGCGGACACAGAAGAAGAACAAAACATGCAGATACAGAAAAACAAAATGCAGGGAAAAGTCAAAACTCTTGAGCATTGTTAAAGAATGCCTATCAGAGTTTAAAAAGTTTGTGAAGCGTAGGTAGCTATCAGAATCTGACAATTCAGTTGCAAGGGAGAAGAGATCCACAAATCAAAAATGATTTAACAAATAAGAAGCTAGATTTCTTATGGATATTGTGTTATAAATAGTTCTTCAAAAGGCACGGTTAGTAAAGCCTTGTTTCTGGTGGCCTTTCTTGTTTCTAAACAATAGCACACATGAAGCCTTCTCTGCAGAAGATACATTCCTGATGGTATTGTCCCGGGTGGGTTCCCCAGTGCCTGATGTTGATTGTGCACAAGTTGATTATTGTTTGCATGAATCTTTAGAGTATGGATAGCATTTTTTCACCTGTTGCCTTGTTCATCAAAGTTGTAGGTACTTGGTTTCTTTCAGGTTGTTAGCCTATCATTTTAATTGAAAAGAGTTCAATTCAAAAGTTCTAGGAGAACTTTGTAGTATAAACATGCCTGCTTCTGTACAGACACCACAGATATATAACCATCGTTTCCTTTGAAAATCAGGCTAAAATGAAAGATGTTGCAATAGGACTGACAACTTGAAGAATCAAGTTTTTAGGACAAAACTGAGATTAGGTTGGTCTTTTTGAATACCTTAGTGTATTAAGTGTGAAGAAAATAAAAGTTGGGTTAAGAAGACAAGAAAGATCCAGAGGAGGGAAGTAACTTTAATGGAGGACATCATTGGTAATGTGAATTCACCTGCTTTTCCTATTTAGTCTCATTAAATAATTAGCACCCCCCACTCTGATCTGTTATTCGATGTTGCAGGGAGGACAGGACATTTTAAGAACTCATACATGAAAATCCTTGATGTAATCAATTAAAAGTAATTGAAAGTAGATTTGATTGTTTTGTGAATAAGGCTGATTTTTGTGGTTTTGTAGTTCTATCTCATTTTCCTATAATCAGATCATTTGTCTCTTATATCTGTTGTGAATGATCCACAAAACCCACACAGATTAGTATAAATTATATGTAGAAGTACTGTAATGAGCCTGAAGAAACTTCTTAGTGGAAAAAATATTTTGTTTATGTTGTTCCCTTTAAAAATAGTTTAATAAACCCTGCATGTGGGTGATTTAAAACCGAGTGTCCCTTGATTTGTTCAGCTTTATCTGTGAAAATACAAACATAATCATGTTATAGTACATCTGAAATAAGATGATGAAATGTTGCACTCACTGTATTTCTGCCAGAGTTTGAGACTGAAATTGCTTATATTATGAAATAGTGCAATTGCTGGAATCAACTTTCATATATCTTATAGTAGTATTAAGCATTATCATCCTGTCTTTTTGTACATAACACATGCAACACTGGCAGCACTCTGTTCTGGCTTTATATTTTCTATGTGTACATAATTTTGTGTTATCTTATGCCAGAGTTATGATTGTTTATATTAATTATAGACATAAATGGAACTTGAAATGTAAATATGGTAATGCCATTTTGCAGCTATTGTTCTGTGCTGTGTTCATGTATTGGCTTTTGTCTTAGTTTGTGTTGTCTAACTTCAAAGTACTAACCCACAGTGAAGAGAACTCTTTAGAATGACAGAAAAATTTGCCTAAAAGACATTCATTTAAGGAATTCTTTGGACTCTAAAAATGAATGCCTTAATGCTTTCAGTTAATTATGCATTCAGATGCTTTAATTTTATGCTAATAAGGTAACAACAACTGCTGCACTTCTTATTTTCTTCGTGTTTCTTAATGTAATACCTGTAATCTGTTTGTATGCTGCATTAGAACATAGCTGATCGTGGAATTGGGGCCAATGTTTTATTAGTATTTCCCATTGTAAATATCTATGATTCATTATATGTATGCATTGTTATCTATTACAGCATGAATGCAAAGAGCTATTTTAGGATGAAATTTGATACAAAAGATGTCTGCATGAGAACAGTATCTCTACTTTATTCTTCTTTTCCAGTGTCACCTTTTACATTTCTGCAGCTATGGGAAGTGGTCAAATGTGCGGAGTTTTCTGGAGCTGAATGTAACAGGCCAATTCCCTGTTGTTGCTCTGGATCTTGATGCCTGTGGGGTGGAGGTGGGGTACTCTGTAGGCCTTTATGGGACCACTTTTGGCAACATCGAACTGCTCCACTGGAGGAATCAGCTGGATATTTCTGGAATGTTAAGTGAAGACTTGGAGTTAATTTCACCGATGCAGAAGCGAAATGGTTGACTGCTGCTTGACCTGAGCTTCACATCAGGAGAGAGCTCTTGGTACTCCTTTTATGTCAGCGCCATGGAGGGCAATAGCCTGAAGTTTACACTTGTGCTAATCACAGAGGACAAGGCACAGCAAAATCAGTGTCATGATTTTAAGACTGAAGGTAGTAAACTCAATGTACCTTTACTGTTTTTGAGATGTACTTAGATAGAACGACACAAAATGATTTTGTTAGTCTCTGATCAGTCACTGATCTGTAGAGGTTTAGAAAGGCAGGGTACATTTTTGTGGGAGATGGTGCTATGAGTATCTTTCAGTCAAGATAAGATAAAAAGTAGTTCTTTTTTAAAGTAAAGTAACTGAGTTGCTTGTGAGAACACTGTCCACGTGAGGTGCTGAACAGAAGCTGAGCTGTATGGATTGAGCTGTGCCAGAGGCTGATTTTTATTTGGTAGAAGTGGAGGTGTTAGAAAGGAACAGACAGCAATAAAAACTGGTGATGTGGCTCTCAGAGAAGCCAAAAGGAGGTTTTTTTGCATTGATTACTCTCTGGAAAGAAGTTTGGAAATATGAGCAAAGACATTGCTACTGTATCCAAGCTTCAAGTAGAAATGCCCGAAATAAATACGCAGCTTCATTGTCATTTTCTCTTTTTAGCAGAAGCGACATGTAGAACTGAGAACAAGTAGTGGAAGTTTTCATGAGTATAGAGATGACTAACCTCACTCAGGAGCTGTAGGCTGTCTGCAGAGGAATTAGCACAATTCTTAGGAATTGTCCTCAAATGAACCAAGGATGACAGAGGCTTTGTTGAGGCAACAATCTCCAAAAGTGGAAAACCAGGCTGCTGTGGCTCCATGTAGTTGGGAAAATTGATGGAAATGGTGACTAGCAGCTCCCAGGAGCAGATTTTGGAAAGCAAGGGTTAAGAGTGTTGACAACTCAATTTGGGGAAAATTGGTTCTGCTTATATATGGAATCAGAGAATACAGGTAAGTGTTTAATTTTTTTGAGACCTTTTCTGCATTGATATTACAGAGACCTGGTGTGGAGATATTAGATGGTCCTTGCTCAAAGAGTGTCTAATGTCTTGGGGGGCTGATGTATTTCAGTTCCATGTCAATTACAAAGATAATCTTGGGTGATAACAGTGGTCAGTGGCAATACAAGATTTAAGTGCTGCAAACCTACTCTGAATCAGGGATTTGCAGTGGAATTATGAACCAGCCTATAAGTATGGGTTAGGCAAGGCACATCTAATATTAAAGAGCAAAAACAGGAGGAAAAGAAAATACTGCAATGGAATGGCTACAAGTTACCTCAGAAATACAATTTTCTGGATATCATTGTGGCAAAGGAGGACTTCAGTGTTACCTTTGCATTGACAAGGAGCCAAATGCTATAAACTCATCTGGGTGTGAGGGTGTCAATCAGAGTTTCTGGGCTGTACGATGCCTGGAGCTTGGCACAAAGCGTGTATCTTTCCTGCCAGCGTTGCTCCAGATTTCTTTCTTTTTTCCCCTTTTTTTAATTGTTTTTGTTGTTGTTTGGAGGCAGCTGCAGGGAGGGAGCTGGCAGTTGCTTACTATGAATTCTGTTATTTACTTCCTACAATACTAATTACTAAAAGATGCTACAGGTTTCCTTCAGACTAATTTTGAAGAAGCAAGGGAATGCTTTTTAAAGCAAACAAAGGAACAGAGATAAAACCTCAGGAGTAACTGTTCATTTACATATTTGAGCTGTAGAAAAAAAAAGATGTATCAAAAGAAGAAGGAGAATGATAAAACAGAGCAGGAATAAAGACATGTCCCAAAGCTGGCCTGGAGTTGCCATCTCTCTGAGCTCCTGCAGAAGCTGATGTTGGTGCTTAGCAGAGGAGAACAGGTATATCTACACCGTTGCTGGCACTAAAAAGCTCTGTGCTGGAAGATTGGGGACAGCTAAAGGCAAAAGCAAGGCTTGGAAGTACAGGCACCATGCTGACAATTTTTAGGGTCTCAGCTTTTGAACAGCCCTTGAAGCTGTTCAGTGTGTAACAGTGTAATACCCACAGGAGCTCAGGTACTGGCTCAGAATATTTATTTAACTGATCAAATCTATTGGAAAAGGTAGCAACATTGAAACTGTATAATCAGGTCCAAAGGGAGGATGTGAATGTGGGGAGTGAAGCTGTTCAGTACTGGGAAGCACTGGTCTTGAAGGCTTGATAGTTCTTGGTAGCAGGGACAATGAAAAGTTAATCCCTGGGGTTTTTTGCATAGTTCTTAGTAATAGCTATGTGAAAAAAAGGGGAAAAAATTATTCTTACTCATGTAGTTTGTGGATTTTTTTTTCTATAAATTAATTGGTAAATTGAAACAAATGAGTTGTGGGTAAATTTTTAGCAGCAAAGTAAGTTTTCCTGCCTTTAGGTAGAATGTGAGAAAGTTCTAAGAGAAATTTTAACTGTTAGATTTCTTATGGATCTGAAGTAAAAGTGGGTTACAGCTCACTAAAAATTTTTTATTAACAGTAAATCATTAAAAATGCAACAAATATTACAAAATTTCAACTGCCATGGAATAAGCTACAGCAGAAGGATATGTGTGTAACTCACATTACTCAGTATTTTGCAGAGATTCTTGGGAATAGCTGCAAGGGGGTCAAATTTTCTGAATAGAAAGGAGGATTTCATTTTTTTCTTAAACAGCAGGAAGAGTTTCTATTTATGCCATTTTTCAATAGCAAAAAGAAAAAGGATGTACTTCTGCGATACCAACAAGAGGGAGCAGAACTTTTAACAAATATGTAGGTCTCATTCTTATGTTTCAAACCTCAACACAAATAAACCCCAGAACAATCTGGGAAAAGATTACTTTAATGATAAATATACCTTGTGGCAATCTGGAGTGATAGCTCTTAGGTTGTGCACAGATGTATTTGTGAGATTGTCTGCACAGGTAAGGGATGAGTTTAGGTTTGGTTTTGTTCTTTTTTCCTATTAAAATCAGAGGGGATGCTGTAATGTGCCAAAACATTTGAAAAAGAACCAGTATGTGAACAAATTACCTGCAGTAAACCTCAGGTCATTACTCAAGGTCAAACATGATGTGGTTTGTTCCAAAGATATGTTGAGGAATATAATTTGTTGCAGCTGCAGTGGGAGACATTGGTGGAGCTCTGGAGGGTGGGAGCTGGAGCCTGAGGGAAGAGGCCTGAACTGCTGACCCTTTGCAAACCAAAGGGCCCAGGGACCTGTGGCACAGGCATGGCAGGAGGCCACGACCTCCAGACAGACCCCCAGACTGACCCCCAGACTTTCCCACCCTTAGACTGCGAGGGGAGAAAAGCCCAGGGGTTCCTTTGTGTGGTCCCTCCTTGGAGGCACTAGCTCAAGCTGCTGTTTTGTTATTTAGTTATTGCACCATGATTAAATTATTTTAAGAGTCTGCATGTCTGAGGCTGTTATGGGAAACATGGGGTTGAACCACTAAGGAAACCTGGTCTGACTGTGAGTGTGGGGTGTGTAGCTGTGAAGGGGCTTCAGTCTCAGCTCAGGTGGTGTGAGAATGACTACCAGAGAAACTCCTGGGTGGGTAGACAGGGAAGTTTCCTTAACAGGTGCTAATTTCCCTTTTACAAAGTAAAAAGGGTGGATGTTTCACTTCATGAACTGAAGACTGAAGTTCTGCAGAAACAGGAAGCTTTGGCAATTCTAGAAAATCATTATATAGTGTGATAAAAATCAGAAATGTGCAGTGGTTAATGCTGCTCTTTGTTTTGTTTTGTTTCACAATGCGTTATGTAGTGAATGCAGACAGGAGAGCAATTTAAGGGCTTGTGTAGTGATTGGCTTATGGTGGCAACATCCTAAGGTTTTCAGGGATGAGGTGTCATTTCCCTGGAAAACTATAGCTTGCATGATAAAGCTAGTGCTTCCCATGGAGGGTGTTCTTAGGACAGAGTGGGTGTCGCTTCAGTTGGCTGACACTGAGCTGAAGAGGAGAGCAAAGGTTTGCTTGTTCCAGGAGTAGGTATTGCTGAGAGCAGTGGCCTCCCTCGCTTTCTTTTACAGGTTGTGTTGGTGCAGCTGCTGGCTGAAGGGACACCAGAGGGGCAAGATTGGAGTCTGACTCACCCTGGAACTGAGCAAACTACTTTGGCAGCTGGGGCTGGAAGAAATGGGAAAGTGATGTTCCTCCTGTCCAAGCAAAGAGGGCAGAGGCTGTTCCCAGCAGCTGTTCCTGGACGCCTTGAGACAGGCACAAGGGGGTAGGTGGGTATCAGAGCTGGTTTTAGGCTGCATGAGAACTAATACTGACAGTGCCTCTGGCGGCACCTGACTGTCACCTCATATATGTTATATGCCACATTATCCCATCAACTGTCCAAGCTACATGGATTGTTCTTTTTTGTGGGCATTTCTAACCCTGACACAGGGTTAGAGTCTTACAGGAACTGTCTTACTATTGTGAAGATGGGAGTACCTTAATTCCAGAGCTTTGTGCTACAAAACACCATCCTTTTGTGTTTTTACTATGAAATGTCTTTTCATTTATGTGGAGTAAGAAAATGACCAAATAATGAAAGTCAGCTACAGAGCAAAATACTGAAAGTATGGGATGCAGACTGTCAATCTGTGAGAATCCATCCACTGTCACTTATATAAATGGAACAATAATTGTTTGTTCCTCTTCAGAAATGTAGTTCATGCAGTCTATATAAAGGCAAATTATTTAGTGCAGTGCAAGGAAAATTCTTTTTTCCTATCTGAAACCAATTTAATATTAACTGATGAAACCATTAGAAGATACTGAGGAGACCAATATGAATCCCTTTGGTGGATGTGGAGGAGTGGCTTATCTCACAAAAAGCCTGCCTCCATTTTGGAGGTAATGGGTTTTTTATTTTTTCAGTTTCTTAATAATAGAGGAAGAGAGAGGGATAGATCTGCTAGAATACTCTCCTTATCGTCTTTGCAGCCTATGGTCTCATGGAGAGGAATAGCTGAGAGTTGAAAGGGGAAAAATCCTGACTATTGTGCTTTCCCCGAGATAAGGAATATTTTAGAATCCCTTGTCTCACGCATGAAGCCTGGTAAAAGGGTTCCATATTAACATATGGAAGAGTTTTTTGGGAAAAACAGATCTTAGCCTCAGGAGTCTGCTTTTGACTCTTGGTTTGTCTGGGTGTTTTATATGTCTTTGAAAGTGAATGTTAAAAGCAAGGCTATGAGACACACGAGCTAAGATTGCTGCATTGACCTCAAGAGGTGAAAGCACAATTGAAAAGGTCTATTTTAAATGTTTAAGGAATTAATAATTGCTGAAAAGTGCAGATACTAGAAGAACAAGCATCTTATATGCCATGTTACAGACAGATCCGGCACTCATGGGAGGCATTTGTGACAACAGTCTTCCAGTGGGTGACATTTATGTACATTATAAAGAGACAAGGCCTCTTCATGTAAAATTTACAATGAGCTTTCTAATGTCATCATTTTTTTTAGGCTTAAGAAATTGCCTCTCTGGTGAAATTAACTCCTCATGTTCGGCTATCAGCTTTTGGGGGCTGCAGAGAACAGCCCCACAGGTGCGTGTGGCAGTGGGTGCACTGTGAGGCTGCGGAGCTGGGGATCCATGGAGGGACAGGACAAGGTGCTGCTGACCATGGGCACACAGCAGCCAAACTGGCAACAGCTGCTGCTGTTGGACTGAGCATGACAAAATTGATGTTCGGCCTGGAGAAGAGGAGACTGAGGCAAGACTTCATCACAGTCTACAGCTTCCTCGTGAGGGGAAGTGGAGGAGGAGGCACTGATCTCTTCTCTGTAGTGACAGTGACAGGACTCATGGGAACAGCATGAAGCTGAGTCAGGGGAGGTTTAGGCTGGATATTAGGAAGAGGTTCTCCACCCAGAGGGCAGTCAGACAGTGGAACAGGCTCACTCAGGGAAGTGGTCATGGCACCAAGCATGCCAGAGTTTAAGAAGCATTTGGACAATACTCTCAGGCACATAGTGTGATTTCAATATGGTCCTATGCAGTACCAGGAGCTGGGCTTGCTGATCCTGTGGGTCCCTTCCAACTCAGGATATTCTATGGTCCTAATAAAGTGCATCATTACCCTTGTTTTCTTCTGAAAGTGTATTGGAGAGTTGGGAAAGAGCTTTCTTGATCATTTTTTAGCAATAAAGGGCCAGCAAAGAATTATGAAGGAGAGAAGAAATAGAATTGAAATCCTGAATGAGGGAGAAGGAAAAAGACATTGGATTAGGAACTGATGCTAAAACCATTGTGAGGGAAGGGAGTAGAGAGTGCCAGACAGAGCTCAGTGTGTTGGAGCGGAAAGTGTGGGAGGAGTTTACAGGCTGCAGCGAGGCTTCCCCATGGCTGCTCTGAGCAGTATTGCTCTGCCTGAAGCTGCCACTTGGTCTCTCAAACTTTGTAAACTCCACATGTAGCCACTGACTGCTTGGATCGCCCTTACTGGAGCAGGTGGCTTCTCTGTGATGGGGATCAAGAGAAAACAGTGTGTGCTGACTTTAATTAAACTGGGAATTGCCTCTTGTGGTGAGAACCCTGGTGAGAGGTTTATGGCATTGTTCACCCATAATACTTTCAGGTTTACAAAGTAGGAACTCATAATCACATTCAGTAGGAAACCATAAACATTGTATTGAAAGCAGCATGATTCTTTCATCCCTTAAAACCTTTCAACAAACCAACCCAATCATAGCTATGTGTCCAATCTGAATTAATTTTTGCAAGAGAAACCCTGTATGCTAGAGTTTTTTATTGGATGATAAATGGACAAGGCTTTGGATTCAGCTGTCACTTGCCATTCTTACCTTCAAAAATAAGTATTTTGTTTTAGAATATTGTAAGTGAAACCTTTGTGGGAGTTTGTAGGACAAATCCTGACATGCTCTCTCTGTAGGACTGCATTTCTTTGTCCAACCTTTCTGTATGAAGAATATGTAGAGTATATGTACAGGGAGGATATGTGCATAGAGGATATGTACAGGGAGACTACATTTTGCTGAGCAATGCTGTGAAAAGACAACTTTGTGCATGGGATTGAGAAATCCAAGGAGGTGAGTGGATGGCTCTGGGGAAATCGTGACCCACACGGTGTCTACCCACACGCTTTGGCTGGCTGTGATCTCTCTGTATCCCCTTTATCCTGTTTATTATGGTAGTAGTAGGTACAAGAGAAGGTTTATGGTGTGGATGTATACTCCTCCCGCTCTCCCAAAACTTTGCCTTCTCCCTGAGTCTCCTGTGTCCCTGATTTAAAGCAGAATAAGCTGCATTTTGCTAAGAAGTGCACTAACCCATTCAGATGCTGTCTTAGATCCGGCAGCCTGCAGCGCACCAGAGTATTTTGATAAGCATCATGTCTCCCTGGAAACTACTACTTAGCAGTAACTTGATGCTACATTTGGAGTGTTATGATTAATTTAAGCCTTGCTTCTGCAAAGACACATGGTATGGGCCTCCTCCTACAGAAGTGCAGTGTCTTGTTGAGCTTATCAGAACAGCTCGCATGTTCGAAAGTGTCCCTGTGGGGTTTAGGAGTTCTCTGAATCTCTTCAGGCTCTGGTTTTAAGCCCTTTGGTTATAAATCTCACTTGTTATCCTTAGGTATGTTTTTAGGAGCCTGTTCTCTAATTCGGTATTTTAAAAACATTTCTAAAAAGTCTACATCTACAGTTATGAATAAATATAAAGCTCCTTCTGAGGCCATTAAATAGTATTTTAATTAGGCTGGCAAAATTGCTTTTGGCTTGTCTTTAAAGTCTTTAGTATCTTATTTCTATTAACAAAGTGGTAATCAACGTTAAATTCTAAAATGTAACCAAAGTAGGTCATATTTTTATTAACTGGAGATAGATAATGAATGTGGCCTATATAAAGATTTGGATTAAATCTTCTGAGATGCTGAGGATAGTGTTTTAATTAAGGCAATCCTTATTGCATCTAGCAAACACTATTGCTGCTTAGAAATTTAAGACCTCAGTCATGCATATTAGTGTGTTACCTCAACAAATCTAATAGAGATTTAATACTTGTATTTGAAGCAGCAATCTGTCATAAATTAAAAGCATTTGAATAATAAATTTAAATCCTTTTATTCTTTGCAGAATTTTATATAATTAGGAACACATTCAGCATGAACATTTTGTAATTTTTATAGTGCTAGGAAGGTGTACTTTGTTGTTGCTCCTAAATCTGTTAATGTTTTCACCTGCTTGTAATATAGGGAAGTTGCAGCAGTGTTATGTATGTGTGATAAGTTTCTCCCTAAACCCCCATGTATTTTGGGACACTTGGCATAAAGAATGGGACTGTGGGTACCATCCACTGAATACTGCAGTGGAGTTTGCAAAAAAATGCTCTAAAAATAAAATAATAATAGAAAATAAAAATAAAATAATGCTTTAAAAATTTGACAGAAGGGTTACTAATTTGCATTGTTAAGATGTTATGAGTAGAGTGTTTGAAGGTTTGGTCTGTGGTACTGAGAAAAGGATTGTAGTTGATACAGTATGTTATAGTCTATATTAGAGATGTGTATGCAAAGGCAATACTTGTCTATATTCTCATTAAAATCACAGGTCTAAGCAATTTTTATGTATTAAACAACATAACCAGGGACTTTTATACTGAATACATTCTGAGCATCTTTTTCCCCACAAAGACATTACCATTCCTGTGATTTCTAGGTTGCATTTCTGATCTCTGCTTCTGTATTAATCCGTAGGAGTGACAACAGCAAAGTAGAGCAGGCAGACACTTTTTCACACACTTCTTTGCTCTCAGTGTGCACTGTGGTGCCAAGGCTAGCTAGCTGGAGTTGAATAAGAGTTGTGAGAAATGCTAATTTTTGAACCCAGCTTAGCCTGAGAAATACCATTTGGAGTGCATGGGGGTCCAGTCTGCCTCGGTCCTTGTTCCCTCTAAGCAGCTGATGGGATGCTTGTGGAATAAGTATAAAGAATGGGCAACATCTGCAGAGAGGCTCTTCCCTGGACAATGTTCTTTTGGTTTTTACTTTCAATGGCTTCTCCTGAGGAGATCATCTATCACTTAAAGTAGGTGATATACAAGGACTTTCTGGCCATGCTTGCTCAATGACATCCCACAGAGCGCCACTCCCCACAGGGAGGGAAGGATGTGACAACAAATCTGCTTTGTTCTTCCTTTAAAAACTCTCTCTATGCTGATGTTACTCTCATTGTGCCAGATCTTTCCATTTCATGTGGTGGGATGCATAGAAGAGTGCAAGCAATTTTGGATGTGCTCTGTCCAGTTCCTATATGGATAGGGATTTCCTTACCTCTTTTAATTCTACTCTTCCTCATGGGGGGAAACCATACTGATATTCAAACTTTAATTTTTGTTTGCATAAATTTAACCCTGCTGCTCCTTTGGGAAGTGTGCTGCACAATTCTCATCTCTTGGGTATTTATGGCCATCAGAAATAGTATCTTTCTTGCTCACAAGCAAAGAGCAAATCAATGGGAAGATTGTAAAGATTATCTCTATTAGCTTCCTCCCAGCATAACTCTACAATCATAAAGCAACATCCTATAAATTAATTTTGTCCTATAAATTAACGTAAAATAATGCTTTTGTTAGGAGTTTCATGTTATATGCAGTCAAGTAATATTGAATACGTTGTTTATATAGTCAAAGTCACTGAATATAACATATTCTTGCTGTCTGTAGATGACAACTATTACAGTAGTCACAGATGAATCTCTCTTTTGGGATGGACAATTTTGCTATCCTAGCTTACTCTGATGTTCTGTTTTGTGGTTTAGTGAAGAATATAAAGGGAAACCAGGACTATGTAGCAGAACATTGTAGGACAATCTTGTTCAAAATCTTCACTAACTGTTAGTGTTCACTGTTTGTTATAGATTTGTCCTTTAAATTGGTAATTGATATATAAACTTTATGCTAATTTATACTGTTTGTTTTTGGCACCATTAGTTGGAAAATTACGACCTTTCTTATGTTTGTTATACTGGTTGCAGTGATTCTGCTTCTCTCCTCTCTTTATTTTAGCATTCTCTAGATTGATGCTGAAAATTACATGTTATTTTTTCTTCCTTCATAAACCCGTGTCACAGGAGTAGAAAGACCTCAGCTATTGAGATCAAAGGTTGCTCAACTTTGCTGGATAGCACGGCATAAAGTTCGGCCGTGATGAATGGTGCCAGCACTTGACATAAGAGTAGCGAGTCTCAGAGCATGAGTCACTGTACTAGGTCTTCATGTCTGCGGAAAATTTGTGTGAACTGCTGGCTGAAAGCATTGACAATTTTCCATTAGTAATGAATTACAGTAGTAATTTCATTAATTTCTTCACCTCAGTCAGGATATGTTAGTGTAAGTTGCTTAACCAAGCATCAGAGGAGCCATTGCCGTTAACCTTTGGTCCTTTGCTCTGTAACCAGGACCAGTTAAGAAGTAAATTAGCGTAACGTCCCTTTTAAAAAAATTTACTTTAGATAAGCAGTGGACATAATTTTTGCCTGTTTTTAATTTAATAACAGGTTTATGGTTTTATGCAAAACCATTCACATTACAGCTGACCCTCTGGGAGCTGGGTTTTTTCGTCTGTGTAATTTGGTGTCTTTAATAATCTGCTGTCTGTTAAATCCAGCACAGGCTTGATTAATGAATTGTGATGAACCAATGCATTAATTTACAGGTTTGGTCTAATACCCTAAAAGGCTACATCAGTGCTTTTAGTTATTAATGCTAATAAACTTGAGAGAAAAAAGCAACATGAGGAGGGGTAAGGGAAGGTACTATGTGACAAGTTTTGTCTTTATTCAAGCATTTGTGTCTGCAGCTACTTTTCTTACAAGAGAACTGCAAAAGCCCTTGACAACAGACAACATCAAATCGAGAACAGCTTAGCAGTGTTTGAAAAGACTGTAGAATTTCTGAAGCTGTCTGTGTTGCAGTCAAATCCTTTTTCTCTATTGAAAGTCCTTATTCAACATAGGTTTTCATGCTGTATTTTTAAATACTATGTAACGGATTTGAAACCCTTTGCTGTTAAATCTGTGGCTGAAGCACAATCTTGAATATGAATTTCTCTGAAAAGTCACTCCAGAACCTTAGGAAGTGATAGGTAGATGTGCATATAAGGAGGTATATGCATGAGAATGGTGGGTATTTGACACTGACAAAATTGGCTGTGATGAGCAACTCATTTCTAAGATGATATTGAAGCTTTAAAGATGATCCTTTTGAAGATATTAAATAAATCTACAAGCTAAATTTTGAAATTTTATTCTATTTCATTTTTTAAAACCCCTTTATGTGTCTACTGCATGTAATGATTCAGAAGAGTAGAGTGTATTCTGTTCAGTCTCAAAAGAGCTGGTACATTGAGGTAAGGGAATAATAATTGATTTATTTACTATCTATTGAGGAAGTGGGGTTTGGGAATGGGATAGTAATATGGTGTGAAGATTTTAGGTTGCTGTAAAAAAAGTATGAAATTTTGTCTTTGATGCTGAGCCTTTAGATCTTGAAAACATCTTAAAACAGCATAGAAGTTCAAAGAAGGGGCTGTATGTCCTCTCTCCTTGGATATTATCTCACAATACTAGAGCTCAGACTTCTTCAAATTACAATTCCAGCCTTGCCTTGTTCTGATAAATATAATTTAAGAATTATTATTTTAGACATTGATGTATCCATCTTTCTGTCTATTAAAATATAGCATGACGTTTAAAGCCCATTTTAGCAATCGTGCCTCAGGCATTGTCTTTCTAGTGGGGCACAGGAATTTTCACTTGTCCTTGAGATAAATGACACTGGTATAAAATTGGCATCTCTTAAGTCTTGCTTCAGCATCTGTGGTAGCAAAGCATTGCTGGAATCGTTGGAATGAGACAGAGAAACAACACTGTTTAGGCTGAGCAAAATAAACTCTATGTCTGTTGGTTCTTTCACTTCCTTACCGGTAGGGAGAGAATAATCTGTTACATCTTGGCTATTTTAATAGGATTCAGAATGCATGATCACATTAGATACTGTACCTGAGGCAATCTGTGTTTAGACTGGTGATAATTACATGCAAAAGTCATTCAACAATGAGGCAATTACTGCTGATGAACTTTAATAAATTTAGCTGTCAGCGATAGATATTGCTGGCAAGTTTCCTAATCCTATATTTATAATACTTTGAAATTCCCTTATGTTCTATTCTATAATGCATTTCTGTTTAATGGGTTAAAAAAAACCCACCAGAAAATATTGCCAGCAACATATTTAAATATGGCACAAATATGAACAAAGAGGTCAGAAGTCGGCCTGCTTACCAGATTTACTCCAGTGATTGGTGTTTACTGAAGAAGATGATAGACAGAACAAGACAAATCCTCTAACTCTCACAGCAGAGGAGAGGGAAAGCATTAGATAAGGAATGCAGGGCTTACATTTCCCTTCATTGTTGATTAACAAGCATTAAATTATGCTTAATGTCAGATGCAGGCAGGTCATTGTAATGTGGTATCACTGTAAATTGGAAGATCAAACCATTTAGTGTCTGGGATTTGCAAAATTCTGGAATCTGGGTCCTTTGCAGAGATACACTCTTGTGATTTTCTTAGTTATCCTAATTAGTTATATGGCCAGGTGAATTTTATCCTTGGAAAATTCCATTATAAAACCATCATTCTTTGGAACAGAAAGCAGAAAGTGACTCCCAGGCTTTTTTGTCTTTCCACCATAGGCCACTATGAAGCTGCAAGGAGTAGGCTGATGGAGGAGTGAAGTGTCCTCCCCATTAAACTTTATTAAACATTACAAAGGCAATGCAGAGCTGCGTGACTCTTCCTGTGGATCAGTTGCTGTGATTTGGTGGACTACAGTTCAGGAACCACTGCTGTGGCATGAGGTAGGTGGAAAATAAGGGAAAACCTAGGACAGGGTACAGACATGATATCTAACAAAAGAGTATGTATCCTTCTGTGAAATTATATAAAAATTCTAAATATGGGAATAGTTTTTAAATGGCAGAAATATAATTTGTCCCTTTTCCTAATCCAGAATAATATGTATAAATCATGTGTCTCGCTCTTATGCATTAGGTTTAGGGCAAGAGCTTGCTCTGGATCTCCTGGAAGAGCTATTCTAACAGGAGCACTGAAAACTGTCAATTTGGGGAAGGACTGTTTTTGTCAGAAGCTTTCTACCCTTTTTTTAGGAATGCAATGGGAAACACCAGTGAGGTGGTTTTTTTTCTTTTTATGTCTTCTTATAATACAAAGGCGTTATCTCTAAGGCCAGAGAGGGCCAGAGGGAATATCCCTGTAAGGTGTATGTGTTCTCATCCTTTTCCCTGTTGGCTGTGGTTACAGCCCTCGCCTGGGTGCACTGGTGGTCTAAGCCAATGTGACTCCCCTCACACTCTTCCTTTATCTGCCTGGAGCAAAAGCAGCACTGGCAGGGCGCTGAGCAGCTGTTAAATCCAAGTTCAGTAGCTGAAACTACATAGTATTTTCTATTTTAGCTGTTGTACTATGTTAATCGCTAAAAACCATACACAGCTGAGGAAAATCTGTTTACGATAGTTGAAAGTGTGTTGTGATGAGTGTTAAGGTTATGAATGACAGTTCATGTGAATAAACCTTTGGTTTCAGTTAGAAAAACTGGTATTTGGGATGAGGTTAAGTTTCTAGGGTGAGGCTGGAGATGAATCACAGCTGGATTTTGGCTTTTGGCTTTAACGCCTACAGTCTTTTTTCAGCAGCTGACAGAAAGATCATATTGAACTAGATAAGCTGTACAAAATTCCTGCTGTTTTAACCTGAAATCATATGATAGAAAGGTTGAGAGCTGGAAATGGAAAATGTAATGGAAAATGTTTGTCATGAAATGTTGGAGGCAACTCGCAGCATAGCCCCAGCGGGAGCCAGGTGAGAGTCAGGAGAGGCTCACCTGTGTCTCTCTGACCGTGGTAAAAGTCTGTTTGGCCTGTCAGACTTTGGCTGCTTGTGTCCTTCAGGACTGCAAGGGGAAGGGAGAGAGGAAACTAAGATAGAGACCCTATGGACAGTGGGGAGATGGGGGCTTTGACACGGGGAGACAGAAAAATGAAGGCAACGAGGACTCGGGGGGAGGCAATGGTGAAGAAAGAAGTTAATGATGTGGAAAAAAAAGGGTTCACCTCTTTCCCTGTTTGCGCTGAAGCAGGTGACAGCAACGTGGTGTGGCTTTTGCTTGCTAGTTAGATCTATAAAGTATTGAAACATCTGTTACACTATCTAATGACTCCTTAAATTGCTCAGGTACTTGCAGCATATAGCAGTGCTTGTGTAAATAGGCTTGTCTCTAGAGTCAACTGTAGGACATTGCCATAGTTTTCTTACTTCTCCACTTTTTGTTGGGAGTAATGTTTTTTTCAGTGATTGGGTTGTTTATTCTGCCTATGGAGGAGGTTTGTATAGTGACGTTTCTTTCTGTGTTATATCAGGACAAGAGAAAACACTTTTGAAAAGGAAGGAGGAGGGTGACAAGCATCCAGAGTTAAGGTCTGGATGAGTGGATGAGTATGTGGATTATAAAGCCAGGCTGGGTCTCAGAGGGTTGTGGGTGATGAGTCTTGCTCTGCATGTCACAAGTGAGGTACCAGGGGTCTATCCCAGGACCTGTCCTGTTTGATGTCCCTGCCAGTGACTGGGGAGGTGGTGGAATGTGCTCTTATCAAGTGTGCAGGTGTCCCCAGCTGCAGCTGGGGGAGGGATACCATTCAACATGCTCGAGGACTGAGCTACTCTTCAGGGACACTTAAACGGGCTGGAGGAGGGAGCTGCCAGGGACCTCATGAAATTCCCAGTAGTAACAAATGTAAAGATCTGCTCTGGGAAAGGAGAAACGTCTGGGTTTCATCCCTGGGATGGGCTGTTGGGGGGAAAACTCTGTGGAAAAGTGAAGCAGAAATGAAATCAGTAAAGACATCCTTAAAGTGGAATAAGTTCAGTGAAGGGCCACCAAGTTGGTCTGGGGCTGGAGCCCTATGAGGAGAGGCTGTGGGAAAGGGGCTTGCTCAGCCAGGGGAGGGGGTGGGTTTGGACAGCTACCAGCAACCTGCCGGTGTCTGCAAGGAGGTTGTGGAGGAGACACAGCCAGGCCCTTCCCATTAGTGAATGGCAGAGATTGAGATGAAGTGGGGATAAACTGAAAAAAGAAATGCTCAGGCTGATACAAGGGGGTATTTTCTCGATGTGGGCCCAGGGAGTTGTGCAGCCTCTATCCTTGAAAGTTTTCAAGAACCTGACAAAGCCCAGAGTCTCCTGGTCTGGTCTCATGGCTGACCCTGTCCTGAGCACAGGCTGGACAGGATGGACTCCCATGGTCCCTTCCAACCTGAACTGACAATTCAGATAACTGAATATGAAAAAGGGGAAGGGAGTGGGAAGAAAGAAGAGTTGATCAAAATACATTGCTCAAAAATTCAGTGGTAGACAACCTGATGTTGTTGTTCTTAAACATCTAGGTTTCCATGGCCTCCCCAGTCCAGAATCTGTTTGCCCAGTGCAGTCTGTTTAGATTATATTTAACAAAATGTATTTGTTCTAGCTAGATAATTTCTGAGAATAACACTGTGGGCTAATTTATCTGCTTTTATTCAGGTCAGCCCAGTCCTGCTTACTTCTCCTAGTGCTGGAATGACCCTGCAAAGATTTGTAACTTCAGATGGGGATCTTAAAGGTAGGTCTCTTTTTCTTTTTTTTTTTTTCCCCTCTCTTTTCCCTTTTTTTTTTTTTTTTTTTTTTTTTTTTTTTTTTTTTTTTTTTTTTTTTTTTTTTTTTTTTTTTTTTTTTTTTTTTTTTTTTTTTTTTTTTTTTTTTTTTTTTTTTTTTTTTTTTTTTTTTTAATTATAGGATTTTTTAAAAAAAGATTTATTTTTCCCACTTATTTTTGAAAAATTGATAGTCTAAACTGGGGTTCATCTTAAGTACTATGCAGCTACAGTGAAATAAACAACTTTCAAGAACGGTCTGAAAAATGCAGGGCCCCACTTTTTCTTATGGGAAGAAGCAAATGATGCTGGGAAGCTGGTTGTAAAATTCATCTGCTGGTGCCACCTGGGCAAAAGCAATTCCTTTCCAAGGTGGAAGAATGAGTCATGCATTGTGCTTGAGTTTTTGATTTAGGCAGATGTGCTTCATCTCACACCTCCAGCCAGTACAGCAGCTCCTGCAGTCAGTTCCTGCACCTCAGTGGTAGTGCACAAATTGCTTGTGCTGTCCTAACCCAGGGATGTGTGTAAGCACTCATAAACAGCATCCAGCTCTGCCTGTGAAAAAGAGGCAGGATTAGGAGAGTAAATAGTGTGTAGTGGTTTGGTTTGTCCTCACAAAGAGATTATTGCAAGATACGTGGGTTCAAGGTGTCATGAAGTGGCCTGAGCTACTGAGCTGGCACCCAGCACTGAGGGATGGCTCCTGTGCTTCATGCTAAGTGTGTCCAGACCTCTGTGTTTAGCGGACTACAAGGATGTAGGAGAGGTTGTGTAGAGACCCCCCATGCAGGAGTCTGATGTTTACCACAGTCCCCTCGAGCACAGCAGCTCAGTCAGTGCCTGCAGAGCTCTGTCCCCCAGGGCTCTCGTGAGGCCTTTGGATGTCAGGTAAGTAGCAATTATTAATCATTAGGGCTGAGATTATTCACACTGTTTGCTTTCCTCACATTCATTTCTCCCTTTCTTGTTCAAATAAAGTGACATTAAGTAGAAACATACAGTGTAGCTTTTTATCCCCCTTTCAGTTGTTTATTTGATTTCACTGATCTTTCTAACTCATAATCAAACTGATTTTTGTAACCAGAAACTGTCTGATCTTACCCTTTTAATTTTGCTGTGTACTGGAAGAGCAGTTGGGGCTTGCAGAGCTCAACGGTTTTTGTTAATTTGGGCCGGGGCTGTCGAGCAGACACAGCAGTCTGATGCGAGTTAGGAGCAGGGTGCCGGGCAGGGGTGGCCTGGCGCTGCTCATCCCTTGGGAGCGAGAGGCACCTCATCCCCCGTGGGCTTGGCACTGCGAGGTCCTCCGGCTGTCCTCGTTGAACGAGAGGTGCGCTGCCCAAAACTGGGGTCTACACGAGACCCCAAATATCACAGATGCCCTTTCAAACACAGCAAGAGCCGCGATCTGACGAAGTTTTCGATAGGAAATGCTTTTCTAGAATTGCCCCTTTCTGCTCAGCAGCTTGTCCGGTAGATCACCTGTCTGAAGGTAACGGCATTTTAACGAGACGAATCGACATCTGTGAACATTTCCCACTGCTTTCCCCCTCTCTCTGAGTGCCAGAAGGAGGCAAAGGGTGTCGAATCATACGGAGAAGCGAGCGGGGACCGAACTCCCGGGAGGATAAGTGCCTCTGTGAGTGCGAGCCGGAGGGGCCGGGCCGTGGGCCGGGCGGAGCGGCGGCAGCGCCTCTGCGGCTCCGCCAGGGGCTGCTCGAGCTCCGCGGCGGCGGCGCCGGGACGGGCACGGCGGTTCCGCTGCCCAAGCTCCCTCCTCAGCCCCCGCCCCGCTCAATCGGCGGCGCCGGGACGGGCACGGCGGTTCCGCTGCCCAAGCTCCCTCCTCAGCCCCCGCCCCGCTCAATCGGCGGCGCCGGGACGGGCACGGCGGTTCCGCTGCCCAAGCTCCCTCCTCAGCCCCCGCCCCGCTCAATCGGCGGCGCCGGGACGGGCACGGCGGCTCCGCTGCCCAAGCTCCCTCCTCAGCCCCCGCCTCGCTCGCTCCGCGCCGCCCGGCCCGGCCCGGCCCCGCTTCGCTCCCCGCGGTTGACGGGGCGCTTCCCCTGCCATCCCCTCGCCCCCCTCCAATCCCTCCACGCGGGATATAATTAATTCCCCGTGCCACCTGGGATCTTTTTTTTTTTTTTTTTTTTTTTTCCCCCCCAAGGTATGAGCGCGGCGATTTAAACTCCCGGCCCACTGGTGCGTCGGGAGGGGCGGACTGTCGCTCAGCCCCCAGCGATAATCGGAGGGGAAACGTGTTCTCAAGGGATAACTCACGCGTGTCCCTTCCGCAAGGCGGTATCAGCGCGATTTTTTTTATCTTGGCTGCATGCCAAAGACAGTGTTGTGGTGCTTGCTTATTCCTCTTCCCGTGCTCTGGAGTTGTTGGCTTCTTTCTGCTAATTTTTTCTAAAATGAGGGCTTGAAAATGTACTGCTTTAACAATGGAAATCCTCTAAAATGCCCTAAATATGCCTTTAGCAATGCCACCATTCAAAAAGGTTCATCCATGACGGAGACCAACACCACAGTAGGCTTTCCTTCACCGCAGAAATGTGTAAGGTAATATGGCATTGAGTGATGCCATTTTTGTTTTCCCAAGGCTAATATCTCACTTGTAAGAGTTAATGACTTAACATCAGAGATACAATAGATTGGAATAAGCAGAGTGCGAGGCTATACAGATTTCAGTGGAATTTATGAAGAAAATCTGGTGTCAAGCAAAAGCTCTATGTTTTCTGAAAGTGAAGTCACAGTAGTTACAATGCTTTGATAAAATGTTTCACCTACATAATAGATGTCCTTGCAGATTTATTCTGTTTCTGTTGCTCCTCAAGTCTTTTTTGTTTCGTTTTGTTTGAATCTCGCAGACTTTTACAACAACTGCAGTGAAAAGACCACAGTCATGGAGTTTTTTTGGGAAAAGGAGTTTGTTTGTCCTTTTTTTTTTTTTTTTCTTTTTCCAGTTCTGAGTAGGCTTCAGGATCTTGCTAGTAATCGTGCTGAAAGCATGTTTGTAACTGTGTGATAGTTGTGTGCTCTGTTGTCAAAAGCCTTAACAAACCTTTAAGTGAGTCTAATTAAAGCAGCCTTTGATAATGGCAATAATAAAAGGATTACTCTAATTTACACTGTAATGAAAGGATTGTGCCATAAAATGTTACAGGAAATAGTGAAACTGCTTTTCCAGGCTAGGTAGAAACTGCATGCTGTGCTTTTATGATCTCAGTGAAGTCCAAGTGATTGTCTTTCCAGCCATCAGCCAGAAATTCAGAAATGAGGTAGTTCCTTCCTCTTCTGAGAGAGAGACGTGTAGTCCGGTTATCCTGTTTGGTGTTTCCAGTGTGTGTTTCTTATTTAAACTTTGCTCATCTGCCCCAAAAATCTGTTATATTAATGGAGATCAAGCCTGGTGGGTTTTGTGGTGTCTGAACACCAAGCTTTGGGCTGGAAACATTATAGGTTTTTTTGCTTGGTTGTTTATTTCTCTTTGGAGTTCTTTTGCAGTACATTGTTTCTTGTCATCTTGTCCTTTAAGCCAGGATAGTTTCGGAGGCAAGAAATGACAACTTCTTTTTTGGACCATGATTCTAGATACCAATTGGATTGCCCTTCTCAAATAAACAGGTTGCCAGCCTGTGAAGGATAGTGTGGTGCGATAGACATGTCAGCAGGACATATGGCTTTACACTGCAGGTTAATCACCACAGAGCCTCATGTCACTTCTCCACTTTTCTGCTGCAGGTTCTAGTTTCATTTTCATTGTGTACCGAATTTTGTGTTTATTTTCATGAGATCCTGTGTGAAGCCTGAGTTTTATGTTTCTGAGAGGAGAATCCAAAAAAGAAAATTAAGCAACTTACCCCCTGTTATTTCCTAAGGTAAATTAGAGCACTGAAGTTCAGTTATATCTCATTTTCTGAACTTTCAGTGTTGCAGTGACTGAGCACGTGAAGTGGCCAAAATATGACCAACTCACACATTGTAATACTCTTTACATGATAAGCTGTTAGAAGGACTAAAACCATATACATTTAAATATTGAGAAACAAGAATAAGATGAGAATCAAGAACCTTAGAGCAGAATATAAAATGATGTTGCTGCAGCTGGGGCTCATGCTGATTCTGTGTATTGTAAAGAAAACACTATCATAACAATAATAAAAAAAAGATAAGCAACTGAACTGTGAATTCCAGGTTCGCTTTTCAGTTCTACCTAACTCTTTGTAACTTTACAATGAAAGATTCAGAAATTGGAGCCAATTACCATAATATGTGGTGGTTTGGTGGGAGCATGTTCTACATCAGACAGTTAAAAGGTTTTATTGCTATTAGTAGCTTGTTAATGCCCTTGATAATGTCTCTAGTTGCTTTGTAATGTCTCTTGTTGAAGTATAGAATTCTTTTATCTTCTTATTACATTATGCAGAAACTTGAATTGAAACGATATTTGCAGGAACATTTAAAGTAGTGCATCAATCAGTTTCAAAGAAGAGAAAATGTTCTCAGAATAGGTTATAAAAGGATAACTGTCAGTTTTATTTTGGATGAACAAAGAAACCAACGTAAAAAGCACTTTATTGTAAAAGCACACTGTGCAATTCAATAAATATTCCATATAAATATAAAGGAAAAGAAAGTTCATAATTATCTGATGACTTGAATGTAATTTAAGTAATACTTTCAGAATACAGCGAGCAGTGAAGCATCTTTCTTCTTTCCTGTGTATTCCTATCCCCAGATCAAGTCCTTGGTAGGAGATATCTTAAATCAACTTGTTAATGATTTGAATGAATAAAATATGGTTATAATTTAACATTATCTTCCAGGGATGTAAACCTCCTCACAAACCACCTCACTGCATTAGAAAAATAGCAATAGCATCTTCCCTCACTCTACTTGGTTTTTGTTTGTTTGTGTTTTTTTTCCTCAAATGATTTCTTGTTATTTGTTTTCCCCTGGCATTTTTTACCTGCTTTAGCACAAGGTTATTTGAGTATTTATACATTTGGTTTACAAACTTTCTATATAAAATACTTTCTATAAAACAGTTGCATGTGGTTTTATTATCCTGGAAAACAGTTGCAAATAGTATGCTCCCTGAACCAGTAGTAGCTTGCTAGACCACACAAAATATGGCATGTTGCAAATCTTATCTTGTAGCCTGTAAACCAGAAGCAGCTCTCTTCCCTTCCCCCCTCTTTATCTTCTAAAAAAAGAAGGAAAAAAAAAAAGAAAATACCAAAGACTGCACATAGAGTGTTGTAAATGTACTGCTCACACAGCAAATGCTTCCTTAAAGAAATTTAAGTGTTTTCTCTTTGGATCCATTGTCTTTTCAGAATCCAGTGTTCACCCCTTGGCTTCAACAGGGTAGAATATTTGTAGTTTAATAATTGTATATTTATTTCTGAAGAGTTTATTAAGGCAAATAAGTAATTGACTGTTAATGCACTCATTTTTTTTTTTTTTTAATTTAGTTTGTTTTGGTAACAATTCTACGCGCGAGGGATTTCTGAAAACCTTTTTTGTTGATCATTCTGAAAGGGTATATGATATATATCTGCATTATTAAACTGTTTTTTTCACTTCTGGAACTTTGAAAAGAGCAATATTTTTATTTAATAATCACACTACAAGAAACCTACCTTGCTCATGCCATCTTCTCAGTTCTCAGATTCAACCTAAGTATGTTTTTAAACTTGCAGGTGCTTTTTTAAATTAAAGGCTATTAAAAACCCCCTATGGGTTTTAGGGACTTAGAATACTGATTTCATTGAAGTCTGCTATAATTGACCAATCAATTCATAATATTCAAAACGTATTTAAGAAGAAATTTTATTTCCATGACACAGTTTTCTACATGAGACTTGCCTCCTTTAACTTCTTTCCCGTGTTTCCATGCCGTGCAGCAGCTTTGAGGACTGGCGTGACTGATGGCCTTTGCCCCCCCAGTACCTCCTTCTTCCTTCCCTGTGCTCCCTTTCTCTCTCTGGCTGGCACCTGCCTTTTGTGGCACAGGTGTCACTATAGTGTTCCCCACAAAGACTTTATTTAATAACACTTCAGGCAACTTCTGAAGGAGCACCTCCATAAGTTACTGAACCCCTGAGAAAGCAATAATTTACAGTGAGCAAGCTGGTGGGTTGCACGAGTCTGTGTGCTCTGCTTTGGAAAAATAAGGTGGTTCCCATGGCAACTCCCTGATGCTGTGGATGTGACATTCTGTGCCGGTAAGGCAGGGCTTGGTGCGAGGTGAGTCCTCTTTGGCCCTGTGTTGTGGGCTGAGTGCCTGCTGCTGCTATGTGGGCAGGCTACTGTGTCTCCATCCCTGCCTCACTCCTATGCTGCTCTTCCCAATGAACATACTCCTTCCCTAAAACATGGAAAAATCAGCCCTGTGTTAGACAACCCAAACACTCAAGGTAGACAAATACGATGCTTTAGAAAATACTGCACGGAAATCACAACCAAGCCCATGATAATCTTGGGATTTTAGCAGAAGGCACTGTTTTTCAGATCATCAGCTCTTTCCTCATTTGGGAAAAAATATTTATTTGCCTTAATTTTATTTGTCTTTTAACCTTAGTTATTAATAAAGCAGCCTTTGCTGGCCTGAGGTATGTGCAGGGGAACAGCAGTGCTTTCGCCAGGACCACACATCAGAAACCTAACTTGAGTAATACATTGAAACTATGCAGTAAAAGCAGCTTGCTCTTTATCTAGCATCTGTTTGAAAATGTAGGTTACTATGACAAGTGTGATGACGATGGCTCTCATTTTGCAGGGAGTACTGAGTAACTCGATGCAATGCCTTTTCAGAGCAGGACTTTGCTTCAGGGTGTTGCCAAGCTCTGCTTTCCAGCTAAAGGTACAAAAGAGGTAAAATACAGAGCATCCTTGTGAAGATGATGGTCAAGGGTTTTGAATACAGTATTGTTTAAATATAAGAGACCTGTGTCATAAGGAATTACACAAGCATATGTAAAATTGTGCTAAATGAGCTGGAATGCCTCTTGTAACATGTAAGACTTTAAATAACTCTGAAAAGAAGATAGGAGGAGGAAAGTGGCTTTCCTAGATAGAAGCATTTTCAGAGGAGGAGTAGATGTTATGAATAGAGGTGACAAAGGCAATAAGAAGACAGACTTTTGCATGAAGGACAGAAAGTTGGTCTATAGGAGGAAACATAGTGGCTTGGGTGACAGTAGTGTGAACCATGAAGAACCTTAAAACTGAGGGGTGTTTCTTGTTTTACTGTGATATGACAAAAAAAGAAAAAAGTGTCTAGCAGTAGCACCCACAACACCCAGCCAAGAAAAGGAGACATGAGAGGCTCTTCTCTAGTTTACCAATTTCTAAATAAAAATAGAGGGGAGACTTTAGAAGGAGAAAAAACTCTAGGTTTAGTAGTCTTGCTTGATGTTTTTGCTGGTTGCTAATAATGATCCTACAGGTATGACCTGACTTACAGTACAAAACCTCTGGCTGAGGTAGTGAGCATCACATCACTGTGACAGAACAGGACTCAGTTCAGATTGCAGCAGAGGAAAAGTGATGTCTTGGCAGAAGAATTGAGTGGGAAGTGACAGCTCTTGCTGTAAAAAAAGTAGAGAGTGTCTAAGAGTTAAAACAGATTTTTCTCTGAAATGCCCATGTAGCTTCAATAGCTCCACAGGAGTTTTAGGATTACAAATGACAGCAAAATTTGTGCCATTCTGCATAATTGTATTCTCTACAAAGAAAGTTTCCTACATCTCCTAGCAAAGACGGTACTTTCATTAGAAGGAAAATAATTTCAAAATGACATCTCTTTGTGCCAAGGATTAAAAAGGTCTAACAAGGAGTTCTAAGAAAATAATGAAGCATTTACATTGAATCCTTTGGTTTTACAGGTAGAATAATGACATGAAAATAAAAGAAAATTTTAATTGGTGAAGGGAAGGGGAAACATCTTAGTCGTCACTATATTCATCCTCTCCTGTAGCTCACACTATTTTCACTGACAATATACAGAACTGTATTTGTCTTTGCTGAGGTTCAGCTTTGTTAAAAACAATCCAGTTCTATCTCTGTTAATGTAAGATTTCAGCCTTCCTTAACATGAGTCTCCGACAGACAAGGATGAACCCAGAATGTCTTGGTTTGGCAACGGTTCAATCCCTTGTAATTTTGTTAATTTAAATTTAGTCACAGGCAGCACACTCAGGAAATGCCATCTCTCTTTGCCCCACTGCAGCCTCGAAACTCTCCGTGATCGCTCTGTTGTCATAGCTGGAGAGCACGAACTCTCTGTGCTCAGCTTGCAGTTCCGACTGCCATGTATGGACATTTCTAATTACTTTGGAGGCGCTCCATTTTGTACCGCATGCATAATTAGTTAGTTATTTACATTTTATTTTAGCATTTTTTCTAGCCAGTACACTAATGAAATCCCGGTGTGACATCAGAACGTCCCTGTTGAAGAGGGTCTTCCCTTCAGGGATCAGCCACCCTTTTAAATTAATGAGCCGCTTTACAGAAACAGCTTCATAATTTTATGTGCAGTGTTTGCAAGGAAATTTGTAAATGACCTGACTCCTTTCAGATCCAAAATATGTTGAAATTAAAAGAAAATCCCCCACTAGTATTGCATGCTTTGGGTCATCTCTTATGTGGATTTTTTATTTCACATATTTATCATAACTCAGTTAGGGAAAAGGGTCCCTCCTCTTTCACAGAGAGAAGCAGAAGTACGGGTGGGAAGGAAAGGATGGATGTAAGGAAGCCGATTAGCACTGGAGTCCCTGAAAGTGTAAGACGGGCTGTCGGTAAGAATTAGTAACATCATATTATTAAAAAACAAACTTGTTTTTTATTTGAAGATTTCCTTTGAAGAATATAGGAAATGCAATTAGTCTCCACAAAAATGAGCTTCTTTTTGAGGCATTGTTTTTTTAAAAAAATTGAAAATTTTGAATCTTAAGGTTTTTTTTTTTGTAAGTTTAACTGAACAAAGAAACAACCAATCAGTCAAAAAAACCATAAAAACTCCTAAACAAACTGAAACAAAACCAGAAAAGCCAAACCAAAAAGGAAAGAGAAAAGGTGTTGCTTAGCAACAGCCTCATTCAAATTGTCAGAAATTGGTGTATTTGCTGGAATTTTGGAGATACTCAGGGAGCTTGCCAGGTATATGGTCTAAGGAGAGAAAGGAGTTGATGTCCAAAATGAAGAAGGGAGCCTCTACTGCCATCAGATTAAGACTGTGCACTTGGCTTAATGGTGTTTGAAACATGCTTCTGGTTGCCTGGGTTAAGCACATTTGGACTTGTGTGCCCTTGTTTCAGTGATGTGGGGCTTGTCCTGTAGCAGATAGACATGGAAAGTTTCTTTATGATGTTTGTAAATGTGTTTATTTTACTTCATTTTTGGGTATGTTCATCTTCACCCTTTAAACCTGGTTTACTCAACAAGCAAGCTTGTCTTGAAGACAGCACTCTTTCCCTTTGGTAGAGCAGGAGGACATGCTTGGATGATGTGTTTGCAGCATCAACCTCTGCCTTACATTTTCTTGTCTGAATTCCCCTTCAAGGGTCCAATTCATTAAAGAAAAAGAGCAAAACTGTCAAGTGTGCATACCTGTTTGTCTGGGTGGAGGGATATGTGGAGAGGAGTGGGGGAAAGTGAAATTAAGTGAAATCCTACACATGCCATTTTCTCTTTCCCCTAGGAAAGGCAACCCTTGTACTGGAGGCCTGGGAGAGCAACCTAATCACTGATAGGAAGTCCCCAAGCCAGAGCTGAAGGCTGTCTCATGGTGTTTTGGCCATGAGCTACAACCTTAGGTGTTTTTTTGTCTCCGCATAATGCTGTCTTTGCTTTGTACACTAGCAGGTTGACCCCTTTGCTTTTGGACTGCCATGCAATCACTGTTTTGTGACTTGGATTTGTTTCTTTTAACCTTTTGAATTCCCTCTCTTTCTTTTGGCATATGAGGAAGGAGAGAGAAGTGACCAGTAATTCCATATACTCTCGATTTGCCATTCAGCATCCTGAATAGGAATCTCCAGCCTCCACTCGTCCTTAAGTCAGGCAGGATGAAGAGGACATGTGAACATTTGGCACTGACACTCTAGATACCTGGGCTTCTGGAAAAGCACCCTTAAGGATGTGCGTTAGCCTGCATCCCTGTTGTGAGCTAATTAGCCCTTTGGCTTCCCCAGTATTGCTAGGGATTTCTTTAACATCACTGTAAAAAGTGTTTGTAAGACTGATTGTTCTATCTGGACCCTGATGGGTGGATTTCTTGTGCTGCAGGAGCTGGAGCATGTTGGCCTCTTTGTGGCAGCAAGTATTTACACTCTCTTGTATAATACAGGGAAGGAACTGCAGGAGGTTGACTGAAACATCAACTCTGTTTTGAAATGGACCATTCCTTTGTTCCTGCCATTTTTGTTGCTTTTTGGGAATGGCTGCCTTTCCCACACAGCCCCAGGTAAGAAGTTGTGCTAAGGAAGTTAGTAATTTTATCTTGGCACATCATGAGGGAAGAGCCCTGAGAGTGAAGAAGTGACCAAAGCTCTTAGGCACTGAGGGCACTAGTTAAAATTCTGTGGCTCATTCCTTTTGTAGGGGAAGAATCTCATCCCTGTGTGGATTGACTTACAAACTCATTTGCAGAAAGAATTATAAAATGCACATATTTATGAATCACTGTATACGTTGTAATCTTATTTCTAAAACAAACATTGCTTTGTACTGTGGCTCCTTATTTTGGTGAGTTGAGAGATTTTTATCCCATTTTGAGCAATAAGCTTCAGGGAATAAATGCTGCTAGTCAGACTTGGATGCAGCGACTCCTGGAGCATTTGTGCTACTGGCAAGTTGTCTTCTCTCTTCAAGAAGTGTTTGCAAAAATATTCAGATTAGTGTTAATATTGAGGTGTTGTTTTGTATTTAATTTTTATTTAGGCAGATGTCATAGCCAAACAGGCAGTAGCATTCTTGTTAAACGTGACTTGTAAGCTTTGGCTGGGGTTTTGTCTCCCAGGCAGGAGCCTCCCTCCCCATGACTGCTGGAATGGCTTTTCTCCTGAGGTTGTCTGTGGAGGGCAGGCTGTGGGAGGCTCAAGGCATCTCTGCTGTCTGCTGAGATGGCTTGAGCTAGAAATAACCGAGAGGGGAGGGGACAATGGGAAGAAGACCAAGGGGACCGTGGAGGTTTTGGTTTCTGTGTGGTGAGCCTCCAGGACTCCCAGAAGGGAGCACTTTGTGGTTTTAGGAAAGCAAGGACTTGTAGTGAGGATGGATGGGATCCCTGCCAGGAGGGTGTTCATGCCTGGGTGAGATAGAACCCGGCTGTGTAGTGATGATGGCAGTGCAAGTTCCTGTGCCTCCACCACTGCCCCTCACGACCCTCCCTGGAAAACCATCCTGCTATGCAGCACTGGGCAGTGGACTCTCCCTGTTCAAGGGTGTATTGCAAAACCTTCTGAGAAAAAAATCATTTGTACTGATTTTGAGAGAAAGTGACTTGTGATCCAATATATTGGCAACTGGTAGGAAATGAGGCTGCTGCCATAAAATCATGCAATGGATATCGCTTTGCAGGATGAATTCTGGTGCCTTGTCTTGATTATATTTCTTTTCATAAGAGAAAATATTGAGACTATATAAAAGGGTGGCCTGCCTGCAAGGAGCTGCTTTGTGTTTGCAGCAGTTGGTAATATGGTTGTATACAAGTACTAATGGTTTGCATGAAGCCTGAGGATTTCAGGAGCTGAGTTAGTTACAAAGATTAAGACCAGGCCTGATGGATGGGTACAATGTCCTTTATCAAAATACAACACAAAAATAAGAGAGAGTAAATCAAAGTGTATGGAGGAAGCAGATTCTTTCATCATGGAAAATATCGTGAGCATTAATCACTAACTTCTTTTTGCTGGATAGATGCAAACATGACAAAAGAGGTTATTTCCTTCCAAATTACTGTGCGCAGTGATTTTTAAGTAAGATATTCATCCCTGTGCAGAAGACCACCACAGTAACTACTGGTCTCTGAGCTGAAAATTATTATGCACTTATTAATTTGTCTCTACTTATGATTAAGCTCATCACATAGAGCTTGAATAAATCAGGGTATAAATACATTGTTAGAATGAGGTTATATGTGTGCCTCTGATACTAATTTGTTATATATACCTGCTATATACAGCTACATGACACAGTGTATTTATTTAAAAACTAGCAATTGTACCTTCCTATAATGGCAGATTTTTGCTCAACTGCTTGTGAGCCTGGGGGTATGCAACAACCATTTATCATTGTACTCTAATGAAATTCTGATAAAAATAAAAATGCTGCAAAACAATGTGGACTTGCAGTAGTATGGAAAGCTAAAGTTTCAGGTGGTAATACACTTCTGCATTTCATAAATTGACTTATGTCTTTGCTTATTTTCAAAGAGCTCCTCTATAAAATAGCTAAGAATATGTAGTCACTGTATGCTCAGTAAGGCTGAGATAATAGAAATAGCAATAAAAAAAAAGGCAAATTGAATGTAATATGGTGTATTTAAGATTGAAGGAAATAATTTGAAGAAAAATACCCCTTTATTGGTAATATATCTATTGAGTTTGTATCCAGTCCTTTATAATATTCCTAAAAAATGGCGTTTTCTTCTAGGAAAAATCATAAGAGTGAAGAACAGGAAAGTCGGGTAATGTCTTTGGCAGAGGAGGTCTTCCTCCTGTGATCCCAAAGGAACTCACTTTTTGTTCAGATCAAGCTCTTGGAGACAGAGTAGCAGACACTGCAAACTCCTCACTTTCTAAGCTCAGGAACTCCTGTGGCACAGGCTGGGTGGAGGACAGCTCAGGCTCATGGATTAAGTGTGACCCCTGTCATGTGTCCAGGGCTAGTGCCACTTCTCGTTGCAGGAGGCTCTGCACACCTGCCTGCAAGGTGCCTTTCAGGGACCTGGCACAGCTGGGACCCCTTTTCAGTCACTGTCACACCTGGAGGGGCTCTTGTGATCTCTCCTGCTTCTCAGGCTGGTTTGGATTGCTCTCATATACTCCCCCCAGAAGTCAGACTGCTTAAGGAATAAATAAAAATTTAGATTACAAGATCCAATGTCAGAAAATCAGAACGTTACAATCCTTTTTTTTTTTTTTTTTTTTTTTTTTTTTTTTTTTTTTTTTTTTTTTTTTTTTTTTTTTTTTTTTTTTTTTTTTTTTTTTTTTTTTTTTTTTTTTTTTTTTTTTTTTTTTTTTTTCCCTGTGGCAAACAATAAATACTGGTTGGTTTTGGAAAAAACAAGGTAAAAGTCTACTCAAAATTAAAATCTTTACCGAAAGATCATGAAATGGACTGCAAAGACATTTTATTGGATTGCATTTCCAATAATTTAGCTTCTGGGGAAAAGACTAAACACCACATAGTTGTTGCTCTTTTGAGCAGTCTTAGAGGAAATAAGTAAACAGAAGAAGGTAACTGTCTTCCCCACATTACATTCATCAAGGTTTTTCTTGGACTATAGACAATGCAACAAAGAAGGGTTTAGTTGAGAGTTATTGGAGGGAATAATTCACAGGCAAAACATAACATACCTGTGCTTTTTCAAACAGGATGACTGTTACTGCTTGCCGAAAGTGGGGTTTATTGTCGAATACTGTAGTATCCCTTCACTTTTATCCGGTCTGACAACTTCACATATGTAGGTAAGAAGAAGGACCTAAAACCAGTCAGTTATGTAATACAGAAAATGGAACAATTTCTGTGACACTATCCAAAATCTTTTTCTAGCTATCATGTGGTGTCTCTTTTCTTTCTTTTCCTCAAGCCAGACTGCTGAATGATGAGAGCTGGGTTTGTGCTTCATCATTTTCTCTCACTGGAGCTGGGAAGCACACTGCATTTTATTTCATGTTATTAGCTGGGCTATCGCTGGGTTGCTTCATGATTGCAGGTCTTTTCCTCTTGCCTCATTGTTTTCTGTCATAATGGTAAAAGTATGGTGGTGATGAAGGAAGCAACCTGCCATCAGGATGGGATGTAAAGGCAGTAAATTACGGTAGGGCAGGAGGATCTGTAAAGATCTCTTGCTCCCCTTTGCAGATGTCTCTATTATTCTGCTGGTCCTTGGAGGTGATATGAGAAGGGAGTGAAATTTTAAATGAAGAGGACTGTTGGCTATTGCTGCACATTATTGCACATGCATGCATGAGTGAAAATACTCCTCTCTCCATGGCAATATTCAGTGCCATATATCATCCTGTCTTGCGAGGTCTCACATACCTGTGCAGGAGTGCTGGAGTAGACTGAACCTGCTGCAAGGAATGAAGGTTTCTAGGAAATGCTGTGGTGACCCATATGCTACCAAAGGGAGAGCTTAGAGTCAGCTTTGTTTGAAAATCATATTCCCAGCAAAATATCTAGAAAGAATTAAAATCAGAGCCTTTGTTTGTTAGAGATGTGAGGACATTGCACATCTGGAACCAGAAGGAGGTTAAGACCTTCCATAAGTATTTGCCCCCATCGCTCCGCAGTTGCAATGTTTCGTAATAACTGCTGAGCTCGTATTCTGCATTTGAGAACTGAAAGGCAAACGTATAGATTATACAAGTCTTCACAAGGCCACTGATTTATAAAAATGGCCCACATATTGGCTACATTCAGGATAGCACCTCAGCAAGAGCCTGTTTTGAACTCATCTATGACTGCTTTCCTGAACAGAGATGCTTCCCTGAAACGGGCCATGTCAGTCCAGAACTGGTTACAAGTACAGCTATACAATGGTTTGTTCTTTGTGCTTTTTTAAGCTCATATGCTTTATGAAGCTAAAACTTGTCTGAGTTTCCTGATTAGGATGGTCAACGTGTATCATTTCAGGACTTTGACTGAGTATATCACTGTTTTAAAAGCTAGTTTTTTACAAGACCTTGCAGAATGGGAATTATAGACTCAAAATTATAGTGCCATGTAACTGAAATGAGATCATAGTGCCTGACCTGTGCTGTTGTCTGTCCAGAGGTGGGCATAGTGGGTCAGGGTGGAAGAGAAATCCTAACTGATAGTGGAGAAATACAAGCAGTGTAGTCCAGAGGAATGTATCCATAAACAAATATTTCCTAATGGAGTTCATAAAATGGTTGGTTCTGAACTGGTGAAGGGTAAAATTGAGCCTGTATGCTTAGTTTTCCTGGGAGTAACTGTCAAAGCAGTTCAGAATTGAAAACCGTGCAGTTTGTAAAACCCCTCACTGGGATAAAATGTCTTTTGTTTGCATGGGAGCGCAATTATGCTGTATGTACCTGAATATATTGGTCTGTAGCACCATCATTAAGAGGATGATTTTTGGGAAGTTACCAACCTTGGGCATAAAACTCAGGGATGGAAAACTATGTAAAGGGAAACAGCCTAGTCTTTGGTGACAACCTGCTGACTAAAGGCAAAGGAGTGGAAGGTCAGTCCCTCTGACAGGGCTTCAAAAATAATACTCAAGGATAATACCAAAAAGCAGTACTGCTGTGTTGTGTTTAATGTGATTATTAAAAGATAAGTTGTTTTAAGATTGAGCATCCAAGGATCATCAAATCAAGAAGGAAAGAATTGGTCCAGAACAGCAAAACACAATGACCCATGGTGGAAAAGAAACAAGAGCCAGTTTTAGATGAGCACCAAACACAAGATCTGCCATTCCATAAGCATATTATTGAAACTTTTTCTGGCAACACTCCATACAGCTTTGCAGCATTATGTAAGCTTTTAAAGAACAATGCAGTACCTTGGATCATAGACTAAACCACTTTTTTATTTTCTCCTCTGATGCTATCCTCCTTTGCACTTGACTTTTGAAACTCCTTGCAAGTAGCTAATATTTTGTCCTTTGAATTGCTGAAATGGACATCCCAGCCAACCTAAATTTTATTTAACTATTTCCTAGTTTTCCCATTAATTCCCTAAAGAACACCAGAAGAATCCTCTGTATTTCTCTGTATTTCTCAGTACACAGTAGGCTTTAGTAAAGAACTGGCTTTGGCAACCAACACTATCCCTCTGTGGGTGGATGGGCAGCCTTTAGCTAGTTTTTTTAAATTTTTGCCTGCACTGGCTAGAGCATCTTCTGGAGGAGGTTATGGGTTTTCTCCTCATTAAACCAGTCCATAGCCTGCATACCCTAATTGTGTATCCTAATTATCATTAATATGTAAGCAGCACCCCTGTTCTAGAATGACATACTGTGTTTAATTTCCCTACCTTTTTTAAAATAGCAATGACTCTATTTGCACATAAAGTGTGAACTTGAACTCAATTATTTAAGAGATTGGGATTGGGCTGAAAAAGGAAGTAGGATACTGCTGTTTTAGGAGCGTTGAAAAGCCAAATCATGATTTGGACCTTATAATGGAAGTGTCTTATCTGTAAGTAGACTATGACTCTGACAGATGATGGAGTGGTATCTATCAGATTTGGAACAACAGATTTATGCTTAGGTTGTCAGAAGGGAAAAGAAGAAATATGTCTGAAAAAATTGTAACTGAGCATGACTTAAAAACTGACTCACTTGTACTTAAGAGCTCTAAGCCCCATTTAAGTATCATTTTCTTCTGAAAAGCAGATGTCATCTTCTAACAGCTTTCTAACAGTTGTCCAGAACATAATAACCATTCAATGTTAATATATATTATGCTCAGATACTCAATTTTTTTTTTTTTTTCTTCTGAATGATGCAAAATCCAACAGTCATCCTTCAGGGAGCTATTTTGTCAGAGACTTGGAAGAGGGTTACTCTCCATGCTGGTGCACCACTAAAGCGATTCTCTTGCAACCGATCCTTCTAGGAAATGCCAAAGATCTGAGTCTTAATTTTGTAAATGCCATTTCAGTCACATTTGTGTTTTTCCTACTGTCATTCAGGACCTGTTTTGTGTTAGCTGTTAAGGACATGTGGTTATAGATTAAGGGATTTTGATGTTTGAGTTCTCTAAATATTTTTTTTTTTAATGGTCAAAGGCGAATACATTCTTAGATTAAAAAAGAAAGAAGAAAGGGGAGAGGCTGGGCCAGTGAGGAGCTGGGGAAATAGGAAAAAGAAGGATACTATAGCACTACATCTTCTTTTTTGCTTCCAAATGGAAATGCAATTCCTAATGCTGCAAGCAAGGGGGTTTCCTGGTTTGGGCGAGCAACTCCTTTGCTGTGGACCCGGGCCATGTCCCAGGACGGGGTGTGATGGCCGGCAGGTGGCAGAGGTGGCTCTGCCACCTCGACCCTGGTGAGGCGCCGGAGGGCAGCTCCGCTTCGCAGGTTTTTACCTCAGTGCCAGTGTTTTTCCTTGGGTTTTCTGCTTAAACATGCTCAGCCAGGCATTAAAACTAGGATAGTAAGTGAAGCATTTTTGATGGTTACTGAATGCATGAAACGTTTCCTTGTGGGATGGGAGCCTCTGTCTGCAAGAACAGCATTTTGAAGAGGCTAAGTAAACTCATTCTGATATTATCTCTTTGCATATTGAAATCACGTCATAAGTACAATTCAAAAGAAGTTTTTAATGGCATTAGAAGAGGCAGAGTAAGAAAGAAGATTAACAGAGGTAAAAATTATAAACTACAACACAGTTGTGAATCTTGGTGATTTGTTTGTTTGTTTGTTTTCTGATCAGCACTACCCATACATTGGAATGTCTGGCAGATCTAATCTTTTCCTTTAGCTGACCAATAGAAATATGTGTCACTAGAAGCCATTTAGACTGAAAGGAGAAAAGAAAATCCTCCACCCTTTTGAGTTAAATTCGTTCTTCAAAGTACAATTTTAAGAATTATGTATAGCCTCAAGCAAGTCTCATTGCTTGATCAGAATCAGCAAAGAATGGCTGGGGTGTCTTTCCTGGCCCAGAAATGGAAAAATGATTCTGTGGGCATTCAGAGTGTCTGTCTCCAGCAAAAGGAGGACTTAATTCTGAAGGCATGGAGTTTCTCTACCTCCATAAACACTTATGTTTATTCTGAGGGTGCAAATTAAGAAATTAGTTGTTATCCCTTTTTTTTCCCTAAAGGAATGAAGAGGATGTTTAAAGAAGCAGAGACTTTAGGTGTGACAGTACAGTCAGTTACACTAGGAATACTGAGGATTGATTTTATGAAAGTTAATTCTTCTTCCTTTCAAGGACTGAAGGTTGTATACAAGGGCATGAGAATATATTGACTGGCTGGGAATGAATGTAGAGTTTAAGGAGTCTGAGCTGCTTTGTGACACATGTCATTTCTGGAAAAATGAGCCATCCAGAGAAACAGTTTGTCTGCCCTGATGTGCCAAGGAACTTTATGTATTGGCAACAGTGATGGAGTGAGAGTGCAGCAAAAGCTAAGCATTGTGAATTACTTGAATTTTCATGAGGTACATAAGCAAAATACAGTCAGTGATGTCTGAAACACAGATCATGGAAACTGTGCTGATTTAGGGAGTCTAAGCAGCATATTCAGGTAGGTACTGTACTGCAGGTGTACCCATAACCAAGTCAAGGACTCTTAGAGCCCACTCAGTTATATACATGACCAAAAAGGAAGCCTAGGAAGATACAGAGGTTTGTTGACTCTTTTTAAATTTTTTTAACTAATTATTCCCTATCAATAGATTTTTACCCCCAGTAAAAAAACTATTTCGCTGCCTGAGCTCCTATTTCTGACAAGGGGTCTTCTGAAAAGTAACCTTTTTAATATTTTTAGTTCTATTATCCACAAGTTATTTCCATTACATGGTGTCTTGGGCTGCCTTCTTCTTTTGGTTGCCCATCTTCCCTGTCTCCTCAGCCCTTTTAACATATAAGGAGTGAGTGATTTCCACTAGTCTCTACTCGCTCTGGAAACAGTTATCTTCAATATGCTTAGACTATGTTTGATCTCATATACCGGAACAGGTCTTTCTTTCCTGTTCAGGAGTGGAACACCATATGCTTAAGCTCAGTCTCAGACTGGAAGACGGTCAATGGCTCTATCTGTTTGGGCAGCTTTAAAAATACCTGCTTGCAAAGGAAATTCTGCTGAAATTTCTTCTTTTGGCCTGCTATTCTTCCCTTCATTCTAGCAGCATGGAGGGATGGAGGTGGGTGCAGCAGTAATGGAAAGGTATGCATTCATTGAATCAAAGAGTAGAGCCCAGAGAAAGAGAATACTGCAGGGGTTAAAATAAAGCTCAGGAAAAACTTAAATATCAAACAAAAAATCACCCCCCTCCCCCTTAACTCCAAGTCCCAAATCCCTAGCATCAGAAAACCTCATAGGTGTAACTTTAGTTTTCAGCACAGTTTCATAGACTGTTTCCTATGTGATGCTTCATTGTAAGCTATCCAGTCTTTCTTAATTCTCACATGGACTGACTGAATGCAGCAGTTATCATGATCAGTGATTTTCAGGCTTTTAGGAGGAGTCCCATCCTTTGTGCCTTTGCTAGTGCAGTTTTTTGTACCTTACTGCCTGACTTAAACAATAAGGAAACTGATATTTGTGGTCTTTTCTTCGCGGTTGAGCATAAACTTCTGTCTTTGAATCATGATTTAACACAAAACCTATTAAAATTATATATATATTAAAAAAAAAAAAGCCACAACAGATGAAAACCTGATATTAGAGGTTAAATCTCTAAATGTTTCTCCTTCATTCCATACTACACTATAAAACATTAACCTCTACTCAGGAAGCAAAATATGCATGCAAAGTTGGAATCTCAAAGTTAATGCTTTTGGCATTATTTTCCTAACACAGGAGCCAATAGTCCTTTTACTAAATATGCACAGTGGCTATGCTTCTTTATTTTTTGAAGAACAGCACATTACTTAACTGAATACAGAGGTAATCAAAATTCAGTCAAGTGGGATGACTCTGTGAATTCTGACATCAAAGGGCAATGTGTTTGATTGATATCAGTCAGATGGCAATATTGTTTGAAGAAATGTAGTCAGAAGACTGGCAATTTAAAGGCTGTAAAAAGTTAGGGGAGATGTGAGTGCAGTGTTCCATACTGATTTCCAGTGTACAAGACTGTGTATTAGAGAATTGGCAGTAACGTGGCAATCTTGTCTCTCAGACACAGGCATCATTTCAAAGGACAGAGAGGAAGAAAATCAAGCTCCTACTTTTCAGGCAAGACAGTCAGTGAGGCATTAAAGATACAGCAGTAAATAATTGTTTTGTCATTATGTTCCTTACTGCATGAGACCAGGGTTTGCATTTTGAAATTTATACAGCTTATAATATTACTAATAATATGGGCATTAATAAACAAAGAGCAACTTTTTTGTTCTTTGTCACTTATTTATTTGTAGAATAGTATTGATTCCACTGCCTGCATACAGAGAACAACAACTCTGTTATGTCTTTCTGACAAATATCAAACATTAGCCGTACAGATACAGTTGGTTTTACTCTATTTCCCTGTCTTGTTTTTTGTCTTTGTTTCTTAATGTAAGTAATGGAACAATGTCCTTTTACAGTAAATGATTCCTTTGCTGAATATGTCACACAGTCATTACTCCCTGCAGGGTTAAAAACAATGCAGAAAGCTACCTACAGGATTAGAACATTGCCAGCAAAGCAAAGTGAAAAAGAATTATTACAATTACTAGAAAACATTTTCCACTGCTGCAAAAGGTACCAAAATTGCATCAAAATGATTATAAAAAATAATTTAGTTTCACAGTAAAGCATCATGATAAAGAATTGTCACAATAGTCACAGAATATCAGAAGAATTCAATGTTGAGATGAAAGGGCTAAAGGCTATCAAATAAAATCTCAATACATTTGATGTGTAAATGCCAAACTAGTCATAAACACTAATTTAAAATATACTGGTCTGGAAGGAAGAAGCAAAGATATTACTAAAGAAATTAATATATCAAGGTTATTCTTAGAATAATTATTACTGCTAGTAGAGATATGCCTAGAAATCCCAGCTTTCAACATGGATCTCACTGCACCAGGTATTACTCAAATATGAGGTAAAACGGTGACCTAATACCAAAACAAAATTTAGAATATGGAAGATGGATATAGTAGAGCGAGCATAGGTTCAGTATGGTCTCAGTAGGTGGTTTCTTTCTTTTTTCTCTTTGAAGGAAGTAAATCAAAACAGTTTTAAGGAAACTAGAGATATTTATGGGCTGCTACCTCTCGAGCATGAAGAACAGCTAGAAGGAAGCAGTATATCTTTGGAAATGTAACAAGTAAAAATACCCCACTTACAGCTTTCTTTATTAGTAGTTTGTTTGTTTGTTTGTTTGTTTGTTTTTATACTGAAAGGTAAGATTTGACTCAGTGTTAAAGTGGTGCTAATTTTCAGAATCACCAAATCACAGACTGGTTGAGATGAGATGTCTGGAGATCATCCAGTCTAACCTCCAGCAGGGCCAGCTACATTAGGTTGCTCCAGAGTGCTCAGCTGGGTTGTAGAGATCTCCACAATTTCTCTAGTCAACCTGTTACTATATTTCATCACTCCCAATGTAAAAATATTTATTCATTTATGCCTGTATTTATTTATCTATATAGATATTTTATTTATATATATTTGTTTTTATGTTTAAGTGAAATTCCTTGTGTTTCAGCTTGTGCCTGCTGCTGCTTATCTTTTCACTAAGAACAGTTCAGCCCTCTTGTCTTTGCTACATCCCATCAGGTATTTATAGGCCATATCTTTGGGCCTAATTGTGAAAGAACTGAAGAATTTTGAAGGGGCAGTCATCTTTATTTTCAGAGAACATAGTTAATGTTGACATCTGAAAAACTCAGGTGTGCTGTTCCTGTTGCCGTCTTCTTCCTTACTGGGGAAAGCTGCAAACTGAAGAGTGTTTCCCGTTTCTCTTTTCCTGTGTAACTTTATCCCCTTTCCTCACCTGAGGGCTGCAGAGTGGGAGGCTGTTAATGTGACTACCAGCATTTGACACTGAGGATAGTGGTATGCTGGGAGCTCTGGCCTGGCATGTTTTGAAAATGGACAGGAGAGGAGAGTCTGGATGCAGACTGGTCACGGCAGTGTTTTTGAAGATGGCTGGAAGGGGCTTGGCAGGTGACTGGTGCTGGTTTTCTTTTGGATGGAGCTGCAGTTTGGGATGAGATTTGGCAGCATGGAGGGAGTAGAGTCCTTGACAGAGCAGGAGCCATCCAGGCTCGTGGTCTCGGGCTGAGAGGCTGGCATGGATGTTTGCAGCATCCCACTGTTGCTGGCTCACTCCAAGCACAAAATGGATGGGCATAACTCTCACTCAGTAGCTCCTTGCTTCCCAGGCAGGGCACTAATCCGCTCCCACTGAGCAATTCCAGTCTTTACGCTCTGAGTATGTGTCACTTTGTATAAAAGGCTCATTGCACCAAAGCTGTCAGTGGAACAAAAATAGAGATCATACACAATGAGTAACTTCTAAGGCTGGTTAGGGGTCACACAGTATTTTGTTGCTGTTCAATAGAAGATAATCCTTCTTGGAGCTAACATTATCGTTTCTAGCTCTTGGATATTAAGTTGTGCAGTCTTGCTACTTGTGTAATTTAGGGATATTTTCTTCATAAGTGAATGGAAACATTAGCTTGGATTTTCAGTCAGGCAAAATGACTGGCATTGCTGTGAAGAGATTTGTTAGCATATAAAAAACAGGAACGTGTGAGGACGGTAATACCGTATACTTGATTAGTGTTCTGTCTTTCAGTTCCAACTAAGTGCTAGTAAACCTGTTAACCTAAAGTTTTTGTTGTCTCTCTTTCTCTTTTTTATCAAAAAAAAAAAAAAAAAAAAAAAGGAGAGAGAGAGAAGGAAGAAAGGGGGGAAAAAAGGGAGTTTGGAAACTCCTTTGGATCTCTCAGAATAGTTTTGTTGCCAACAAGCTGGGGGATGTAGGCTGACATGCATCCTGTTTCTAATAGCACACACACTGTTTCTTTATTTAGAACCTCTTTACCAGTATCAATTAAACCCCAGTTAAATTTGACACATCTTAACCTTGCGTTGGATCCAATTCATTGCTACAGCAGAACCCATATGGCACTGAGACAGTTGCAGGCATCAATTCATTGCTTATGTAGAGTTACTGGCTAAAAGCCAAGCAGTAATCACTGCTTTTTGTTAATAGACATGTTTGCTTTTGCAGTCGTTTCTATACACAGTGCTCTAGATTAATTAGAACAAAATCTGTCATCCATCTAAGAAACAACCAGAACTCTTGGGGGTTTTTTGCCTCAGATTTAAAGAGAAACGAGTACTGGTTACCAAAGATGATGGTGGAGGAGAGTTACCTTGTTTATTCTAGAATAACCTATTTTGTCTATTGAACATACATGTATCTGCTATTTTACTTCAATAAATAAAAGAGAATGAGGGGAAATTGTTGGTAATCTAAAATGCACATACAACTTGAGACAGTAATTCCAGGAGGACTAATAGAGATTTTTTAAAAGCTTGAATTTTGAGGAAGAGCAAAACAACTACTGTAAAGAGGTCACCATTCTGTTTTCTGCAATTAAATTACGCTTTTTATCTAGACAGACATTCAAATTATAGAAATGCATGTGAAGGTGGACTTGCAGAATCATGCAAATATCTCTGAGATTTGGTTGATTGGGGCTTCCTTTTGCTGCTGCCTGCTTACAGTTGGAAACAACATCAGTCCTAGTAGAAGGCACATAAAAGAAAAAAAAAAAGAGAGAGAGAAATTATATTTCTTACATTTCTGATGTTGCATTTTAGAGAAATTTTAACTTGTGATTATACAGTTTTGTCCTTTCACCCCAGCCTGATGCCTGAATAATTAACATAAGTGGGGGAACTAGTGGATATTGAAGTCTTCTGGTTAAATCATTGGCATTTTAAGATTACATTACATTATATCCAGAGCTGTTGTTGCAGTGAATACATACATGGTGCCCCATGATTAGCATGAAATGTGATTGAGAGTATTTTACAGTGATGAAAGAGGGAAACACTTTTAGGCTGCTGCACTGAGTGATAGAAATAGCTTAAATTTTGTCACTACAAATTCTTATATTGGTGCCTACCATCATCAAAGTATTTTAAGAAACCATTTTGGGGCATGTTGTTTAATCACTTGCATAGTTTTTTATCTCCATAAAGACATTGTTGTGGTGTTTTCTTTAGGTTAACTGCTTTTGTTTGCATGTATTCACAGTAAGTTGTTTTGGTTACCCTGATTTGAAAGTCAAGCTTTCTGATCCCCAGTTCTTCCATTCATAAATGTGTCACATAGGACCTGATTAAAAATCCACTGGGGCTTTCAGTTGGATTCATGAGGGGTTGAATGGCGTCCACTCTCCTGATTAAAGACTTCAGACTACTGATTGTCAAACTACTGCTTGCTGGGCTGCTACTTGCTAATGCTTTGGAATGACCCCATGTTAAAAGGAAGAGACCTAATTCTGTTTAGTGACTAATGGCAACCTTCAGCTTTCATTTAAAGTAGCGATGCTATTCATAAGCTTTGAGGTATTTTTGTTTACAGAAGTGATTTAATGTGATTTACATCTTAGCAGAGGATCCCCTTAACGGACACCCTTACCTCTTCCTCAGTAGTCATGATTTATGCTGCATATATGTTACATAAGAAAACGTGTGTATACACATACATATACATATAAAGTAAATAATTTATCTTTGCATGAAAAGACAGTAAAAATACCTCTATTTTCTGGAAGTTATAATCTCTTTCAAAACTTTTTCCTAATGTTGAGTTAATGTTTTAGTATTCCAGTGCTGTTGGTCCATTGTTCGGAAGTACAGCTTTATCAGCAGAATGTGTGGCAGATGGTTTACATTTGCATTAGCCTTCTGGAAAAGGAATCAGCTCCCACCAACATAAGCTTCAGCTTTTCTTTTCAAAATTTACAACAAATTCGTCAGAATGGCATTTTTAGAGGAAAAAAACCCCAATCCGACTGTCTTTGAGTTTCCTTTTTGAAGAGGAAAAATGAGTCCTGTTCTAATGCCTTCATCTGCACATATATCTTCCTTTCCCGCCCCCAGTGTTTGTTAAAATGATTTAAGTATTTCATTATGCAAAATGACTTTTATAAAAAGACCTTCCTTTTTGCCCCACAGTCATTCTTAATTTCGTTTGTCACTTGTTATAGAGTGGAGTTATGTGAAGCTAGGATATATTATTTGTTCTAGTCTGTATTGGATAATTTATTACATTAAGAAACCAATAATTTTCAAATATAATCAGATTTAAGTTTTTAATAAGATTCATCCTCCCATTCACACTTGCTTAATTTAAGGATATTAAATCTGCTCAGGAATGAGCTGCCTCTCAAAGCCTCATGTGCCTATTAAAGGATTTTATTCCTGATGTGTTAATAGGATTTAATTACATTAACCCTATAGTCCAGACATATACTACAATAGTTAAACTTGATAAGCCAGACAAATATGAACTAAAAGAGTGATGGTCATCTCCTCAAAAAGAAAAAAAATTACAAGGTGTTAATATTTTAATATCTCTTCTATGTAACTAAAGGTTTTTATAATGCTGGAATTTTAAATCTTGAATATTTAACGCAATATAAATAATTTTTTTCTTAAAGTAAAAAGCCAAAAGCTAATACAGAAATAAGGCTTTCTAATGATTGTTTATATTGGTTTTTTATTTCCAATTCCCTAAGACTAATTTATATAAACTTTCAGTTTTTCTCCTCTTATGACATCCTCTTGTTGTGTACAGACAAAAGCTGTAGCAAGTCATTCTGAAAATTCAGCACACTAAACTGTCTCAATTTTTTGTTTCCTGTTGTTAATTAGGTTAATGGCATGGTGACAGAAACAACAACAATGGCTTGGGACACTTTGTAGAGAGAGGGAGAGGAAAGAAAACATAAACTCCTGTAGTCTGTAAATCTCATCAAGACCTCCTTTGGCATCACTGGCATCGACTGGGAGGGCTGGCTCTTGTCAGAATGCCCTAATGCTCTGTGTACAGGAGGCAGTGTCTCTGATGGCTGTGGACATGAAAAGATGGAGGAAATGATGGGGTCTGCAGGGAATTTCAGGAAAGGAGAAAAATTAGCAATATGTCATCCAGTTGGACTTTCTGCTTCCAAAATTAGATTGACGTGTGTTATGGCACGTTTCCATTGGTAATCACAGACACTCAACATGTATTTCAAGAATATTTAGGCCCTGAGTTTTTCTCTCACTTGTGCAGAGCTAGACTTTGGGCCTCTCAAAACATGGTGTAGGCTGCATTTGTTTGGAGAAGCTAAACATGTAAAGTAGGCTTTCATTTCAAAAAAAGGAACTTTCTGGCACTTTTCCTTGCCATGATAGCCTTGAAAATGTAAACTGATATAAACTGTTTTTTGGGTTAGAAAGGATGTAGAAGCAGGGTTCTGCTTTGCCCAGCAAGCGGTTGGTGACAAAAGCTGTAAGGCTTCACTTTGGCTTTCTGCTGGTTCCCAGCCTGCAGAAACCTCTCAGCTGAAGATCTGGGCTGGAGAACTGATGCTCTGCCCTGAAAGTGGAGAGGAGAGGAGCAGGCTGGCTCCAGGGTGGAGCAGTAGAAAGAGTTATGAGGCAGTCAGCATAAGATAGCTCCATTCTCACTGATCTTGTGGCTCTAAATATATGGGCTTTCTGAATGTGATAGTTCGGACCTGGCTCCCTGCTAAATGCTCGAACTCACAGTAGCAGGACACCCTTCCCCCTCCTTTTTTTCCCTTAGGGCAAAGGGAAAAAAACCTCCACCCTATAAAAATTAAATAATCTAAAATCAACCTACTTATATAAAAATATATATATTTATGTATATTATAGTTATATACAGTTAAGATGTTACGTACACAGCAAAAGGGAATCCAAACACCTCCCAAAGGGACAGGGGAAAAAGGGACAAAAGGGGACACTGAACAGATATATACAATCAAACTCCAGAACTATACTAATAACTAGCAAAACAGATCTCACCCTGTCCCTTAGAAAAGCAGGATTGGCAGACATGGCCAGCACTCTCCAAACCTCTGTGTGGTAGGACAGCGGTCACTGCAGGCCTCAGCCTTAGATAAGTGAGACCAATGCAAGGACTCACTGTTCCTGAACCTCGCCGGAAGAGAAGAGAGCGAGATGTCTAATCTCCAACTTATTTATAGTATGGTTTACGTAAAAATTGTATGGAATACTGGGTACATGGCTACTTCTTTGGTTACAAGCTGGTCACCAGGAAGGCTCAGACCAAAACCATCACATTGAAAATTCTATTAGTCTGGGGACTCCAGCTTGTGATTGAAAACTCCAAGGCCTGGCTGTGGTGGGACAGGGATGAGCTGAGCTCCAGCTGAGATCAGCTCTTGTTAAGGCTCTAGGCTAGGCTGCCTTTGAACCACCTATCTCATACTTTGGTGCTGGTTTATGTAGGAACCAGCTGTGAGGTCTGTGTCCAAACCTGCAGCAAGGAACTGAGACAAACCATAAACCCAAGTTGCCAGACCTTGGCTTCCTGCAGAGAATGCAGGCAAATAAATGTCTATAAGAGACAGTCTGAAAAACCGGCAAATAATTGTGGTGGTCTTTGATACCTAAGGTGGGTTCTGCTTTTTCATACACTTGTAGTCCTTAGCTAGCCATGTCATGCCTAATTTATACTAGCTATGAATAGTTTTTTAAGACAGCATTGTGGCTTTCACATTTATAGCTTGATAAATTCCTGAAAAAATTATTCAGGCTTGGTATCTACTGTTTGAGTAAGAGTATTGATTACTTTGTTTGTCTAAATTGACATCCATAAAAAGCTCTGTATGTTTATTAAAGACAAAAGATATTCCACTTAAAGGTGAATGCCTGTAAAAAGCTTGACCCTATTTATACATATATTCACATTTTATTTTCCTGCAATACTGTATGAGGTCTTTCCTAATTTAACTTGAGATTTATGGCTCTGTAGTGTTTTTTTTCCAGTTAGGTGTCCATATTTCTTTTCACATGAATCTCCCAGGCATTTAAAGGGGTGTTAGCTGCCTTGTGTTGCCAATAGAAGCAGAAGCTGAAATGGTAGCTGCCAGCAGGGATTAACTGAGTGTGCCTTTGTTGTATCAGATACCAGGAGCAGGAACACAGCCGTCTGCCAGATCTGGCAAGGTAGTCACCCCACTCTGCCTCTCTGATGCTCCTGTGTTTTGTTAATCTGTTTATAAATTATAAAAATTGAAATTACATATGAATTGTGTTTCTGTGAAAAATACGGAGATTTTGAAATTCACCTTCATTCCTCTCCCAAAGTTTCAGGACTGTCCACTGAACCAGGAAGGATGGTCACCCAGCAAGATCGCTGCTCCCAGGGGTCATGGGGCTTGTCTGGGACACCAGGGCCATGCCTTGTCAAATGCCAGAGAAATGCTCACATGGAAGAATGGTCTGAAATCACATCTCAGGTTGTAAGCAATGCCAAGGAATTCAAACATAAAAGTTTAATTGCAGAGGAAAAACAGGAAAGCTGAGAGTAGGAGGATGTATTTCACAGGGACTCCCAAAGGAGAACTGATGTACAGTTTGAAAAATAATAGCAGGGCTGAAAAAAATCAATGTTCTTGGGCAGATAAAATGATAAAAATTAGGAGGCACTCTCAATAGAGACAAGTATTAGACTATTATATGAGCAGAATAGGACACTGCCCATAGTGAAGTATAAAAGTAGGATGAGTTTCATAGCACAAAGTACAAGGTCCTCTGGTGCAGGCCTGATAGGGAGAAGAGAGAATAAACCTTTGTGATGAGACATTATAATCCAAAAGGAAAGATTCCTGTAGGTTGGAGTCGGTAGAAAAGACACCCCTCATGCCCCCACTGCTTCCTCCAGACAAATGTTCTATCGTTGCAAAATGTAGCATGGTTTGGGAAAAAACAGCAACCTGACATGCGCTGCTGGTAGAGGCTGTTGCCAAATGCTGCAGTCTTTAACTCAGTTTTGAATTTACTTTGTGTATCCTTTTTATATCCACTGATGCTTCTCTTTAATGCCTCATATGTGTGGTTTGGTGGGGAGGAGCATCTATTTGCACTTGAGATGCTATTGTTATTCTCATGGTCTGTATCACACACACTTTACCTCTCATATTATACTGTCAAGATCATTTTACCTGTCTCTCCTCCTTTCAGTGCTTCCTTTTAATTTTCTTGCCAGGCTCTTGCATGTTTTTAGCTCCTTCTGTCTCCTTGTTCTGACTTCTAGTAAGACCTTACTGCAGTACCCCTGGTGGTCTAGGGGGTAAAGGCACTGCACTGTCACTGCAGAGACCCGGGTTCGATTCCCGGTTGGGGCCACTCCCCGGGCAGATGGAGCTCGTTAGCCCTGTAAGGCAATCCATCTACATCCTGAGGACCTCGCTGCCACCGTCCAAGCGTGCTTGGCCCCGGCAGATGAACCTCAGGATTAAAGGGTGGGCTCAGTTCCACGCACACTGTGTCTCACCTAAAAAATCCAATGCGCAGGCTGGAAGGTGTAAAGACCTTCCCCGGTTCTTTGTTCGCGAAGACTGGCCATTACTTACTTACAGTAGGAAATTCATGTTTCAATTGCTTTTTTCTACCTCTCTCCTTGCACTCATCTTATCTGGCATGTTGTTATGATCCGATTATTAAAATTATTAGAGATGCCTCTGCCCAAATTAAGGTACAAGAAAGACCATATGCCAAAGTCAATAGTATGGATTTTATTTAACAATAAATGTGAGGCAGAGAGAGATAGAAAGAAATAGGAAAAAGGAGAGGATGGTGAAGAAAGAGAGGGACAGAGAGAGTTTAAATAGAACATACATCACCATTCCATGGAATCTGATGGTGTCCTGTAGGTCCTCTTCTTCTGATCTTCTTGGTGGTGAGGATCCTACAAAACAGAGTTCAGTGGATTAATATGTGTTCAGGGGATGCCCAGGCACCTCCCCTGCGAGGGAAGTTTTACAGTCCCTTGCGACAGACTCTGGATTTGTTGCATCACTTGGATCATGTGCAGTCCTCTGGAAGACCTCAGGAATGAAGTGGGGGGTGCTTTGGGTGTCTTTGATGGTTTATAACCCCTTCTCAGCTGCCTTTCACATGAATGTCCCATGTGTAGGTGGTCTTCCTGGAGAGAGAGGCTTTACTCCTGTTTTGTATGGGGAGTTCACCATCACACACTCAAACCTTTGCTCTCCTCGCAAACCAGCTAGGGCTGATTCTTAGCACAGTTGCTGAGTTTGGCTTTCTTTGTGGATATATTCTTTTTCCCTGAGCCTTGTTTACTTCTCTCTTAGATAATTGGATAATAGTCTTATCTCAATTTCCAGTCACAGTCCACATCCCAATCAGGAGGCATATTCAGCGTGGTGAGGTGGTGTGTTTTACTGGTCACAGACAGGCAGTTGCTTCTTTGCAGTTGGACAAAAATTCTTTGTATGATTTTCACAATGTTTAAGACATTAACAACATTTCAGTCTATCACACTCTATGTCTTCTAGCTGATGTTGCCCTTTGCCATGCAGTAGTTGTTTGTTGTTTTTTTTTTTCCTGAGTATTCTTCAGCTGCTGTTTGGAGACCTTTCCGCTTTCTTCTTCCAAGTAGAAACCATCCCATGCTTTGTTTAGTGTATTTCTTGCAGGATTTGGACAGAAGCAGGTGCAGCAGCAGCTCCCTGTGTCCTGCCTGCCAGTGCCTGGTCAGGGCCAAGCTGCAGTTGCCATTTCTGCCTCCAACTCACACTGTGTTTGTCACTGGTGAGTCTCACCTTCTCTTCCAGTTCATCCTGAATTCTCATCCTTCTCCTTTTCTTGCAAACTTAAGTTGGGGCTGAGGAAAAGGTCACATTAATAACAAAAGTATTAATTTCTCTGCGTCCAGAATAGTTCGCTTCAGTGCTACCAGGCACTGTGTCGTCTTGCTTGTGTGGTTCATGAACTACACGCTAATTTTCTTCATATTTAATTACCTTCGAATGTCTCCTGTGCTTCAGGGTACAAGCAATCTTCTGACTAATTAGGGCTTTTTCTCTGAACAGGCTTTTCCCTATAAGTCTACAAAGGGTTTCTTGTGCTTTCCTTTGAACCATGTGGTACCTGGCCTCTGCCAGCAGTAAATGGATTGCTGGACACTCTGCTCCTCCTGAAGTTCCTCTGCTGTTAAATCCACAGATTTACACAAAGCAAAGTTAATAACTGTAGCTGATTGAGCAGGCTTGGATCAAATTTTTGTCATGCAGTTGTAATGGAGTGCATATTGGTCAAGCTACTGTGCTTAAAAGAAAATAAATATATTTAATCTTAAGACAATTACATATTCTTTCATGGGAGGTGTGCACTCTGTGTTAACTCCTTCTGGTCCAGGCCCTATCAGACAAGACTCCTTTGTTGTTATGTAAAAACTGTGCAGGCATCAGAATTTCATCCTTGGTACTGCTTGGTCAGTGATTAAATCAGTGCATGCTGCATGTGAAAAGTGCTACAGCAACGTTAAATATTATTATTGATTATGTATATGGCAGTCAATACCAACATATTGTGCAAAAATGATCGTCTTAATTAGATAATGATTTTTAGTCTGATTTCTCAACAAAATGAGACATTATGCAATTGCTGTTTCTATCTGACTGTTCTCCCTCTCCCCTGTCCCTGTCACCTCTGAACCTGTTGGGTTCAGACAATGTCAATCTCGTTTGATTGAGGGTGGAGATTTCAAAGGCATCGAGTCCTTCTGTGTTTAGATAGGGCACCTGGAAACCCTCCTGATACACCAGCGAGGGCAGTGCTGTGTTAAACCAGATCAGACACCAGAGCTGCCTGCGGGCACTCGCCTTGGGAAGAGTTATGTGCAGGAGTGAGGCTTCACTGGTGCTGTTACTGAACAATTTAGAGGATTTTATCGAAACTTCAGCTTTTGATTTAAGAAGTGGTGATGTGTCTGCTGCTGTCTGTTAATTATCTGAAACACTGAGATCATGTGTAGAGCTGAGTCATAGTTACCACTTTGCTCAAAAGCAAAACTTGATATTATTTTTCTTTCCTTTGTAGATCAGGTTATCCATTTCAATAAATGACCCAAACACTAATGCTAGGCTGCTGTAGTCACTCTTCCGAAAAGAGTAAGAGCCATTTAATGCACCAAGCAGTTTATGATGTAAATGACAGAAAGCTGCCTCCACATGCAGGACTCCCCTTAGGGACAGGTTATGCCGGGCTTCCTCACACAGCTTTCTACTAGGAAATACATCTCCAAAGCCTTTGTAAAGACATAAAACCAACTCATTTCCTGAAGTTGGGTCATGTCCAAGCATATGAGATTCTTCAAGCATGAAATTCCACTTGACCTCATTAAGGCTTTCTTGGCATCAGATATGTACACTGCAGAGTGGATAATGTTCATAACTCATTTCACATTACCCCTGGGTAGTGCCAGTGGAGAAATCCTGTCTAGTCTAATACAATCAAAGCTGTGAATATGAGGAAACTGAAACATCTGGCCAGGTTTATCTGCTGTTCCCCAGGAGGTGTGACATGAGAGATTCAGGTCAGAAAAAGGGGGGACAAAAGCGTCTCTCTAGGGATGCATGTGCTGCAGAGGACAGATGTCCCAGCAATGTCACCAGCAGCACCAAGGGGTGCCTTGGCTGGGCATGTCACCTTGGCTAATGTCTTATACCTACAATGAAGTTCAAAGGTGCAGCTACGGTTCACGTAAACTTATCTAAGCTAACCCGAGAGTAGGGATCTGAACACAAATCCTGTGATGCTGTAGGCGGGTGGAGCTTTTCTGGGCTAGCTGCAGGGATATTTGAATCCGCAAAATGTTGTAGTGATATGGAGGGATAAAACTCACAGGTTGGTATGGGTGCTGCATGTTGAGGTAAGCCCAAGTGTAGGGGCTCCCTCTCTGTCTCCTGAGTTTGCTGGGGGTGTGGGCAGGATCACAGCCATGCAGAGCTGCTGCAGCCGGTGGCTCTGCAGGACCCAGCTGCTCTTGCAGGTATGGGCACGTCTGATGAGACATCAATCCTCAGCAGAGACAAAAACCCCATTGCTTTGGGCAGCTGCTTTTCTTCTGCAGCAAAAGAGCTGTGGCCTTGTTCCTCCTTTGCCTGTGCCAAGGGGTGTCTGAGGGTGGCATTTGTGGGCAGGGATTGCCTAGTGCCTGTCCCCAAGCCCTTTCCATCGCTTTATGGTGGGAGAGCAATGAGCCACGCCTCTAAGGCTTCCTTTTTCTCTGAATCTCCAGTACTCTCCCTCTTCTTGTGGCAGGCACAGCCAGACCCCAGCTCTGCAGCCACCGGCCATGCAATAGGATTTTGTGAGCACACAGCGTGCACTGAGGCAACACAGACCTGCCCAACGGGACTCCAGTTCTGCCTGTCATGGTGCCTTGGTCCAGGAGAATCCCTCCTCAGCTGTATGTCCCTTAGAGGCTGCTGAGATTCGTAATTTAATTTTCTCCATATTTCACATTTTCTCTATCAGAGTAGAGATCTGATCTATAAGATCAGATTAAAAGAGAGACAAAATTTCTGATTGTTGCTGTTTTGAATGCAGAAGTACTATCTCCAGAGGATACCTAGGGAATTTATTCTTTCAATGTTTTTTGGTACCTTTAAGGGCTAAGAGTACAGAATATCTTCAATGGGAATAACGTGCAAAAATATCCTAATACTTGATGGAGAATGCAGTTTGTAAGATTAGAATTAAGAAAGTACGAAAGTCAGCTATGAAACTGAGGACTTTGTTGACTGCATATCTGAAAGAAAGGAAAGAACATGTGTCTCTCCTTCTTGTTCCTCTTTACAGGCTACTCAAATTCAGAGTTAACCTCATATTCACATAATGTATTTCTGTATTCTTGGAATTGGTATTGAGGCTACTAGGCTGATGTACTCATGCTCCCACACTCTACTGATGCTGCGATGAGGTATGTTTAAACACTTCCAAAAACTATTTTCATTACATTTGAAAATTTGTTATGCTTTTATTTAGTGCCAAAACTCTAAGCTTGATCTTGGCCCCTCAACTTGCAGTGCTGGGTGGGAGAGTCTCCAGGCTGGTTTCTTACTAAAGGGAACAGCTATTTTCCTGGAAGTCTCCAGGACACACTGCTCATGCCTGTCAGGGATGTTTTTGCAGTGATGTTTTTGCCTATGCTGGACACTTCTTCTAATGGTCTTGTGATTTTTGTCCTTATGTTCTTAAATATTTGATTAAAATTTCACTATACAAGACGCAGAGCATTCTTCCATTGTTTATTTTTGAAGGACAAAGCATTGTTCTCTGCCTACAAACACGGAAACCTAGAGCACTGCTATTTCCTTCTCTATATTAGGTACCCTTGCCAGAGTTTCAACTGTTGAGATAGAAGCAGTTCCTTTTGAAACTGCTGCAACTTAGTGTATGCTTTGAAAAGGAGGGGAGGGAGAGAATGGTGATATCAGACTTCAGTTTTTAAAACCAGTACAATTTTTATTGGATACCTCCTGAAGTGATGCTCTAAGGGGGATTGATGACTAGATGTTTCCAGGCTTTATGTTTTCTAGCTCAGTGAGAAGAGACCACAAATTTGGTCTCGCACAAGAATGATGATGGACAGACTAGAAAATAAATAGTTTGTAAAATTCTCCTTTACTGAAGTTTCAGGGAATAATACTTTTACCATTATTGTTCAGCAGAAGTCACATTAGCTTAGCTGGATGTGATGCCTTAGCTGTATTGCTTTAATTAAAGCAGTTAAACTGTTTATTCAGAAGTGCCAGTGTGTCTGGGATATGTGTTTGGAAAGAATGAAAATCAACGTTCCACAGAGGATGTTTTTTTTTGAAGGATGTTTTTAGCTTGGTCCCCAGGTATTCTTCCCTTCTGAACACATCCAATTTTTTCAGTTATCACTGGCCGTTCACACAGTGATTGATAACGGCACAAAAACAAATAGTTATTTAACCGTTATAAAAAAAAAGCCTTTCAAAACAAGCCTGGAAGAATGGCTCACTTTGCAAGGGCAGAATTTTGCTGGGCTGTCTGAATCAAAATTAACCTGCTTCCTTCCGTGTCAGGGAGGATGTAACGAATGGCTCTCTGGGCTGGCAGGTTACTCCTGCCTGTCTGCCTGAAGTTACTCCTTCGAATGTGGGCCAAGTTGACACAACTTGAAATTTACCCTCAGGCAACACTCAGGACCATATTTGAAGATTTTTGGGCTCAGTCCTACTCTCTCTGGGCATATGTTCACACAATAAAAATATGCTCCCCTTCCCTGACTTGACACTAATTGCTTAGCCAAGAAGTGGAGGATTCTGACACTGATTTAAGCAGATACTCGAAACCATCATTCTTAAGCACAAAAATCAGAGGCAGGTAACATATACTTAGCTACACTTTAAGTGCTGCAGGAAACTTTAAACATATACTGAGGTGCTGTCCTGAGGAAGGACACTTTCTGGGTCCATACTGTGACCTGTCATTTCTTACCCAGAGCTCACTTGTCAAAAATGATGAGACAACACGTGGGAACACCCATGGCATCTACAACTTTTTCACAGCATCAGGAGCAATAAGAAGTCTAGGGTCATAAGTGGGGCACTGTCTGGAACAAGTAAAATTCCCTTTTATCCTCTCTGCATCTCCTGGGGGATTTCTCTTGTTTCACTTCCCCTCATGCTAGCTAGCTGGAGCCTTGGGACTGCCGCATAATATTGGGAAACTTTTTTTCAGTTTTTTTTTAAAGCTTCCAAAATTTACAAACAGGAAACTAACTCTGCATAGACAACTAGTCAGCCGCATGCTGCATGATCACTAGCTCCACCTACAAGAGGAGTGAGTGTGGGACCAACTGCCCAGAGAAATGGGTTTTAAATACCTTTTCTTTAAATTATTTTTTAAAACTTACTTTCACTCCTTGTTTTTAGACCATCTGTGGTTTTTGACACATTTGGCTGTTCTGAAATGCATGTGACTTGATTGCTCTATATGAGGGATGTGTTTCTGTTGCTGACCACCTCCATAATCTTCAGCTCCATGGCCATCTTCAGTGGGGAGGCTCTATTTTCTTTCGTGTCCCGAGGAGAAATGTCAGCAGCATAGGTCCAAGAGGCAAATCTTTGGGGGTCCACCCTACAAGTACCTACTTTGTGATGACTTTTCAGCTATAGAGGAGACTGAGGAGAGACATTGCAGTCTACATCTTCTTTGTGAGAGGAAGAGGAGGGAAAGGCACTGATCTCTTCTCTATGGTGACCAGTGACAGGGCCCAAGGGAATGGCCTGAAGTTGTGTGAGAGGAGATTTAGGTTTCATATTAGAAAAAGGTTCTTCACCCAGAGGGTGGTTGGATGCTGGAACAGGCTCCCCAGGAAGTGGTCACAGCACCAAACCTGACAGAGTTCAAGAAGCATTTGGATGGTACTGTTGGGCACATGGTGTGACTTTTGGGGATGGTTCTGTGCAGGAGTTGGACTCAATGATCCTGGTGGGTCCCTTTCAATTCGCTTATTCTGTGATTCTGTGATAATTAGTTACTTCAAATTACTAAGATGAAGCCTGATTGCCTGTTTTTAATACATGAAATGTAAACTCTGTTGACCTCATATTATTGATCTCTTCTATCAGAACTAGGAAGTCAAATACCCTACAGAAGGCTTAGTATATTACCCTTCTCACTGAAACTGTTATTTTTCTTAAGAAAGGTAACAACTCCCTGAAAAGTCCCATTTTTTTCCATAAAAACCACATTGTTTTTTATCAAACAACCTCTTATCACTTTTTTTTTAGCCACGTCCTGTATCAATCACTTCAGTATTTTCAGTATTTCAAATAGGGGTGAGAAGTCTATAATTATCTGGGTCATCTCATTTATCCCTTTTGAATGTTGACACTAAATATTTAATATTAACTGTGGTTAGTAATGGGTGAAATGTAGAATTGATGACTGTACCAGATTTCTGGCCCTAAAGCAAACTGGGCAGGCTCACAGCCCTCTCTGAGGGGGTCCAGGAGAAGAGCCGAGGACCTGAGCACCTGAAGAAGACACAGCTTGAAAGAAGACCTGCCTCCAGTGTGTAAACCCCTCTGTCATTGTTAGCCATTCCAATTGCATGCTTGCTTTTCGTTTTGACAGGGTCTGAAAGCTATTTAGGAGTCATAACAACGGCATCATTCCTCCCAGGTGAGCCCGCGGTTGTCTGTGGCGTTTCATGGTTTCAGGCACTTGTACTGAAATCTGGAGCACAAGGCAGATTCCCTTCTGATCAGCTTCCCTGGGTGATAAATGTAGGGCTATTCATCAACAGCGTTAGGAGACATCTCGCAAGTGAAGCAGCTGTAGTTACATCTGTTTGGAAAGTGAAATCAGATCCCATAGGTGCTGTGTGTGGATGAAAAATAGACAAGAGTTTTGTTCTGAGGTTTCCTTCTTTTGTATTTCCCAGGATGCATGCGAGAAGCATCCAGCTTCACCAGGCAGGTGCTCTTTACATCCTTTCCATGTTTCTATTCATATGTCTTTACTCTGATTGCCCTTTCAGGTGCTATCCTACTTGTTAGCTGAACAAATTAAGGCACTCCTGAATTGGAAGGTCTGCAATCACCAGGTTGACCTATATCAGCCAGTTGTATTACTGTAATTTCTTCACATGACCTCTGGCTCTTGCATGACAGCCTTCTAGTACGTGGATGTTTTGTAGTGGAAAGATGCTGAGTGAGGAAGAAAAAACTGGCCATTCATCTAGAATATGAATCATAAAGGGCTTCTCAGAGCTGTTCATTCTTAATTTCCTGTGGTCAGTCTGTTAGCGGCATTGCTGGTGAAAAGCCAGTATGACCTATGTTGCCATTTCAAAACAAATGCCTCTTTATCTGGTAAGATTGTGTGTTCTTTCAGCTTTCCATGCAATTCTACCAGGAAATAAAAGAAAATCAAATGGTATCCTTATCTTCTTTTTTTTTTTTTTTTTTTTTGCTTTCATATTATTTTCCCCACAGTTGGAAGCAGAAATGCCTAAAAAAACCCACTTAACACATACAAAATAATAGTAGTAATAATATTATATAGAGATATCTTGTCTGTAAATCAGTGGTGACAGTCAACCTGCAATTCAAGCAAAAAAACTTTCAAATGGCTTTATTGAAAATCAATGTGCATTTGTAAGTAAGGATTGTTTTTTTAAATCATTTGTGTTTATTTCTGGCATTGATGTGATGATGCTTTCAGGGAATGCTACAGCTTTGTTTCCAAGAGTTGGTCATAAATTGCTGGAGCAGGTAACTGAATTTCCTCCATTTTCTTTTTCCACCTGCCTAAACTGGCATCATTCTTGAGTAAAAGGAAGCTGGGTGACAAATGCTTTTGTAGTTTACAATATTGCCTAAGGTACAGACAATTTAGCAAATGCAAGTAGGACATCATTCCCTGCATATGGCTGGCAATCCCCTCCCAATCCATAAAGAAGGCATAAAGAAGGAGGATGAGAAGGAGCCTGGTGCTTGGCTCCTTAGTACTCCTTAGGACACTTGTTCTGTTTCCATGCATGTAACATTTCTGACATCTTGGTGGTGAGAAGTTTTCCAGCAACAGTGTAAGAAATTAGTGCCCCTGATGTCTCCCCTCAAAAGAAAAATGCACTTGTGCCAGTCCGGGAAGTGTAGCTTAAACTGATGTCAAAGGCAGATTTGCATTAAAACACTGAGTTAGAGGTGGGTCAGCAAAGTTGTTGGTGTATGAACTTTCCTCTGCCCCTCTTGCAGAGCCAGTAGCCTCCTGCAGGGGGATGGCAGGAAGCAGGTGGAGGTGGCATTCCCGGTGAGCCACCGCACCTGTGAAAGGGAAGAGCATCCAATTGGCTGAAAGTCTGATTGGCTTCAGGTGTGAAAAGAGCAGCCTAGGGGTCCCTCAGCTGAACGAGCTTGCAAAACTTGTGGGGTGTCCCTAGGGCTGCAGCTCCTCAGGATGGATCTTCCAAGAAAAAGTAGGTTTCTTGTTTTTCTTAATTCAGTTTTATATTTGTGTGTGTCAGCTGCCTGTTGGAGAACAGTTTTCCAGCAATTTTCACTTCTGTCTGTATTGGCTTTTGGCAACATTTTTAGTTTATGCAATCTGGTGGGCTTTCAAGGTTGTTTTTCCTCAGTAGAGATCTCTCCTGTATTGTTATTCCATCCATGTGTACACTATAAACTTAGATGACCTTTCCCTGTGCAAATCTATCAGCTACTTGTGGATCTCTGGAAATACTAAATCATAAAACTGCTGTGATCAGGTTGGTGTGCTCTGCACAGTCTCCGGAAATTGGTCCAGGCTAAACAGCATTTTTAGAAACTGAGTAATAGAAATAGAGTAAAAAGCGTTTTGTCTGGGGAGTGTGGTAATTGTCAAGAAAAAAAGACTATTCTAACCTTTCTAAAATATATGAGAAGACCGTTCATCTTTTGACTGAAAACCAGGGAATGCTGCTTTCATTTGACTTTTGCCTGATCATCTAAGCAGTTTCACATATATGCCATATGCTTCCATTATTTATACTTTCACATTTAGTTATGTATATATTACTCCATCTGTGGTTTTTTTTCCTTTTAGTCTTTACCATTCTGCATTAGGATTGTACTTGAATAGAAATCTGTGAAACAAGTTAAAACACCTATTTCACTGCTTGAAGTACAGCACGATGCATTTTTCAGACAGGAGTCATAGCTGATGTTTTTTCTGGTTTTCTTATGAGGTACAAGATTACTCATTGAACATAGAAATGCCAGCTTAAGTTATGACCTACTGACTTGTTAAAACAAGACTGAATTAAGAAGAAAAGCAAAATGTTTGCTATAATCAAATCAACTTGTCTTATCCTTGGTTACTTTACTGGAGTAATTTTATATATAAGTGGTAGCACTCTGTGGGCATAATGAAGGCTTTCTTTAGAGTTTCTGGGAATGGTAAAATCCATTAATCTTCACCTAGTATGTGAACCAAATACATTCTCAAAACAGGCTATTGTTAATTACGTTCTGTGTGCAAGGTGTTGACTGAAAGTCCCTATCACCTATGCTACTGTATAAAGAAAGGGTTCTGTTCTGTAAGGTGCATCCTTTACTTTCAAAGAAACTATTCTATCAGCAAAGGTGGTCTCTTTGAAAGGAAAAGGGAATGAGAGAGAGGAAAGAAAAAGAAATACTACTTTGATGATATGTACGAATCCTATTCTAGCTGCTTACAAAATACCAGTTTTCCAAAAGGAAAAAGTTAGAAAAAGCTTTCATGCTCTGCTGTCAGAGATACCACAGCTCATTAGCACCTCTTCTCAAAGAGAAGTGAGTTAAGGACAGCTGACTTGGATACTTCAATGATGAGCATAGTACCGAAAACCAGGGAAGAAGACACCTACTAAAATATGGTGAATTAGATCTAAAAAGTTTTTCATAGCATATGCAAAATGAGATGGAAAGTATCCCATAATATGGTTTTTTTCAGTGCAGAGGGAGGAAAAAAATACCTCACTCAATTAATGTACTGAATGAACCAGTGCTAAGGGTTCGGTTGATTGTTCCATAGCTATGGCTCCACCAAACTATGAACCTTTTGAAACTTCCTTTGTGGCTTAAATACTGAGTCCCACCTGATAAGCATCAGGATTTTGGATATATCTGTTCTACATGATGCAATTACTTGAGCTAGCTGTAATTGGAGTAGAAAACCAGAAATAGATGAACTGCAAAAACGTGGCATATGTGAAGAGGTACTTAATCCCATTGGGCAAACAAAATAATACTGCTTCTTTTATGTGAGTTAGCTGCTGTCTAGACATACCTGTAGCCTCCTAAACCACTTAGTACTTCTGAAAGTTTTACCATTACACTCATCAGTCATTTTATATGCTTTAGAAAGCCATGAAATGGCTGTTTAATTATGCAAAGTGAAGGTATAATTAAATTTCACTGGAACTGTGGGGATTTGAATATGATGAAATAAAATGGGTTTAGTTTTACAGGCTCAGGGTGCCACAGAGGAATTGCAAAGCCTTTTGATTTTCTTTTTTCATATCTGTAAATCTCTCGGGGGGAATGGAGAGCTGGGGCCCAAGGTGGCTCTCTGCCTTTATGCCAGACAATATGGATGTACACTTATAAAAGTTAGATGTTGCCAAGCGCAACTCAAAGATGATAATTGTTTTGCTCTAGAAAAGCTACCAGTGCTGTTAATATGGACATCTGGAACTTCTTGAAACCTGGTAATGGGAACAGTGGTAAAAGCCAAATGAAGAGTCAAAAGATGCAGATCTATAATACAGCTTTCAAAAATAGTAGCAAGAAACTGGGTGCCCAGACATGTGGCCTGAGAGTACAGTACTGCCTCCTCACAAACATGAGAGCTGCTAGCTCAGCTGTTCTGGATAATTGGGCTGCTTGCCTAAAAAAATGGATATAAGAGATTGGCTTTCCCCTGATATTTGGAGCTTTAAATCTTCCTTCTTCAGTCTTTTAATATGGAGCTGGCTACATACCTTCTATATACTGCTGGTTGCTTACCATGCAGAGTGGTGTGGTAGTGATTTGGGTTCACTTTCCTCTTTCTGACTTGAGACTCATTTTGGAGAGGACAAATTGGTAACAAAATGCATTTAAAATTAAAATTAATTACTAGTTCAGGTATTGTTGCCTTTCAATCAGTGGAGCAGAGATTGAAGAGGGAAAAATGTCTGATAGGGAAGGAAAATGTGGTGGAAATGTAGCATTCCTCATCTAGGTCAGGCTTTCCTGAATGATGCTTAGTGATGGTACACACTGGCTCTTCTCTGTCTTCAGCTGCAATGCTATAATCTTAAAAGATAAACAGGGAGGAGGTGCTTTGTAGAGTTATGGGTCAGAGTCACATTGTGTTGTGGCTGCCTACTATTGCAAGTATATTATACAATGATATAAAATATGCAAATTGCGTTACATAGATATTAAGGGCAAACTTATGACTCGTATAATGACTTATTTCTTTTGATGTTGTCTGATTTTAACTGTTTGAATTTTTCAACCAGCTGTCTGACTTGAGCTGGCTTGTTCACTTCAAAAAAAGTTTGAATGTAATTCAGCCATTTCCAGAGTGTGTCTAAGTGGAAAACTGCTATGTTTGTTTCTGTTTCCCTCTCTCATGGGCTCTTTCTTGTGTGTTTTTTGTCTTTTTTAAAATTTATTTATATATTTTTATTTTAATTTTTATTTGGGAAATTTTCTTTTAATCAGAAAATATTGCAGAGCCATTTCATTGAGAGAGAAACGCAGCATATTCATCCAAAACCCAGCAGATAACTCTGAATTGGAGGCCTTGTTGTATCTCCAAGACCTCAAAGGGTTAACAGGAGTGTGTGTTGAGAGCTGTGCCAGGGCTCAGCACCTGGGCTGAAGAAGCACCTGCTGTGTGCTGAGCTGTTCCTTCCTCAGGCCATGTTCAGTGCCCTGGGTAGGCAGTAGCTGCTGAATTCAAAATAATTAATTATATGTTCTCCTTTAAGAAGGCAATATAAGTGGGTTTGTGCTTTGTTACCAGTATGCCCTCCCAGCTGGCCCAGAGTGTCTGTTTTCCTGATGGGTTTTCCTCAGTGGTCATCACCACAGGGTCTCTCTGCTTCACAGACACCTGTCAATCCCAGCTTGTGTGCAGAAGTTAACTGCAGTTTGCAGCAGTGTCATAATGTGTCCATGCAAGAGCTTAAAGCAAGGTGGCATTTCCTTATGGTTGTGGTTTGCCTATAGAGTGTAACTAAGGTAATTGTAGCACAGGATTTTGGAATTAGCTTAATTATGTAATTTCACAAATTGATTGGTCATATGCACTTATATGCACAGATTCTGAGGACTGGTAGATGTGTAAAATGACTATAAAATGTACACTAAAAGTGGAGGAGAAAAGTATTCTAACTTGCATAACAATCAACGATATAGCAGAAAAATCAATACTGCTTTCTGTCTGGCAACTTTTAGAAAGAAACTTCGGTTACCACTTTGCTCTATGTGCTACTAGGGATGCAGATCTATCCCTGGTTAATGATTGCATTCATTTACAGTGTTTTGGGACACTTTTCTGGTGTGTGCTGGTCTCTCTTGCTGAATAGTCGTGGAGATTAACCATGGCCTGATACGAGTTGAGGATCTGATCTGTAGGTTTTGTAAATGTCATTGGGTGTTGAGGATTACTGATTTTCTCCTTGAAACTCTAAATGATACATCCAGAATTCAGTTTTATTTAGAAGTAGTCACACAGCCCCCATAATTGCTTAAGCAAACATTTTGGAGATACCCCTCTACATAATTACTAATGGATGGGAACCACGTGTACATGTCAGGAAAGCCCTGCTAGCGTTGCCACCTCCCGTGCCACTGCAAAGCCCTGTAGTGATGTGCAGCAAAAAGATTCCCTCTGGATTATCTGTCAGCTGAGGAGGAAAACAGCGTTCAGCAGTGACACCTTGCCTTTATTTCCTTCTGTACTGTTTCCTGACCTCACCTGTGGGCAGGCTTTTTGGCAAATGTGTGTATTTTGTGTTTAATCTTTTGTAAAGCTGCCTGGGCACCACTGTGTGCTGTTGGACCATCCTCTGAGAGAGCTGGCTACTGAAGCCTCAGGTGGTTTTGACCAACTTGTTAGTTAATACCTGTGGTGAATAAACCATTTACTGACTTTCCTAGTTTGAGCTGTTTTTCCTTTAAAAAGAAGGAACAAGGCTCATCAAGGATAGGTGAAATTGAAAACAGTTGCAGAGGAAAAAGATGCTTTTTGAGACAAATCAGCTGTTTCCCTACATTCTAAGGCTTTTGAGGTAGCTGACTGTGTCTCTTAAGGGTTCTCATAATCTATTTAGACTACCAAGTAAGACAGAGGAAAAGCTGAAACAGAAGTGGTATGAAATTATAAGCAAAACAAGTACTTTAAAAAATGTGCTAGATGTACTTGCCACACTCCTGCATAAACCTGAAGTTATAATGTAAAAGGGATGGAGAGTAATTGTTGATGTCAAAAATCAAAGCAAAAAAACCTCCTACAAAATGAAATGATTGCTTTCAGAAAAAACAGGTATGTATTTATTCTAGGAGTTTTTGTCAACGTTCTTGCGTTGGGGAAAGGAGGAAATCCTAGTGGTTCATTTGAATTTAGTATTTGATATAATAATCCTGCTCCTATCTTTAATGTTTAAACTTCTGCACATTTGCACACCTTCCTCATAACTACCTTAGGTTTTTTTTCACTCTTTGTGAGAATATCCTGAATAAATGCTTAATTGAACATTTTAAATGATTTCTGTCACCTTGCTAGAGCTATGTGCTTCTTTCACCTTTTCAAAAATGTGATGTTATCTTGTAACCTGAGCTAGCATATACAATAAATGGATAAATTCTGCCATATGATTAAACTTTGAACAAAACTCTTTGGGGTTTGTGTATGCATGAGCTATAATTCCTGCAGGGAGCTTATGGCCAAGCTTGCAGATGACTAAATTGATTTGTTTTCAGAAGTGCTCAATGGGTAGATAGAAAGCCTTACCACTTGGCTCTTGCTTGTCTGATTTCCACTCCCTGCCCGCCCCCCATTTCAAGTATTATTTTTCTCTAGAATGCAGAGCCTTGTTAATGTTTTCATCTCTATCTGGGCAGGCTCTCCCAGGGTGACCTTATAAAAGAATCATCTTTCTTGTCTACGAAAAGAGCTTGTCTACTAAGGAAATCACTTGGCTTGAAGAGTTGTGATTGCGTGTAACTGCGATTATATTTAACTGTGATTCTACAGGAGAATGAAAAAAAATTAAAAGAAGTACAAGCTATTCAGACTTAAAACTGTAATCAAAATAGTTTTTCAGCAACTGGTGTTCTTTTCATGATGCCAAGTATCTGTTTATTACACTGTTGTCCATCTGTGTAGGTCTGTTGCTCTTGGAGTTTCCTAGTAAAACGAACAGGATGTTTTTCCCCCTGAAATCAGTATTCTGATGGAATCTGCAGACCAACATAGACAAGGGAGTTTATGTTATCTTGTCCTTTTTCCCACAGGTATTGTTCAAGCACCCATGTTTTGCTTGCAGTACGTGAGGGTTGTGTTGCAACATGTGAAAGGAGAAAGAGGGTTTGAGGCAACACGGGCTGTGGGGAGAGACGAGAGGAAGGCTTTAGTACTGGAGAAGTGTGCCAGAGGGGAAGAGGACCTGAAGAAGTTGTGTTTTTTGCTAGAAATCTCTTGTAGGGAGGAAACCAAAATAAGCAGTGAACAAGGCACTTCTCTTTTCCAAATCCTCTGAAGAAGGAAGAATAATCAGTGATAAGCTCTGGTCCATAAGCTTTATGGTCTGCTGTCTAGGATGTTCAATGAAATGAAAGTACATCTTTATGAAGTCAAACTGCATTTCTTGTTTGGTCTGTGGTTACCACTAAAGGCTTTATACTAATGGTATTACTGGGGGCAGCTGCATTATGGCACTGCTTACTTATTTATTCACTGTAGTGACAGTTACATTTCATGCAGCAGCTGCTGAAGCCAAAACTATCCGGCAAGGACAAAATGTGATAAAACTTCATGAGGTTTTCTTCTGCAATATTAGATTTTAATTCTTTATATAGGAACAAATACTTTTCAACTGCTATTTTCAACTTTTCTCTGTAGTATAATCAAAGAAATTCAGCAGCTACTAGTTAGGAATGTCAAATTCAATTTATAGTGTTTGACCTTCTTGTATGTATATCTGTTCTAGATATATGAGCAGTTTTGTAATACCTAAATGCAGGACAGTCATTATTATGATAGAAAAAGCCCACCTCACGTTATGAACACGTTCAGCTTTCCTTAATTCCTTTTAGTGTAAGCGTCTGGGCAGGGGGAGGAGGAAACCCTAGTACACAAATGATTTAGGAAACTCTTGACACATGCAGAAAATATCTGTTTTGGAAGGCTTATCGATTGCTCCTAAATTTTAACTAAGCATTTGACAGGGAATGGGCAAACTCTACCTTGGAGGATACCAACGAGATTCTCAGGTTAGTGAGCAAATGTGACCGGAATGAAAGGCTTTAGGGTCCTTATTCTGGTGTTATTTTTTAGTGTAGTAATTTTTGTTTTGCTGGAAAATAGATCAGGTGTTATCTGTGGGTTCTGTGTGGGATTTTTCTAGTTGATGTGTTGTTTTGGTGGGTTTTTGTTGTTTGTGGGTTTTAATTTGGAATGAGAGGTAGTAACTTGTACTACTGTAACTGAAAGTCCTGGGCTTGGTTCCTGCTGGCAGCCATGCTCTAGTGAGTGGATCCAATACATTTGGTTCCCAGTGTAAAATGTGCCTTTGCCTGGGCTGCATTCAGCCTAGCTGGAGCAATCTGTAATGAGGTAGCCAGGCGTGTGCTTGCAGGGTCTTGTGGTGGCTGACTCCAGATAACCTGCTCCCTGCTTGTAGCAAAGCTAATGGTGCAGTTGGCCAGTCTGCTTTTGGAAACAGATTCCAGAGCAAAGTAAAGACAGTTTGTATTCTTTTCCTCATCTGCATGACGAGTTTGGTTTCTGCCCAGTGAAGAATGATACTTACAGGAGAAATTTGTTTGGTCTATTTCTCTGAATGTGTCATGTCTTCCACTCTAAAACTGATACTAAGCACTTTATATATATTATATACTTATTTCCCTCTCTCAGTTTTGAAGGAAAGTGTCTATAACTTCTGGTGAAGTACCAGTAGTGGAGTCTGTAGACACTAAACAACCCTTCCAAGGTGTAATAGATCTGTATGTATAGTGAAATCCTGCCATAAGTTACTACCAAAGATTTCTGGGGCTTTCTCATGGTTGAGCCGTAGCAGCTCTAGGAGAAAATACCTTTGATTCAGGATTTGGTGCCCATGATGAAGATGGCAGAATTGATACTTGTGTTTTATGTGTTGAAGGTCCATGAGAAGCAGTGATGTTTTGTCCTCAGTACATGACATACATAGGACACCAGTAAAGTGACCAGAGTAAATAGTAATGTGCTGTCTCAAGATGTTGCCCTCTCACATCTCATTTTTTGTGAGCTATTACACAGCTGTAGTGATGGAAAAAAAGCTGCTATATTTAACTATATTTTTAATATACATCAGAAACAGACATATGTTTCGTATGTTTAACTGTAATTAACAGTTTTCCAAATTTATATTATCTAGCTTTCTCTAAGTGTTTATTTTTGTGCAGCAGACGTAATGTTATATTCACAGAACTGGTCAGAAATTTTTCAATAACAGAAGAAATGTCAGAAAGTGGCAATTTGTTGAAACTTTCTTGAGGAATGTGGAATTTTCCATGAAAAACTTTTTCCAGAAAAGCTTTGGCATGCCTTCAGTGTGATTTCTGGTCTGAGGAAGAGACTGCTACCCTAGTCTGGAGGAAAGCGAAGGAGCTAATACAGGATGTGCCCCATTTGGCAGAGCAGGGAGTTGATCCTGGTAAATCTTGTCTCTTTGTCTCAGTTACATCGGAATAGGGAATGCATAAATATTAAGACTCAAACAGATCCCATGTGGATCTAATCACAGCAAAAACTTATCAAGCTTCTGCAAGTCATAAACCCCCTATTTGAACTGTTGCTGGCTTTGTTGGACAGCTGGCACTGAGTGCTGCACACAGAGCTCATGGGCAGCACTGAGCATTTGTAACCTGCCTCTGACTTCATGTGGAGTCCTCCCTGAGCTCCTCTTTCAGCTCAGCCACACTTTGGAAACCAGACCCAGCCTCCATACAGAACTGCTCCCGGCTGCGATGGTGCAGGGATGATGCTGTATGAAAGGGCCAGGAGTGAGGGGTGGAATAAACAATGCAGTCTTTTACCAGTCTCTTTGAAGGTCCCTGAGGGAAAAGTGCCCCGCCCTGCCCAGAAACCTCATGCTCATTTAATTCCTTTTGAACTTTGGATATCAAACATAAAATGCTGGACCTGGTTGTCCTCACTCACACTGGTCTCAAAGAGCATAAATTCACAGGAGCTGGTGAGAAGTTTGCCAAGCCCATTTATCTACCTAAAGGTTTATAGGATAAAGGGACACGAAAACATCTTTCTTTGCTCTTCAGCTCTTGATCTGTAAAAGGCAGCTGCCTCTGTTGATTGCTTGCAGGCCCCCAGGAAGGGCTGCATTCAGGGGAGGGTAGGACAAACTCACAAGGATGCTCATGAGCGAAAATGCAAGTCTGCATCAAGTAAAGCAATCTCATCCTTGCAGGGAGTTAGTGACAGAAATGGTCTAATTTCCCCTGAGTGCATATTTTTACCCTCTTTATTTTCTAACTAATAGCTGGCAAATTCTTTCCCTATGGAGAAATTTCTTGGAGATAATTTTGCCCTTTCTCCTCCAACATGAAGTGTTTTTGCAGTGGGGTCCAGTGGAGCCAGAATTTGATGTGGCTCTGCTGCCTGAGGTATTCAGAAAGGTATTTGTTGCTTTCTCTGGATTGTGGATGTGGCATTGCTGTTTGTCATGCTTGCTGAGTTTTCCTTGAGGACTGAAGCTGGTAGTTTCACTTTTCTGGTACCCCAGGCACATAAAATAACTTTCTAGTTGTTTGGATCCCCATGTCTTAGCTGTACTCTGTGCATGACAAAGGTAAAGAAAGAATCAGCATCTCATTCTGGCTCCCCTACTTGTTGCAGAAGTTTCAGTAAATCAGTGTTATATTCTCTGCCTGTGTTGCATTTGGATTTTTTTTTTCTTTTTTTTAAATATCTGAGCTCTGTATCTTTGAAATGTGAAGCCACAGTTTCCATCATTACCTTCCCTACACAGGGTCTGATTTTGAAACACACATTTTCGCTACGGTGAAACCATCTGCTACGTGTGGGGAATTAACAGTACTAGGCATAATGTTTCTTTATAGCTATCCAGAAATGTGCCCAAATAGTGCAATATAATTGAGTATAATAAGATTTAAATGCCTGTTCCGTGCATAGACCTGCAGTAAGGCCATTTTCACATCATCCTGCATTGGCTTACATTATGTTGTATTGAATTTCATTTCAGGTTTTGTTTGCTGGTGTCATGCAGGACCTGCTGTTGTTATCACCTCAGATACATGTGTTTTTAATAATAGTGTTCTGAGATTCAGATATAGTTGAATTTACATGAACTGAACCATGAATGTGTTATGAGCTGCCTTGCATTTACCAGACAAAAGTGTACATATGGGTAGTTACCACAGAGTAGTAAATGTGTTGTAAATTCACCCTTAACCTCCCAGGTGGAACCTGTTTGTGGAGCCATATCTAAGGGTTAGAATAATATTATAATAGTTCTTTTCATAAATCCATAGCATTTATAGGGCTCTGAACTTGCTGTATACTTTTTTTCACAATTGCTACTTATCTTTAGAAGCTTCTGGTTTTTTTCTTTTATTTCAGCATGTCTCACATACAAAACAGGGTACATTTTTTTTTTTTTCATACAGTATTGAATTACACAGTCATGGGCATTGTACAAAATGGTTTTTTCGCCCTCAATAGTTGGTGGCAATTCTGTGCTTTTTCAAGCCTTAGGTGCCTTTAAAATATTAACTGATCCCCAGCCCATCATTATAGGTAACTATAATCTATAATTTGCAGAAGTTAAAATTGAGGCAGAGAGATTAACTTGCTGCAGATGTCAGTGATACAGCAGTAAAGCATGAATAAATCATGGCAACCATCCTTGTAGAACCATGAGTGCAGCATCTTGCCAGGCATCTAAAGTGTGTGGGGCTTCCCAGCTCCAAATCCCTAAGCTGCACTACTAATCTTCATACCTTCCCCTCTGTGTTTTTCTTGTGTCCCTGATGATGAGTGTTCATCAAGAATGATGTATGCTAAGCTATTAGTTACATTTCGGTACTGTCAGAATATAAAAGCTACTGGTGTTGAAAGATGTGGAGACACCTTTCTCTCCCTCCCTCCCTCCTGTTTCTGCTAGCCTAGTTGCAAATTATCAGTGTTGAAGGAAGTCATAAGGAAAGGAAGATGAATGCATGACTGAGGAAAACTTCAGATGCTAGAAACCTGATAAGCTTCTAATGTCCTTTTGCTTTCTGACAGGCTGTAAGGGACCAGAAACCTGTTTTGAACATATAATTTCTAAATTTATGAAATGCTCTTGGCTGAGAAAAAGAATGTTGAGGCCAAAATATTGGTTATGAAACATGCTTCATCTCTGTTTTTGTTCAGGCTGGTAGTATCCAGAAAAAGAAACTGTTTCACACGGATCCTTGGTGTTCTGTGCAGACTTACAGGGAAATGTGACTCCATTCTCAGCTCATCAGAGCCAGGAGTTCTCTCTACTTGCCATCACAGATCAGGCTCTTTGCATACCAGAAGATTGATGCATCCTCTAATGTAACAGTAATAATGATTATCTAATAGTCTGAAATGTATATTTATATTTTTTATTATATTTATAATAAAATCTAATATAAAAAATTATTAGAATTATCTAATAATCTAAAAATCTTCTTGGATTGTGACCCATTTTTCTTCAATGAAATTATGCTTGCAAGAAAAATCAGATCAGGTTTTAGTTGGTTTTATAACACCTCTGTGCCCCTATTGCAAACATCACAATTTTTAGCAGGAGTGGGATTTAGGCTGTGGTATATTGCAGTTGTTGCAAATGTTCAGCTTGGCACCATGCTGAGTGGTTAGAGAACATTTCTCTCCATTTCTATAAAGAGAGGAAAGAAATAAAAAAAATCAATTGATGTCATTGAGAGAAGTGGGAGGGTTTAAGGCTAATATTTAATAATGGCATGTTGTGTTAATTTTTCATTTGTGTAAATGAAGTGCTTGGAAAAGAAAGATGGCTGTTGGAAGAGTTTCCACAATTTATAGAATAAAAGTTAAAAACATTTTTATATCCAAAAAAAGGCCTGAATCAACTTTGTTCTTTCTTTTCTTTGAAATCAATAACAAAAAGCTGGTTTTGCCAGAAGAGGTGTATTGCCCTGTCTTGAAATGATAGACATATCTTTCTCATCTCTCTCTCTCTAGACTCTTTAAATGCCTTTGGGTCTGCGTTGGACCTAAGTGTGAAGCACTAAGCATTTCCAAGGGGTATGGGACTTGTAGGTGATGTTGGCTGAGCCACAGCATCATTCAGTCCTGCTGTTGTTGTGTCTCTTGGCTGTGAGCTGCTGTTAAAGCTGTTGAAGGGAAGCTTGGGTACTCGAAATGCATTGCTCTCTGGGATCCGTATGGGCAGCTTTTTGGGAAGGCAGTGCTGTGAACTGGATCACAGTTTCAAGCCTGTTTTGTGAAGCTGCTCCAGGTGTGCACTAAGATGCTTAGATGTTATTCTCCAGTGACAGATTAAAATGGATATCTTGGAAGCAGGAGGCTTTTATGCTGTTCTCCCCTTCCCACCAGATTTCCCTGCCCTATAAGGATCCTTCACTTTTGCATCCCTCCTTGGCTTCTGCAGAGCTGTGTGCTGGTGCCATGGAGAGAGTGGTGCACAGCTTCTGGCAATGCAGCACTTCCAAAGGTGAGTGCCAGACTGGCGGGGAAGTGCTGAATTGTATGCACCCAACAATTTTGGGCACTTTGCTTTGATGTTTCATGACAAAGGATGTTATTGAGTTACATAAATCTTTGTGGCTCTAGGCTGTTTTCTTAGCGTGTGTTTGTTTGTTTGTTTTTTTCATTCTTTTTTTCTTTTATTTCTAGTCAGTTGCTCAATCTAGTAAGGTGGCTGGACACCCCCCTCCCCCCGATCAACTGATCAATATAAATGGCAATGGTAGCCTGGCTGACTGGGGTGTAAGCAGGTAGATGAAAAAAGTTTCTGCCAAACACATGTGGCTTTCACAGCATGTGCCAAGAACTCTTTTATTCCTGTGGCATCCTACAGCTTGAGGTAGGATGGACAAGATGTGACCGAAATAAGAGAGGCAATATAATGTTATCCTTGTCGAACAAGATGGAATACTTGTGTTTATTCCTAGAGATACAGGGGATTACATTTAGGACTCTTAAGAGAAGCAACCTCCAAAGTCAATCCCACTTTCAGCTAGAAAATGGACAGACTGTCTCTTGGTGACAAAGACCCTCTGACAGGCATCAAAGCAAGTGAAGCTTGCTGTGTCACACTTTGTAGAAAATAAGATTGATAGAATGAGTCCAATCTCCTTTAACTCCCTTTGCTTTTTTTGTTCTACTGCACACCCCAGAGGACATGATGGTTATTGGATATATTTGTTTGCTCTGTCAGATGAACAAAAACTTTTCCTCTGATGTTGTGGCTTGTTCTGAGCCCCTGGTAGTTCTGTGTTCAGCCGAGTCTTCCTTCTAAGCCAGCGGGTGTGTGTGTGAGCATGTGCAGAAGCTGCCTGTGGCTGCCAGGCACAGCGAGAGCTTGCTGTTATTGCTGTCTCATCTCCATGATGGATTTATTTTCCTCTGAATGGTTATGGTGGCTCTTGCTCATGTTCTGTCCTTCTTGGTGACACTAGCCTCCCCCTCTTGAGTCTGATCTAATGTAGGCAGTGCCCTGCTCATCAGGCTACAAACCTGGCCAGAATGCTGCTGTTGGATTCCTTGGCTCTGTTCCTCTGCTGAATTCCCTGGCTTGAATTTCTTGACTTACTCTCCAAGGCCCCACTTTGCTGCTCCGCAGCGGGTCAGCCTTGCCTGCGTTGCAGAATCTCCTGCAGCCATCAGTGTCCAGTGCATAGATGCCTTGCACCTTGCTCTGCTGCCCCTACACTTCCTGCTGCCAGAGGAGGGGCTGTGAGGTGGGTAGATGCCTGGTTTGAAGCACTGGATTAAAATTAAATGAATCAAGTAATTTAGAAGGAAAAGAGAGTCAACTCCTTGTGCTTGCTGATTCTTTGCAATAAACCCAACTCTAACTAGTTCTGTGGTTTGAAAACACTCATTTGAGTGTTTCTTCAAAAATTTTTTGAAGAAACCTTTTTTTTGCTGTTTCCAGATCCTAGAATGTCCAGTAAGACCCAGACAGTACTTTAGACCTTGTTTAAATTGAACTACTTTGTATTTGTCTGTCACTTAATGCAAGTTCTTCCCAAAAAGTGCTGCCTCTTCATCCTGAAATATCTAGGGTAGTGCGTCGTGTTGTGAACAGTAAATAACAGCCCAGGTAATGGAATTGATTCCTGCTCAATGAAGAGATGTGAAGGAGTTAAAAGTTCTCAAAAATGGACTGTAGATGGAACTGAACTGTGCTGGTGCTGAGCCTCTGAGATCTATTAGTTTTGACAACCTCAGTTATTCTGGTGCTTCTCATCATCTGTAAAGTTAACAAGGGCTGATAAGAGATGATGAGGCACCACACAGGTTTGTATTTCAGAACTCATAAATATCTCACAATACCATTTTTCTTACAATCAGATACATTAATTTGTTGACTCTCGATGTTGCTGAATATTCACTTGGTGCAGAGGTTTAACAAAGGCGCTGCAAGGATAAACATCTTAAATCAGCAGATAGAAGCCATGGGTTGTGCTGTGTGCTCAGCTGTTACATGTTTACAGATGCATGTTCTAATTTTACTGAAATTGTTGATATTTTTTGACTTATTCTCCAAGGCCCCACTTTGCTTCCTTAAAAATATGATTCATAGGCAACCCCCTTCTCCAGCTGTATTTCTGTCCCTTTTTGGTGTGACTTAGTAATTTCATACTAGCGAGTCAGATACCTGAGGGTGAATTTAATTTGAAATAAACCTTATTCTTGGAAGAACAATTTTTACAAGGGGATCAAACAATGTAATGTACAGTTTTCTCAGGCTGCATGTCACCTGGAGGTGCCTGCGACCAAAATTAAGTAAAGATACTCTTTTGAGCAAAAAAAATTCTATGAAATATAGTGTGGACAAACTCTCCAAAGTAGTAGTTATTCTTGCTCCTGCTATAATAAGATGGAGCACACAAATATCACTTGATTAACAGCTGCAGTATTAATTTCCCTTTTTGGTTGCTTGACTCACAGCAAGAATCGTGTCAATGCAGCAGAGAAGCAATTAAATTGATTTTAATCTTTGTCAGAGAAGATAACATGCCTTTTTCTCTTCTCATTTAAATAATTAAAGTTTCAGCAGGTATTATTTCTGGCTTTAAAGAAATTGGTATCTTAATGTAATAGAATCCTTGTAATTATACACTTAATGGATCTTAATAAGTTAATCATGGTTTTTCATTTAAAATGTTTTTTTTACTTATTAAACTTTTATTTGCTTTGATGGTTATGCTTTTAAGAGGGTAGAAAATATAAAAAAAATACAGTACTAAAAAAAGCCTCACATCTTTTTTTTCATATTCCTACATGGCCTTTCAAATTCATTTTCAGTGGTTAGATTTCAACACATGCTTTAAAAATTCTTATCCAGTGAAGCTTTCTGTTATGCTACAGTTAATTATTTTGTTGAAAAAGCTTCATATAATGAGGACAAACAAATACTCTTTTATCTTTGTTGTAGTGCAAACTCCAATTCAGCAGGAATATAGCAAATATTTCTTTGTCCTCTTTGATCCAAGCTGTTAGACAGTATTTGGGGTCCTCCAGGTTATTCCCATTAGGCAGAAAAATGGCTGGTGGGGTCAGGTGTGCCTTTGATGTGATGCTCTGTTTACCCGGAGCACGTGTACAACCTCTCCCTGCCCCCAGTAAGGAGATGTTATTTTGCCTTGCAGTTCCAAACTTGCATGTTCAGGCAGCACTTTACCCCAAAATTTTTCTCTTGGTGATGACTTGACATGGCAAAATATGTTTTGAATTTCTCCCCCCCTGCTGCCCTTCTTCTTGCAGCAGGATTACCAGCAGTCTTATGTTGCTTGTTCTTGTTGAGAAAAAAACCTGATCCAACAGCAGACCACAGAAATTTGCTTGCCTTTTAAAGGGAACAAATGCCTCAATTTGTCCAGGGAGTGCTGTCCCTGGGGAGACTCATGGCTCTTGGACTGGGTCTTGGGACATCCCTGGCCTTACTTGCCAAGGGCAGGGGACTCACTAGTGCAGAGCCGACTTTTGCTTTGGAGGTACAACCCATATCTCTTGTGGTTCCTCTTACAGTGGCAAGGTGAGGACAAAGGCAAAAATATCAAGGATTAACTACTTTGCAAGGTTTACTACAAAGGACTCTAGCAAATCTTTCAGAAGTGAAGATGTTTCCATCTTGAAATCTTTAAATTTTGAGAATTAAAATCATGCAGAAGGAAATAGTGACAGGCCATGTGAAGTTTCTTTTAAAACAATAATGAATGTACAACTTATATACTTTGTGTTCTATAAAGAAAAACTGAAAACTCCTGTCCCTACTGAGTTGATAGAAGTTAACAAATCATTGGAACTGATGTTTTCCCATGCAGTGGATTTGGTCATGCTCTCTGAGAATTCCCAATTGCTCAGGACCTTGGTGGAAAATACTTTGTTTAGAATCAGGATAATTCAAATTTCTGAGTTTGCGTTGAAATCAGTTATACTGTTTTTTTTTTTTCTTTAAGATTTTTGAGTACAAATTATGGTGGGGATGAGCAACACCACAAGTAAGCAGTAGGGAGCACACCAGCATCTGATTTATAACCATGCTCAAAAGCAGCACTGTATTTCTCTTATTTTTTTACTGCATATTAAGGTTCTTGTTATGATTTTTTTCTCTTTGACTAGAAAAGTACTTCATATTTGCTCTGTTATTTGAATAGATATAAAATCATCTCTTCTGAAATACCTTGTTATGTGTGATTTGGAAGCTGTATTAAAGTGACAGAATTCCTTTTCCTCTGATATCATCACAGGCAATGCTCAACCAAATTTTGGCAGGGGGCTAGACTTAACAGGTAGTAAAACTGCTGGAGTGATGCTTGTGGGGCTTGTGTGTATCCCTTCATCCCAGGATGAAGTAATTCAAAAAAACAGCAGGAAAAGCAGAGAAAAGAGCTTGTTTCCAGTCCCTCTCAGCCTGGTTCTAATTTCTCTGCAAGTAAAGTTACTGCAATATGATTGTTGAAGGCTCAGGATTTTCATATCTTTGCTTGGGAAAGGCCTTTGTGCATCTTTTGAGCTCTAGGTATGGCTGTGTCTGTTCTTAGGTGTGCACACTTCAGGGAGACAAATATATTTTCATAAAGCAAACATGCATATAAAGTCTGTTCTTTCACCTCCAGTTTATGAAAGGAGTTGGCAGGTTTGATAGGGGAACACATGAAGGAAGAATTCCTCTTTCCCGTACACAAATAACTTGTATGTTGCTCTGTGGCTTGGGTGACACCTCGGTGTTCTGCATAGGTGAAAAAATGCTCATCGTTGAACTTAAAATCTGTTTCATGGGGTCTAATACAACCAATTAACTTAGTCTCATCTCATTTATTTCGTTGTGCCATATGGTGTGCGTGCAGGCAGAGATTTAGCCCAGGCAGAAATTTTATGGAAGAGAATTGCAAATGGGGAAGCAAGGGTGGTTAATCAACAGAGACGGGGTTCTTGATAAATACATACTGTTTACCCTAAATAGGAAAAAGATACATAACAGATGCTGAATTCTTTAGCACACTTGGCAGCACAACACACTTGATAGCAACAGAAGTATGAACAATATAAGTGATGTAGCATGTAGGAAGGGATACTCTTTAACTAAGAACCAAGTTGAAAAAGATACCTACTGCTTGTTGCCTTACCAAGTCATTACTCAGAGTGTTACAGGCATTCTGCAGATAAAAGATAATACTACCTAAATGGACCGACATTAGCAATTACTGCCTGTATTTTGCTGTTTGTTTTTGTATTTCCTCTTCCAAAGTCTCTGCTCAAAAGCATTGCAGCTGCTTCCTAGTACAAGTTTTTGCAGAGTAGATTTGCCCTACAATATATTCCCAATTGCATCCTAAGTTTCTGATCAGAAATATAGAGATATAAACTTTTATCTGAATGCATTTGGAGATATTATTTTAAGACTAATCATTCTTGGTCATCCAGGTCTCTTAAATGTCAGCCAGTGGAGATTTACCACTAGTAATACAGTGCAGGAATTATTTAAAGTGTTTAGGTGATACCTTTGAACTCTTGTGTGTTTTTGTTGTTGTTGTTGTTTTTTGTTTGGTTGGTTTTTTTGTTTGCTTGGTTTTTTTTTTTTTTTTTTTTGGTGATGAACACAACTGTAAAGGCTTTTGACTTTACTGATATACATGTTTCTGGATGAGATATCCTTATTTGTATAATTCTTGCAGTGCCTTCTTACTTTTAGGTCAAATCCAGAAGCATCAAACTAGGACTTGAATTCTTTTTTTTTCAGTAAAAATTTACGTAAGTCTGACATAAATGGTTGTGTAATGAAAACCATGTGGTAGCAGACATCACTGTACTGATACACAGTTTTGTTGTATTTGTTTAAGTACAGGTAAGAACCGATGTGGCAAAATCACTCCTTATGCCTTATAAGACAATCATAAAATATTATCATCAGCAAAAATGCATAGTGAATGCCTTTAATGACTTTCTTTGTGAAAAAATTACAAATTTGCATATCATATATAGAAAACCTTCAAACCTTCATCACTGGGTGTTTGCGCCTGTTAGGAATGCCCTCAGTAACCATGCATGGCACACTGTTATCAGAAGACAAAATATTCTCAGTCTTCTTTGCCACATCATTTTTTTGAATATTTTATCTAGGAGTTAGTGATTGAAATCAGCTGGTGCTTCTCTGTTCAGAATGAAACTGTGCTATACCTTATTGCTTATCAGTAGTTGAGCTGAACAGCTTCTGAAGAAAGAGCTTTTAATTTTTTTTTCCAAAAGCAAATTCAGTTGTTCTACGAGTAGCATAAAAAGCATTTCTCAATTGTAGGCGCAATAATTTCAGTCTTATAGCAGTGTCTCACCTTACCTTCGTCTACCTACTCAACTAGTTTTAAGATGTAATTTGAGAAGTTGATAGGTTTCAGAAAGAGGTATATATGGTATGGCTACCTGATGATGGGAGAGTAGACCTGATGACCTAGGCAGTCCTTACCCATTTTCTCTTCCCAATACACTGAGCTTTGGTGTACAACGTGTCTGGCCAAGCAAGGCAGCTCACAGCAATGTGGCCTCTGCTGAAACAATGTCTGGGCTGGGTTGCAGCTCCACAGGTGTCTGTTCCTGTACGACTTGGGGCCTGTGCTTCTTTCCATGTCAAATATTGAGGCATGTCTTGTGCGTTCCTAATGGTTTGTGCCAACCAGCTAAGATGGAGCATTTGAGAGCTTAAACATAAAACATTAATGGGTTGATGTTTCAGATGTATTTACCTTTTGTGACCTGTAGGATACTGACAGCTTGTACAGGAGGAAAAGGAAACTGGAATTTCAGGTCTTGATCAGGCTTGGTTTTCAGCCTCTTAGGCCACTGGCAGTACCAAACACTTCTGTGGAAAATGCAGTGCTGGTAGTACTAACAGTATGAACATAGTTTACAGTATTTTATGGGCTCCAGACTAAGCACGGCTGCCTTATTTTGCCCTCCTTGTGAAATGGCCCGTTTTCAATACTGTGAATAGAAAGTTTTTAGAGTAGCAGTGGGAGGATGTAACATGGTAATAGGTGTGATGAAGGGCAGGAATCTGTTTAAAAAAACCAGAATTGTGGTTGCTGTGCAGAGGCCTTTAGGGCACAGTAGTCACAGTAGTGGGAAGATGTGAGCCTCTGGGGAAGAAGTAGAGATGTACTGACAGTTAGACTTGCTTTTCTCTGCTTTTATTTATTTGTGTAAAGTTTTACTAGCAGTCACTGTTTTCTTTGCCTAATATCAAGTTTTTATATCTTTTTGTCCTGCAGCGGTTAGGTGGTAGGCAGGGCTTTCCATCATCTCATTCCCTAGTCCTTACAAACATCCAGGGTTGTCCCATCCCAGGTGCAGAATCCAACGCTTTTCCTTGTTAAACTGCATTTGGTTGGACTCAGTCTCCGAGGTCTTTTCCAACCTCAGTGACACTGTGATGGTGTTACACATGATAGAGCCCTGCTTTTCTAGAAATGGCTGAAATGTGCCTGCCCATGGGAAATGCTGAACGAAGTCCTTGTTTTGTTTTGCTTGCGTGTGTGGCTTTTACTTTTTCTATTAAACTATCTTTTTTTCTCAACCTAAAAGTTTTCTTGCTTTTGCTCTTCTGATTCTCTCTCCCATCCTACCTGGGGAGGAGTGAGCGAGTGGCTGTGTGATGCTTAGATGCCAGCAGGGGTTGAACCATAACTGGTATAAAGATGAAGATTAATGGTATAATAGCTCCAGTTGTCTTTTCTCTTTTACAACCTGATGATTGTCAGTAGGGTTGGGAAATGAATTTTCAGAATTTATGATTCTCCAGGAAAAGAGGTAAGAGAAAGCAAAACAGGAGTTGGGGCATGCAGATACTACCAGAAATAACCTCAACAGAGATAATATTCTTTCTCACCTTGTGTCTTCTTATCTAATTATGACATAATTGTCTGCTGTTCACTATGATATTTTTCTGCAGGGCTAAAACAAATCCAAGTGAACCAATTTCTGAGATTTAGCAGATCACAGATGAAAAAAATATAGATTAGCCTGAGCTTTCTTTTCATTTTCGCTGTCTCCTGCAACACCATGTCGTCTGCACCTGATGCTCCCATTATGACCAAAACTATTCCTGCTGGGTGTTTGTTGAGGGGTGCTCATGTGCAAGGAGGCAGGGGTCTTAGATCTTACTGACTTCTGCTTGAAAGATTCCTGATCAACAAACTAAATGCATTATTGAGAAACAAATATGACATGCAAGCAGAGTTCCGAGAATAAGAGCATTTTATCTTCCTATAAATATGACTTCAACATTTCTAGTTTTGAAAGTCTAATTTAAAAATAATTTGGTGCTTTACTGTTTAATTCTCTTGTGCTGTTGATCTGGGAGACTTCAGAGCTACAACAAAAATAAGGTAATAAAAGCGGACAATGACTTTGGTTATGTATTGTGTATCATAAATATTTGTGTCTCTGACTGGTTTCATTTTAGCTCGCTGAGGAAATATAACTTGCTGAAGGCGGTTACCTTTGTTCAAAGCCAACTGAGACAGCACCAGCACTCAGTAATTACAGCCATACAGTTTCCAGGAGACTCCTTCTTCACCAGACCTGTCGTCTCATGTCCCCATTTGTAGCACTGTTCATTATATTCAACCTGCTGCCGTCACTCCGGAGCTTTCAAAAGGTATTCTGTGGGCTATCGTGCTGCAGGACTTGGATAATGAAATAGTTAGACGTGACTTGTATTATAATCGGCTCACCTAACTTTCATTTGGCTTGAAAAGTAGACTTAATAAAAGCAAGAGTGAAAGGCATTTTATGTTTTTAATAAGGAGTCTCATATGGTATAACCCGCTGTTTTTCATTGTGTGTCTCTTCTCATGGTTTCCTTTTGAGGCACCTGACAGAAAAAGAGCAGTGAATGTCTCTTAATCTTAAAGCTTTTTGAAAAACTGTGGTGGTAATCAACAGTACTCATAAGTAATTTCCAACTGCAGTAAGTGACTTAAAGTTTTTCCATCTACATCTTAGATTTTAAATGGATAATTATTTGTTTGCTGGTGAAGATAGTCCTCCTCATCAAAAACAAAACCAAAATATCTACACACTCCAGAACAGCACATCTGTTTAATCACTTATTAGCAAATTTGTTTTCCATATCTCATAATAAACTTGTAAAAATCCCCCTACCCTTACAGTGTCTCCAGCTGGACTGTAAAGGAACTAAAGGAGTTTGTGCTGCTCTGTCCTGTGGTGAGACAGAGCCATGCTCCACATCAAGCTTTAGAAATCCCTAGAAGAGCAGTGAACAGAGACAAGTTCAAACAATGAAACCTGAAATCTGGGTGTAAGGGCAAATGAAAAATAGCTTCCTAATGTAAACCAGAACTCTTTGTTGTCGTGCTGTTACCTTTTTTTGACTAGACAGTCATTGCTGCAGATGATCCATAGCATAGCTCCAGGGAAGCCCCATCCTTGCTGTTGCAGACCTGGATCAGCACATGCTTCACAGCACAGATAAAAGGCAGGATGCAGGGTCTGTGGGCAGGATAAATTGAAGGTGAGGATGGGAAGGCAACCTCTCTAGGAACTTCTAAATAGATATCTGATTTCTGAGGTCATATTCATAATGGTAATAGCCCAGTTATGGGGAAGAACAGCGCTGTCTCCTGAAATGGGAAGATGTGCTTTCAGTGGAATAGGTTCAATAGATGCAGGCATGACTGATGGGATTGCATGAAATGGGAGCTGGTTGAAAAATACCCATCTCACTCTGTAGAAAGCGGAGCTGCTTTTGGTCAGTGGCGGAAAGCACTTTCAGAGGTGGACAGCTGGTTACCTTCTACTTTGATTAAGAACATCTGTGCTTCAGTACACAACATCTTCAGCTCCCAGTTCCATTTCCACTTGTTCTGGGTACAGAACCAGAGCCATACCACCAAAAATACTACTTTCCAACTCTGAATGATAAGTGATGGTATTCAATTTTTCTCCTTGTCACAGCTAGTAATAAAGAGTCACATCCTGTAAATTTCAGGCATCTCCTTTGCACCTTCTTCTGCTTAGTATTACCCTAAACTCCACCTAAAAGTTTAAACTGATGGAGCACTCTGCTGCTCATAATATAAGTTGCAAAAGTAGATGGTAGCATTAGTGACCACTGCCACCTTCTGACAGTTTTTGATGGACTAGTTCAAGGACTTATGTCAATACCTTGTTATGTAAGTGTCTTTAGGTCTGTGAGAGGTGTGCAACCAATGGTTGGATTTCTAGCCTGTTTGTTTGTGAAAGGCAAGTGTATAGAAGACAAGTATCTTTGTGATCATTCAAGAAGATCTTGCCTTCTTATACTTATAAATGCCCAGAGAAATAACTGGAGACATCTTGCGAAAAATCTATTATTTGTCATCTCTTCCCCACTAATAGCTTCCAAGATTTCCTAAACTCCTTTCAGCTGCAATCACACATGACTACTCATTGACCCTTGTAATCCTTCCTGTCACTCACAACCCATTCTGCAGCCCCAGCAAAACCAGGTTTCTACTTCCCTGCTGAAAACCCTTGACCTGGCTCAGTTAGTCCTTAGGAAACCCGGTGGAGCCTGGCCATGCCTCAGTGGCCCTTTAACCGCTTCCACTCGCTTTGACCTCTTGGTCTCGGCTTTGGGATTGTCATGCGTGTTCTGTTTTCCTTTAGCCAGACAATGCTGGTGCAGTGTGAAAAGGAATGCTGCCTCACTGCATTAAATAATCCGACTACTCAAAGAAATATTTATTCTTCTTTTTAATTACAGGATATTGAGTGAAATATGATTTATCCAATTATGTACTGACTAGTGGATGTAATAATGCATCTTTTCTACAGTTAATAAGATTTCTATTGACTACAGTTTCAGGAAAGGTCTCTGCAGCAGGAGATATTCAGTCCACTGAAGTCAGTGACATAAGTCTGGTTGAATTCAGTAAGACCAAGGTTTAAACACTAACTGACAAATCAGATAAAAAATAGCAGTAAAATGATCAGATCACTTGCAGGTTAATCTTAGTCTTCTCGTGTTGGTAATGGTCTGTGTGCTACTTAGGTCAGCTTGGGAAAGCTGTTTCTCTGCAGCTGTGACTAGCTGCTGTCCTTCACATCCAGAGGTATTTCCACTGGTGATAATCAACACCAGTGGACCTTTCCACTGGTGATAATCAATACCTCTGTGGTAGTATGCACCCCTACTTTGAAAATAACAGAATTGCGTTGTACTGAATCCATGGTCTAGTTGGAAATGACTTGTTTCTCATATCCTCTGTAGGAGGACTGCTGGACGCTGAAGTGGGCATACTTCATTCTGTGTAGGGATTGGTCTGAGTTACTTCTGGAAGAACTAACATTCCTTGGAAATGTCAGTCAGAAGTTTTCATTTTAATAACATGCCTGGTTGAATTCAAAACTGGCATTTAATATTGACACTGTGCATGAACTGACATGTCATTATACACATGCTAACCTAGATTTATAAAATAATAAAATCATTGTGGTTTAAATTCCCACAAAATATTGATGGAAAAAGTGTTATACACTTATGGGAGTAGCTTACTTGCTAATGTGTTTGCCATTTTTTACTGACCTTATTGTGAATGCAACCTTGCTGCAGGCTCCTGCAAATTGGAGGTCTGCTACAGTATTTCTGTTCAGTTAATACCTGCAGAGCCACATATTTACTGGAAGAGCACTCTATTCTTCCTCCTCTGCTTCTGGAATACATTAGCCTAATAACTGAAATGACAGTCTAGAATAATACATCTTTATTTATTGATGTGTTTCTTGGTTCTGCTCTGTGATAAGAGGCATAGTGATTTCATTCAAGCAGTGTATGACATTGACAATTCCTCTCCATTTCAGTGTTCACCTACCTGAAGGAATACTAGCCTGAATCAAGAAGAAAGAATTTTCCTTTATTTGCTGTGTTAAAATAAAGCTATGTGAAGGGAACAAGAAGGCTGCAAAGGCATGCTTTCAGTAGGAGGAGGAGATTCCAGGATTAACATGGTCAGTGTCATGTTTTAGGACTTTCATACTCATGCATTATGATACTGCCTTTTGTTAAAATTCACATACTATTTCAGTTGTACAGTAATGCTAATAATGCAATTTCAGTTTAAAATGGTTTTCAATTATGAAAAAGGTACGTCTTTCAGGGAATATTAAAGACAGAAGTCTGATTTTTGTAATTTCTAAGCCAGAGATGGTGGAATGATTGAAAGAATACAACAGAGTGGTAGTCATTTGGAAAAAGGTGGGGTATTTTCTGGTGGTGTGATGCTACTTATCTCCCAGAAGCAAAAAATTTAAAACTGTAAATGAGGTTACTTCATGGCAGATCTTCCACTCTAGGTCAATTAAAAATTGATCAAAAAATTAATCAGCTGCATGGAATTATTGTCCAGCTTGGAAAAAGAACAATAGCATGTTTGAGCTTTGACTTGAGCTCTTTAGTTTCAGTTGTTCTTTCTATTTCTATCTGACTATGGTATTTGGTAATTTTAGGCTCAGGAGGTCTCTGAGTCTTATGGCATTAAATTACAATTTTATTGTGGCAATGACGTTTTTTTTAATTAGCTCATTGAAAAAATCAGACTAAACCTATATATATATATGTGACTGTCAAAATCTTGATTATTCACGTAAATAGAAGACCATGTTTTCAGAAGAGGCTACACACTCACAAATCCCCCCCAACTATTGAATTTTTGTCATTTCCCCTTCTTCAGTTACCTAAACCGTAGCTGGGCTCCCTCCTGGAGAGAGTTTCCTTTGCACTGAGTACAGACAGCTTGCTGCTGGTGAGTTGTGTGTATTTAAGGAAAAAAAATATAAAGAGAGAGAAACGGCTGTGTCTGGAACAAATGTTTTATAATTTTGCCCTGAATTTTCAAAGTGTATGTAATTTCTGTGCAGGGAATTTCTTCTTTGCTGTTTCAATATAGTGAAGTCAGATGACAGCTAGAGAAATGATCTAAGAAATTTTTTAAAAGATAATTAATTAGGAATTTACATGGAAAAAGAGCAACAATTAATAGAAATATGCCTCTGAGCAGGTAAATTCATGTTGCCCTGAAGTGACCCTGTCAGATGAAGGGTTGTGAAGACATGCAGAGGAATTGTTCAAAGTTGTTTTGGGACAGTGTATATCAGGGTCATTAAAGCCAACCTTCAAATACAGTTAAAAATTAATTTTCTAACATAGTAGGAACAGAAAGTGAAAAGGAACTGAAGCTGTGATATCTCTGTTTGAATTAAAAAAGGACACAGAAATGAAGGAGAACAGTCCTGAGATGCTAAGGGAGGCACAGGGGGCTTGTAATGATCTTGTCACTTGTATTCCACAGTAATGTGCAGTTCTTCCCTTCCTGTGGAGATTTCTATTGAAATTACCCATATCTAATCTGTTCTAATAAACCTGCTCGTAATTAGTTGGACCTGAGTTGGTTTCAGTGATTCACTTTTGAAAGAAAAATAGAACTAGCTGGTCTCGAGTGAAATGAACTTTATATTTGATCACAGAATGGGCTGAATTAGAATAAAAGTCCAATAATTTGATATATTGGGAAAATTCAGAATCTTCAGACTCAAGAGAATCTGAAGAAGCAAATTAAGGAGAAATTAACTTGTTGTTTCTCTGGGCTGGTAAATAGAAGTATTACAGTTTGCATAAAAGAGAACAATTTATGTTTCTGTTGGAAAAAACAGAAAAATATGGCATTGGTTTAGCAATGTGGACTGACTTCAGAAGCGCTGGAATATCCACTAAGAGTTGAAAGTAAGAGGCATTTTGGTTCAATAAGTAGTTTATAAATAGCATTGAAATAAAATAATGATCTTGTAAGAGCAAACGTTACGCATTTTGAAGAGGTAACTTTTAAAATAGTTCAATAGTTTTTACATGATTAATTGCTTTGCACTTGAAACCTAATAGATATTTTTTCCTTCCTTTTTAGTATTGTCAAAGGCAGACATATTATGAACAATAAAGGAAACAGCAAGACAGACTGTGTTTCTCTAACCAGAATTATATATAATTTTACTAATGTTATTGTTCTCCACCCTCCCACCCTCTTTTTATAGATGTACATGGATTAATGTGCTAATATTGAAATTTAATTTAGGTCTAAGCAAACTATTTCCATGGAAATAATAACATTGTTGATGTCCTTTGGTTTGGGAAGTGTTCCAGAAAACACAATCCATCAATTTTTCATCAGTCTAGACGCAGGCCAAAAATAATGATCACTTTTGCAAATGAGTGCAGTATTAATAGGAACCTTTGTATTTGGATTTTCATGATTTTTAACAGCTGCAGTTTATGGTGTGTGTGTGTGCATATATCTTTATATGCACGCACATGGATACAAATTTCTTAATATTCAGATTTTTTTTAACCTTTTCAGTTTTCTTGAAAGATAGTAATTGTTCGTGAAACCTGAAATTTTCCTTGAACAGCTTTTAGCCTGCAAACTGTTCAGCATCATTTGTATTCTTAGCCATTTTCTAGTTCCACTCAAGTAAAAACTGAGAAGCACTGACTATGTAAATGTATATGCTCTTGTATAAGGCTAATGGCTTTCCTGAGATTATTCACAAGCAAAAGTCTAAATAAATTTAACCCATTTGAAGAATTAAGGATAAAGTAGTATCACTGAAAAGTTAAAATTTATATTCTAGTTCCATAGCAAAGAGTGATAGGTTTCACTGATGGATGCATACTGATGGTGCTGGTAGAGCCAAGAAATTATACTACAACTTGGCTTGAAGCATGCTAGCTTTCAGTGTGCTTCTGCCTGATTCTCTTGAGTACTTCCAAATGGCAAAACCAACATGAGAAACGTAAACACACCTTAATCCGGTATAATTACTTGTACTTATTTATGAGGAAGAATATTCGAATTCTGTTTTGCTCTAACTCCTGGCATTATTTCATATTGTCTGCACTAATATATATAAAACTTAATGACCAAAGATTATTGTTAAACTTTTCTTTTAAAGATAAAAGAAGTCGAGGCATTTCCTTAAATGTCAGTGTATATAAAACAGCATTTATAAAGTCTTTACAAATTACAGTCTTCACTGATGAGGCATATTCACATTGCTGTTCAATTTATTTACCCAGGAGACCAATTTATTTAGCTACCTCCGTGCTAACTGTTTCCATTGACACCCAGGTCTGCTGTGACCAAGCAGCTGTGACAAGTGGTTTATTGAACTGTAAAAGGGCACTGTCTGACTCTAAACAATGGCTTTATCTAATTATGAAACCCCATGCACCATTTTAGTCCAGTGTTGTTCGTTATACAAACAAGATTTTAATGTTATTGAAAAATTAATTTGTCTGGGTACACTGCTGCAGTGAAAGATATTCTGCATTGTAACTTTATAGGCTGGTAGCTCACATCTGAAGTGAACTGACTGAGATGTTCTGACTGCAATTTGTTGGACACTGAATGGTTGAGAAAGGACCAAAATTAAATGCCTTAGGAGAACATATAAAGGAAATGGAATAACTGAATGAAATCTATTGCTTATGCTTTAAATGAATCTGATGTTACCAAAATGATTTATTAAAAATCACATTGATATAAGAAATGCAGGTGCACTTATGCAAGGGAAAACTGGATCCTGCAGAAGTTAACTGTGAGGCTTGGAAGTACTAGCAAAAATTGAATAAACCCGCTTGCAAAAAACCACCATTCTCCTCATTGTTTTGTCAGAAGATAACTGATTGCAATCAAAACTTTTGTTTTCAGCTGTCAGTAAGCCAGTTCCTCCAAGAGCTTTAGCCAATAACCATAGCAAGAATTCAGAGGGTTTACTCTCCTTTGTTGCTGTACTTAAAAGAAAAAAGGACTATATGTGTATATTACAGAACTGAAGAACGCCGAGATGTTACAGTTATAGTAATATACATAAACATTAGTGAGGACAAATCTCCTTTCCTGTGAGAATTTGCACAACCAGTGCTGTTTGTAAACAAAATTCATTTTATTTGTCTTTATCACAGAGAACCTTTTGAATTGCTTTTGGGGGCATTGCTTAATGATCTTGTGTAATTGGTTTCACACATTAAATCCCTATAGGTAGTCTCACTGTGATTTTCTTACAAACTATGAAACTTTAAATTTTAAAAGTAAATTAATATTAATTTAATCAAATATTTCAGTATTAAATCTATTAATATTTCATCTTCTACATGGCTGTGCAGATATTTGAAAACCACTCCAGTGTTTTCTGACAAACTATTAGGTTATACAAAGACCATTTGGAAATTTTTTGGCTCATGTGGCTCCTGCACAGTAGTCAGTCTGCCTGGGTTGTCGGTTATTTTTATTCAGCCTCTAGAGTGAATGTAAATGATGTGCAGGACACGGAGAAGCTAAAGAAAGTTTACCAAGTCTGATGGAGTCAGTAGTTTCCTTGTGCCTAGCTGGAATACACATGAAAAGAGCCCTGCATGATTTTGCAGGTTAATCTCTGTTCGCAGCAGGGTTTGACTTGAATCAAGGCTGGCATGCTTAGGCACCTGAGGGCTGTCACTGACAGGGGGCTGCGAGGAGATGGACTGCCACCGATCAGGTCTAAATGAGTCAGTTGCACAGAGCTGATAAAAACAGAGATTTACTGAAGTAGACAGGCCTGTGCTAAAACAAGCTCCTCTCTCGATTGAAACCCTGTCTGTCACTTTAATCAGTCGTCTCCCCTGTCAGGCACAGCCAGCAGAGGGGCAGGAGCAGTGCAGGAGATGCAGCTGAGGGATGGCATTGGCTGTGGCTGGGCCAGCACAGAGTGACCTCTCTGCTGGGCAGAGGCAGTGCCATGGCACAGCATTGGGGATGTTTTGCAGCCCAAAGGTAGTCCAGGTGGTGATAGGTACTGCTAAAGGAAGGGTTTTTTTTCCCCAGATGATCTGTGCCTTCTCTTGTGTTTTTAATATAACATCATTCTTTCATCTCAACTGTGCTTTTTAGTGTCTGGAACAAGTCTTCTAAACAGTAAGCCATGTTGTGCAGAGAGTACGGACCCATCCTGCTGTAGAAGACTGTATTCTTTCTCTACATCAAAAATATGGTGTCATGAGCAATGTACTCTCTCTGCTTAGAGGAAGGCAGATGACATTACTGAAGTTACTTTACTTCATTTTATATAAATTTACTTTTAGTTTTACAGAACTGTGTAAGATGCCATGCTCATTTCACCAGGATATTGAAGGCCAAGGCAGGAGCAGAAATAAAAGAAGAGGGAAAAAAAAGAGAAAGATATTGACCCAGTGTCACAGAATATAGCTGCCGCTTGGTCATGGACATAGCACTCTGATGCTGCTTGGCTTCTTGGGCGAACTTCACAGAACACAGGGTCCTCTTGTCCCCAGGAGCTCACGGGGATAAACTGCTAAGTACTGCAAAGGTTTGTTTCTGGGAGCATTCAGTGTGTGATGATGGGCAGGTGCCTGGAAATTGATTCCTGGGATTGAGCAAGCAAAGGTGCAGTTAGATCAGGGAGCAGAGGAGGAGGAGGAAGGCTAGAAGTAAATACACCACTTCTTAGCAGCATCTATGCCCGTGCCCCCTCCTCCCCCTTCCCTCCTTGAAGGGGTGCTGTACACATCCTCTCCTGGCACCTAATGAGGCTGTAAAAACTGTTGACAACATTGTTTTGTGACCAGTTCTCCACCAAAGTTAACACAGCTACAGCTAATGGGCTACAGCCTGGAAGAGGGGAACTCTTGGGGAAATTCAGATCCAGACAAGAACTAGGAGGAAATCGTCTGAAAACAAAGCCCTGCCAGCATCTTCCCTTGCCTCTATCCTTTTGCATAAGACACAAATGTCCTGTTTTTCTGGGTTGCGATAAACTTTGGTCCTCTTCTGTTCACTGTGAAGCTTAACCAGCTCATACTGTTCTGGTACAAAATATTTAGCTCCAACATGCATGGGAAACTGTTGCTTCCCATCTTGTTGGGCAACACATACTGAGGCCAAGATATAGCCAGAATGATCTCTATGTTGTCTTTTCACTTTGAATTGTTACAGTCTACAAAATGACAGGAAAGGATGAGCTTGTCAGTTCAGGTTTCATTGGCAATGAAAACCATCCTATAAATTCAACTGAGAAACAGTTCTTGACCCTTCAATGGCTTGGACAAGTGGCAGTCAGATCTGGTTATCAGCAGGTTGCCTAAGCAAGTGTAAATGATGAGAAGAAGAGCAGAAATGAACAGGTGTTCAGCAGAAGTGAACAGGTAAGATGTGGCGCTGGTGTTCCTGAAGCAACATGGAGCAGCAGTAGCCTAGGGGGAACATGTTTGCTGGGGAAGGAATGGGTGGGAAGTACAGCTGGCTGTAGGGCTAAGCTCATGGATGGATTAAGGAATGCACTGTGAGGATGAATAGAGCAGGACTGTGAGTGATTGTCCCCAAGAGCTGAGGCTACAACCTCACTATACTGAGTTGACTGTTATAGCAGAATGAAATAGAAGATCACATGTAGCAGATTTCACTGAAACAATGGGCATTCCTTGAGGGCAACCAGTGTTACAGAATTGCAGGAGAGGACTTCAGCAAAGAGAAAGATGAGGGGAATTGATGTTTGGATGGGAAGAAATTCATTTTGGATAGGTGATGGAAAAATGTCTTGACAAGGAAGATGCTCTGCAAATATATATGTATGTGTGCATGTGCATACACAGATATAAAATAATACAGGTGTAGATTTTATTTGGGATTTCTTATAGGGATGATATTACTTTTGACCCTAAGCTGTTGGCAGAGCTAAAACATGTTTTTTACAGTTAACATTGGAGTTGAACATCATTGAAGGTGGTGGGTGTGACAGTAAAGATAATAACAACCTTGTATAATGCTTAAGTGTAACAGACCATTCTGCTGCTTTGGAAAATCCTGGCGTGAAGCTCCAGCCACTGGAAAAGCTGCCCGGCTGTTGAGCTGTGCAGTGTCAGGTTTCAGTGGGCTGAACACAAACATGGGGATATGACAGAGTTACTTTAGATACCACATCTGCTTTCCATAACTGGGGGCAAAACCACAAGACTAGAACTAGGCAAAGTTTGAGTGTCTAACAAGAGAGGAACTAGGAGTAGAAAGCTGGCTTGGAAGAGGTTTGAAACAACAGCCAAAGAAAATAAACTGGCTCTTCTGATGCTTTCTGTGCTCAGAAAGCAGGGGAATGTCTGTCCTCATGGAAAAATAGCTGCAACAGTGAAATACAGCCTTAGTTTTTCTCTCAGCAGAAGCAGCATTCAGTAGGCTCAATAGCAGCTCTAGGTGAAGTACTGGCTTAGGTTTGGTGTCAAAATGGGCGGTGTGTGTATATTTCTATCCTTGTTGTGTTCAGCTCTTCCATCTCTATTATCTCTTTTCCCACACAGACCTGTTGCTGTAAATAAGTATCTGAGTTCTGTAACAACATTCTGAAACACTAATATAGCAGTGACTATCAATATAGTAAGGAATATTCAGAGTAAGTGTTTGTTTTTTTTTTTTTTGGTCAAGTTTTGAAATTTCACTTTCCTAGTCTCTTTACACGTAGACATCAAAAGCTGTAGGAATACAAGATGTAGTGAAAAATTGTGAAAATGCATGAAAAATAGCTTTGACCCTAGAAGCTCCTCAACTGCAGCAGACAGATGTACTTGCCAGAGCCAGAAGTAGTCTATTGAATCATGTAAGCATCATAAAGTTAGCTGAAGTGCTAATTAAGTATGGTCATCTTAAAAGAAGAATTCATGCTTCATCCTGGCAAGTTGCCCATAAGGAAAAGATAGATCTGTCACAGTCTTGCAGACTTTAGTAATTAAGGTTTAAAATACTTCCCAGTCTAAGACAAGGATAGTTCAGGCAGAGCTAACTGTTTAAACAGCATTCCTTATGAACTGACATAGCTTTTCTATTTCAGACTGACATGTGTAATTTCTTTTTGTTATTGGCATCTGTGCAAAATGTACAGAAAAACAGAAATTAGGAAATACTCATCAACACCTTTTATAGAAGCTGAATAGCTAGAAATCAATTATATGGAGTAGCCAGAACATTCTGTGTATAGTTGTAGTACAAAAAGTAGAAAATTAAATTTTGTACCTTGGATTAGGTAAGGAAAAAGGTTATCTGTCTGGAGGTTTTGTCCTTTCTGTCTGTGAAAACTGGTTTTATTGCTGTTAATTGGATAAAATATTTTCAGACTTTATTTAAAATTTATTTCCAAGTCTTGTATCGGCTCACATCCCTACCTGTGAATTCTAGAGGTGAGAGATCTCATTCGCTACTTTGGCAATATTGCTTTAAGAGTTTGAATAGTGAGCAAATACAAAATGAAAGGTCAAGTTGATTGAATGTGCCTCGCAGTTAAATGGGATAAACACATTGTATCTGAGTATGATCTCCCAGTATAATTTTGGATAACGTGTTATTTTTTTTAGATCTCTCAACTCTCACAATCTTTTTTTCTATTCAGAAAGGTCAGTCTAGTTTTAAGGGTGCACGGTATTCAGGGGCCCAAGATCATGAACCTTTTCATAGTGCCCTATTATTCTGTGTTACATTTCTGGTGTAATCCAATACTTGTCTCAGAGAAGTCTGCCCTCTGGCATAGTCATTCCACTGTCATAAGAGTTTAGTTTTCTGTGATCTCGGTGGTATTTAACAATAAGGTCTGAACTGCATGTTTAGCAGAAGCTGTGGGAACATGGATGTCAAGTCCATTCATCACAGATAAAAATATAAAAATCTCCAGGCTGGGCTGTCAGCCAAGGATTAGCTGTGCCCCCACTGCAAAACCTATTCAAACAACCCACTGATTAGGTCAGCTTGTCCTTCTGCCCTCAGATTTTTTTAGGAGAAACTGGCAGTTACAGCTTACGGTTCTTGAGGCTGTGTATAGATATGGGACTGGAAGACCATAGGTTACTCCTGTGTAGTGTTTGCCTCACTGATGTCAGGCTGACACAATTGCATAAAATCGATACCAAACGGCATGTTCCAAGGAGCAGACGAATGCGTGAGATGGAAGGGTATCAGCAGCACTTGGATAGCAGCTTATGAGCATGTTTCTGTTACTCAGCAATTCGTTTTTGATGTGACTTTATTTAGAAGGTAAATACTAGCTGTGTATGTTTATTAAAAGGTAAATAAGACAAAAGCATTAGCATGTTTTCTAAGTGTCTTCTCATATACTGAAAAGCTTAATTTTTTGCAGTGATGTGACTTTGATACAAACATGTCTGTGGGGCACACAAGGAGATGGAAGCATATTCTACAAAAATTTTGACTGGTTTTGATGCTTTGGTTTGGCTAATGAAAAGAGGCAATGTCTCTTGGTGGGGCCTGGTTACCTATCTCTCTGTCTTTTAAGTGATTATTTGCTAGTGGTTTGTGGTGGATGAATTGGGGTGACTTTTGTGTTTTATCTGGTTTAAAAGGTCACAAAGATGTCTTACAATCCTCTGTTGTGGAAAAAACTTTTACTTTTCTCTACTGCAGCTCTCAATCAATGTGGCTGTTCTGCATGGCTAACAACATATCTCCAGAATCCTATTACTATGCAAAGTAATTTCAAATTATTTTGCAAATAAATTGCTCAGACTCAGTTGGATTTCCTGACTTTCTGGAGTTATCTTAAATTCTCAGAACCATTTGGCCCCATTCATTTTCTTCTTGCAGAATTATCTGTAATATGGAAATCAGTGTTAATTATTTCTCTAGCCACTATTGTCATCACTAGCCAAAAGTGACATTTTAAATCTTTGTCTTATTAGCAATTCTGATATAGAGGCACTCGCTCAGCCTGGTGCTGTGGTCTGTGTCTCTGGCACCTTCCCTGGCCGCCTTACTCCAGGCTGCCCAGAAGGTCAGTGGGAAGGAGATCTGGCTGGAATATTCTCACTCCAGTATTAAATGCAGCAAAATGCTCTCGCTGGCTGGCATTTGCCTGGGCTTCCAGGCGCTTCTCAAGGTGCTTGCCTCAAACCGTATGGCGTTACTTACTTTGCATCCAGCCCTGGCAAATTTTGTCAAACCCTTCACCAGCTGCAAGGGTAGCTGGAACCAGCTCCAACAAGCTCTGTGGCAATTCAATCTTGCTGGCTCAGGAACTGGCTTTGGATTGGGGTGTTATGTAAAGGATGTGGGAGACATGCCCAAGTTGTAGCTGACTACACCAGCTTTTGGATATGTGCTGAGAAAGGCTTTCATTCACATTTTTCCTCTTGGTCTGAAGAATTTCTAAGGTGTGCTCTTAACTTTGTAGTTTGACACATTAAGATTTATATTTAAAATTTAATTATGCATTTATTAAAATGCTGAGGCAGAGTATGAATATGTAAAATGAGAATTGAAACTGCATGTCAAGTTAGGGTTTGCTTTAGGGTCTGCAAAATTTGGTGTACCTAGAATATGACTTTAAAATCTATAGCAGCCTTAATGAGTTCTCAATATACCCATAATTGTGAAGCTCTTAGAAAGGAAATAATTTTTCATTTTTGTTAGATAATGAATAACAGGGCAACCAGAACAAATTCTGAAATTTGACATTTTTTAATGGAACCATATGTATAGTAAAATGATGACAATGGAACCTGTTTATTAAACTAATGTAGTGATTTTATCACTTCATTCTTGGTATCTTAGTACCTGATATTAGCCTGGTATGGTTGCCGTGGTAACAGAACACACTGTTCCTTTCATTTGACCTTAAGTTCAAGCCCTGCTGTTGCAGCAGAAATGCCAAGAACACCTCCACTTTTATTAAAAAAAACCCTCTCAAATACATGCAAAAAGAAAAATGGTTTAAAAGAAAGGACAATGTGACATGACATTGTGAAATCAAAAAACAGAAGAGCTTGCTTTCAACTAGAGGATGAAGAAATAAACAACTGTTAGGATACTCATAGTCATAGAGTGTTCTGTGTTTAAATTGGCTTGTTCCCTCACCATTATATTCATTACTCACAGTAGAAGTGGCTACCCTTTAAAAACTTGCTTTTATTTATTTGCTTTGAGGACCTGTTGGGTTTGTTCTCAGAAGATCAGCATTGACCTGCTCAGTTCCACTTACTTGACCAACTGCAAAGCAGGAAATGGTTGGAGAGGTTAGAGGAGATTCAAGTTAGGGTCTGGCCAGAAGAGAGCTCCTGCTGGCTGATGTTTAGGGACTTCTGTGCTGTTTCTGTCTAACCTGGTCTCTCCATGTGACTTTGGGGTCAGTGACTTTTTTGAGGCTTTGATCCATAATCCGAGGGAATGCATTTGGTCTTGGATGGAGCCATGGAAATGGGGAAATTGTTGGAGGAGATGCACTTTCCTGAGGCCAGTTAGTGGAATGCAGTTAGTGAATAGCAAAGGTAGGAAAGAAAATCTCAGAGCGCACTCTGAAAATCAGAATATGCTGAAATCAGTGGAGTTTGAAAATACATATTGTGTTGAAAGAGTAGCAGCAATGCTATTACAATCTTTGGAGAGATTATGGACACAACATAAATCTATGATGCAGTAGAAAGGGGAAAACATATGTGCTTTCCTGCCTTTGCCTCTGTGTGCCGTGCTCCTCTCAGTTTGTCATTTCTGCAACTTCGAGGAAGATATCTGCTTCATATGTCCTTGGTGATCTAAACTGGTCGAGGTTTTCAAGAAATGACTGAGGTAACAGTTTATAATCTCCAATTTTCACTTTGAGAACCATGAAAATTACTTTTTAAAAAAATGAAAAGGAAAAACTCACAACTTGAGTAGACCTAAAAAATAAGATCTTGGTGCTGCACATTGTACAGGTGCTTATACTGCCTGTCCAGGGACTGTGCCATTCCAAGTCACACGGCAGCTGCTGTTTTTTATTGCTGCTGAACTTCAGTAGGGAGCATTTTTGGAATGATGTATGTTGTCCATGCTGCAGCACTTGCCACACACCTGCACAAGCTGTGTGGCGTAACATTGCCCGTGTCAGCAAGTGTTTGACCAAATCAATACACTGGTTGTGTCTTTCGAGTTCAGGGACAGGACTGTGGGATCTCCTTTTAGCCATTTAATGCTGTCCTGACCTAGGATGTTGGCTGTTGACTGAGGACTGTCTCAAGGTTAAAACAAATATGGGTTACCTTTAGCAGTCTGTATGCAGTGATCATTTGGGCTTGGTGTAAAACTCTTCTAATATCCAAAAAATTGCATCAGGACTGGGCAGCAAGCATGGTAAACCTTTGATCCTTGAGAATGCTAATGTCTGGTTGCACTAGAAGCTGAAAAGCTGGGAAGGGTATGCTGAGGGCAACACAGGCTTGGATGATCTGTAAGGACTGGCAAACTGTGAGTTGAGGTTGAGCACAGCAGTGGACCCTTGGAATGGTACCTATCCTGCAGTGTCCTCACACAGAGCATGGGGCTGGCCAAGGGCAGTGGTTGGGGTCAGACACACAGCAGTAGTTGTCAGGAAAGTCCATGGTGAGGAAGCAGGTCGGGCATCCAGAACAGAGAAATCCTGTGGTAATGAAGAAATGTAATATAGGTGAACTTTCAAGGTCATTGACTGCCCCAAAGGCTTAGTGGTTCAGTTTTTATACTTCTATAGACTAGAAGCATGGATCCGCTGTGGGTATGTGGTTGGTTCTTTCTGCACCCCTTTTGAGACTTACAACTATGTTGGAGCATAATCAAAAGCCAAGAGTTACTAGTCTATTGTTGCATTTACTCAGAATAAAATGATAGGGAGAATTCTGTGTTCCTTGAGAATTATCATTGCCTCCAAAGAGTAAAATATGAATACAAATTAGTTTGCAAATATCATTCTAACATTGGTAATTTTCAGATGTAGAAAATGTGAACAAAGTATAAATAACCTAATTGTTGGCATTCTTCCTAACACAACTGATGCCTTGTGAATTCTGATCTTATGGGAAATAGATTTTAAAAAACCCCACAACATAAGAAGCACAAGCACGTGAAAGTTATTCTGTACCATTCCAATAGTAGATCAATTTAGGCTTGTTTGCTGTGCAGTATGCCCTTAGATAAAGCGAAAACATTCCAGCTTAGTCTTCCTTTCTGTTATTATTGTGGTTGTGATACAAGCTTGTGTTTTATTTTATGGTGGCAAAAAAAGAGAATGTAATCTGAACATGGGTGTAAAACAAAAAGGCTTTACCCAATGTTGTTTGCTTCTAATGTTTCTTTTAAAGATGCTGAACTCTTTCTCTCTAAAAGTGAACCACACATTTCATCCAATGAGCTGTGGTTGTTTAACCCTTCCCAATAGGATGAGCACTCACTCTCAAGATGCAGCTTCTGGTCCATGGTGTGTAGCTTTGGGGTTGTGGGATTTGGGATCGAAGCACATGGAATACCTGGGTGTGCAGACAAGTGCAGGGATTTTTTTTCCTTAAGTAGTGTAAAAAAATCAAACCAAAACAGCCCCTCCTGTTCTCTTCCAAGACTTCTGGGTTTGTTTTATAGCTCGGCAGTAGGCACAACCCTGCTGCTCTTTCAGAAGTGCCTTAAAGAGTTGTTTGTGACCTTTGCTTGGGTACAGTACAAACATGACCCTGTAGGTTTCCAAATTGCAAAAATCAGAAGCTCCAACATTTTGGCCTGCCCATCACTGCCTGAATATAATCAAGAAATACCTGCCCTCAAAATGCGTGACAAAAAATTGGTTTTTTGATAGTTTAGCAAAGGTTTTAAGTATCCCATTTTACACTTTTCAGAGGTTAAGTAAATAATGTTTTGTAAAAGTGTTTTTTTTTCTCCAAGTCCTGAACTGTCATCTAATGTAATTTGTGATTGTTGGTTGAGGAAAAAGATAACTTTGAAATAACTAATGAAGATATAGTTGACCCTGAATAAAAAGTTAAGGTGTGTAATAATATTGTTTGTATTATTAGATAAGCTTTTACTTTCTGTAAAAGTGAAAAAATGCATATTTCTTTTTCTTAGTGTTTCTTTGTCTATTGGAAGGTGGATTTTACCTTCATTTCTTTCTTAATGTTGAATTTCTGCTGTAGTTAATGATCTTGATTCTGTGTCAGTCTTGACCAAAGTGTCTTTAGGGTTAGAACAAGAAGAATCCATTAAGATAGTTTTAATTGAATCAGCTAATAAAAAGGGAGAAAAAATATCCTTAAAATTGCTATCTAATTGACCATTTCTTGAGGGAAAAAATATCAAATGAAAATAGTTAAAATGCAACTTTGATTTTGATTTTTCTTTTTCCTTTTGTTTGCATGTTTTTCAGTTAGAATCTTTCACTAACAATAATCTTTGTTACATGAAATAAAAGCAAAAAAAAAAAAAATCTAGAGAAGAAATATAAAGCATAGTGGCCCTTGAGCATTTCAGTACAAGGGAAATAGTAACAATGTGATATAAACCATAAACTCTCCTGGTGTAAATCAACCAGGAGACACTTTGACTTAGAAGGCACTATTGTCTTTAGAAATAGCATACATACATGGCTATTAGGACTAATGCATCATTAAAAACATCTGAAGAATGAATTAAGAATCAAGAAATAATATTTCAAAATTCTTTCAAAACAGTACTTTCAGTGTGATTTCTACAATTGTTTTAACAAGAAAAAAATACTGCTTTTGATCTAGCTTAATTTTTAATTTGTTTGTTTTGCTTTGCAATATCAGAATTCTAGGCAAAAAGAATCTGAAGAGTGTCATGTTCAGGATAGCTCAGGCTAAGATTTCTAATGCCCTTGGTCGTTCCTCTGTGTGGTGTGTGTAAGTGTCAAGTAGCCTGTATCAAGTATCTGATAATAACAATCCCTTCTAAACAGCCTGTGTAAGGAAATTAGAATATTGTCAAATTTCATAAGCACAAAAAGGGTATATTTGTCAAGATATATTTTGTCTTCTTCATTTATTCTTGTTAAAGGTAATCCAGATAATAACATGTTATGTTTAAGAACATCTTTGAGTGATCTACATGGAAGATCTAGTTTGTTCAGAGTGACTTTTTTGTTCTTCCATGTGCAATGAGTAGAAGAGTTGTATAAGAATTAAATTAACTCTTTAAGCATAACTTGCCTTGTTAAACAATAACTGGAAATCCATATTTGTTCATTCTCAATTTGACTCCTTGAAGCTGTGTGCAGGAAGTGCATATGAAGTTCAGTTTTTCGTTTTTGAAATCAGGAAAACTTATTTCAACTCAGCTATAACTTTAGTTCCTTTGTTACACTAAAAGAAAAGTCTTGGTGCTGACGTACTTGGTAAAATAAATTCTGTGGGTGATCAGAGCTGTAATGATTCTGTTAGAAATCGAGAAATTCCGATAGGGGTCTTCTTTGTAAAGTGGTCCTTTTTCAAATGCTTCACCTCCATCCAAGTCGATAATAGTGCTGCCAATCGATCTAGGATTAGTGTAGACATTATGTTGAGGAGTAAATTCATAACGCACTTTTCTTATTCGATAGTAATCCCAAGGATAGTAGCTCTGCTTTGCTTTTGCATCACCCTGCCAGAGCCATTTTAAAGTAAGGTCAGGCATTTGCAGTCACTAAAATGATCATTTATATCTCTTAATTACTTTTTAGTTATGCAATATGAACTAGTGACAGAGCCCAGTCTCTCCAGCACAGTATGGATGGGGCCCATGTACTGGCACTGATCATCAGCTGCTCTGTTAGCTTCTCAGGGCAGTGTCAGTGTTTTAGGGAGGTGAGGTGTGATTGCCAGAACCGTCTTGGTTTTCTCATTTCATTGTCTTATAGTTACCTTTTTGCTCAGTGGCCTGACAGCATATGAGGTGATGGACTGGAATCAATGATCCCCCAGCGGGGGNAAAAATTGAATGAAAAAGTCACGCGTGTCTGGCATTAAGGATGGGTCTCTGGCATGAGAAGGCCAGCTAGCACAAAGTGCTGGGGTTCAGATCAGCTCTATTCAGATTGTGGCTTTTTCATAGGTATCCTACAAATATATGCTATTATTGCTGTGTCTGTCTCTGCTGACATGGCTGTTACAAGGATAAATATGCATATCATTGGGTCAAGAATATATTTTTTTGACCGAAAGAAAGTTATATTGTTACATTCTGGTGTTCAGGGGACAAATTATAGTTTTCCTACTTTAGCTAGCAGGAGTATGAATTCCTCTTCTGCTTCTTCATCTGCTTATCTTTCCAGACCAGCCAGTGTGAGAGGTAGAGTATCTGTGTGTACGATGCCTTCTTCCTGCTGAAGTCCTTAATATGTTTAGGCTTTGGGTATTTTTTTTTGCCTTTGAAGGCCACAGGACTATGCAGTGGGTCATATCCAAAGCTGTGCCAGTGTCAGTAAAAGCTCATACTGAGGTACAGTGATGCCCCTGCCCACACTCAGACCCTGTCCTGCTGCCTTCAAGCTCCTCCCCAGGCTTCATCATGATCCCTGCCCACCCTGGTTTCAGGGTGCATCTGCCAGACCTGGATTGCAGAGCTGGATCAGTCCAAGAGTCTAAGCTACTCCTTGAGGTGCTATTGCATTTTAGGAAGAAAGGGCCCTGAACCCTGCAGGGCACCTCTGGCCATCCCTGGGGCAGGGATTGGATGCCTCTCTGTTCAGCTCCCAACCTACATGGAAAGCAGTGCACCCAAAGGAGCTGTGAAAGGAGGAAAAGGAGCTATTTAATTAGGGAGGGTGGTCCCTGCTCTTGATTATCAGTGGCATTTGTGTTGTTATAGTCCTAAAAATAGCATTATAAGACAGTGATGTAGCAATGACTCCAGAGCTGGTGGTGCATATTGGACTGGAATTTCTCTCAGAGCTCTTCTTGTTCTTATCATTGAAATATGTTTTAATAAGGAATGTATTGTAATTTTATTTTATCATTGAAACTACTCCTGAATTTTAGAGAAGCCACTGTGAGTTGTGCCAGGAACTTTAGTATAGCTGTTAGGTTGGTGGCAGCTGTCAGCCTTGCAGTTTGGGAACTTTTTTGATGGAGTAGAAACCTTGAAAGCATTCTGTGTGCACAGCTCAAAATATTAACTCTGCTCCTAGGAAAGTGTAGACAAGGATGGTGAAGTTGCCAACTGTCATTTTATTTTGGTATTTATTTATTTATAAAGTTACCCTATTGTCATCATGCAAGTATAGTGGTGGGTGGAGTGGTGGCTCATTTTTAGCTGCTGATAGGTATCAGGGCTGCATCTGGAGTTTTAAAATAATATGCCCAGTGCTGATGGAAAGATTGGTAAAAATCTCTACAATCTGACATACTTTTAAACATGGCTTGTATTTTCTGTCATGTCACATGTGTGAGAATGGATCCTACAGTATTGTACCACAATTAGGCAGATGTATTGCTGTCATTAGTTTACCTTTTCAAGATCTACTGTGGGTATATTGTGGAATTTTGCTCTTAAGAATAATAAAAATAAATGTTTCCATTATTACCAATGCCATTTGCATTTCTTGTGTCTCAAGATGAGAATTCTATAATAAAAATTAGAGCTTAGAGGTTTAGGGGAATGAAGGAAATGCCAAAATAACCATAATATAATGGCAGAGGAATATAAAAGCCTTCTCTCTTAAGGAAACAATGCTTATATGACTGCACTGTTAATGTGTCTTAATAACTTCTGAGGTTACTGACCAACTTAGCAAGATTTGACAGGTGCAGAGAGATCTCAAAGGCGATGAGTTTCTGGAGTTTTTTGAGAACGAGAGTCTGGAGAGGAGAGAGAGAGAGACTTGTACTACAGCCATGGGAAGAGCTGCAAGGTGAGCTCAGTTACATGATCAGAGCTTAGAGATTTAGCAGAAAGGAGCCCTGATAAGACTACAGCTGGACAAGTTTCCTCCAAACTTGCTCTCTTTTTTATGTTGCTAGGAAATATCCCAGCTCAAGACTAGGAGCAGCAGGGAAGCAGGTTGTGTGGGGCAAAGGCATCCAGTAAAGGGAGAGGATGCTTTGAACCAACCCCAAATTTAGGAACGTGATGCTGAACTTCTCAGCATCGGTTTCGACTGATGTCTTGCATATTGCATCAGTTCTGGTAGAATTTTGAGCTTGTCTGATTCTCCCGACTCATTCCCAGTGGGACAGATTGCACTGGGTTTGGAAAACGCCTCTGTAATGGAGTGCTTTCCTAATGGGAATCCTTGAACCAGAGTCTGCAGTGCTCTCTGCACTGCTGCAGAAGTTGCTGCGATGTGGGGCTGTGCTGCCCAACTCTACCACTGCTCTATCCCTGCGTGGGGCTACCTGAAAGTGCCACACTCAACTGCAGGGGCTGGCTGGGAAAATTCAGCTTTCCATTTCTGTATGAAAACCTATTGAGTAGTTATTATCCTTAATTTTCCTCTCTTGCTTGCTTTTATTAAAATAGGAATCATGAAATGACTGTCACAGTGTATTTCATAAGTCTTGACTCCTTAATAGTTCCCCATGTAATTTTGATACACATCCTCTTGGGTCTGGCGACTATAAACCAGCCACTACAGCTTTCACTATGGCAGCTTTTCTGCAGAATCTGTTTCATAAAATGGTCTGTTAAAGGTTTTCAAATATCTCCTTATTGTTGCAGGCTTCCAAGGTACCACCCTGAACGGCTTATTATACTTCTGCTCTTTCTAATGCTCCTTAAAGAATGTACTTTTTTTTTATTAGGTCTTGTTCCTCAAGGACAGACTCTCTGTACTAGGCTTGTTACAATTTTAGTAGACTTTTCTGTCACTTAGTCTTGTACATGGGCCATGAAATTTCAGGAATCTCTGAGACTTAATGTTATTTAAAAAGTGCCTCCTGCTTCTTCTCTAATTAATTGCAATCAGAAAGGCTAGTTGGTGGACACATGGTGTCGCAGCTTCTGTGAAATACTGCCTGATGGCTATAAACATTGCCATATGTTCTCTGTGAAATATTGCCATAATCACTGGCAACAGGAACAGCTGATAGGAGATGAAGGATTGGTTTTCTTCTCTGTTTTTGGCTTAACTTTGAAAATCTGTGAAACACTTCCTGACCATCTTAGTGTTTTATTTAGTTGCTGCTACCTATAGCAGGCTTGTTTTCTTCTAAAATGTTTTTTCAATAACTTTTATCTTCCATGTTGCACTGCTAGCAGCTTCTTTGCATACCATGTCCATTTGCTAAAACCACTACTTAATCAAAGTAGGCAGTTAAAAGGTGTTTTCCTCCCTAAATGAAACAGATAATCTTGTTATAAAGCTAAATAGTTAAAAAATTAATTAGAACTCTCAAAAGCTTGATAGGCAATGAACTGTAAGTTTTCATCTAATGAAAAAGTTCCTGTTCTTCAGTCAAACATAGGTAAAAGGACAATTATGGGGCTGAGCTGTTTACTAACTCTTGATTGTGAGAAAGTGAAAAGTCTTCAAAAGTGTGATCTTAATTAATGTTAGATTTCAGCCTTTCATCATAAAAGGGGTGGCTGTTGCAGTTTGTTGTAACATCCAACAGTGCTGGTACAAACATTATTTCCTCTGCTAATGGAACTTCATTACACTATCGCAGTAGCCTGGTAAAAAAGATCATCTTTTAGTAAAGCAGTGTACTTCAAGATTGTTCATTGGCATTTCCAAAAATCTTTCCTTTGTAGGTTTGCCTCTGACATTTTTTTGAGCACTTTGGCCTCTGTTATAAGGAGACCATTCATTAGATGCAGCAATCCTCCAATTACCTCAACACAGCCAGAAGCCTCAAAAGACTGCTTCCACAGTACGTGTGATTCAATAAGAGAAAGGCAATGCATTAAGCATATAAAGTGTTGTTGTGTCTCTGGTTAGAAGCATAGGGCTCTTATGGAAGTAAGCAAACAGGATTGATTCTGCTCCTTTTATTAGAATTGGTTTCTTTAAGCACTGCTTTTCTGTCTCAAATTACTAATTCTAATAGGGTACTTGCTAGCTCTGAGAAATATTTTGTTTTATTAAAGCAACAAATGGTTTTACATGCCCCTCTATACTTTGGGAGTTGTGGGCTATTGAAGCAAGCTCTGTCTTACATGCACAGCTCAGGCTATTAAATTGTACACAGGTGATTGATTTCTTTAATAAAATCCTGTTCTTTAGTAAGGAAAGAGTGATAAACAAATGTACTTGTTTGTCCAGTGCTTTGGAGATTATGGTAACATGAGGACATCAAGAATGCCATTTTAATGAATAAAGTAGATGAAACACATCAATATGGGCTTCGTTTTAAGCATGTCTGAAAACCAATATGCTTTAAGTTAATTTGATTCATGCTTTTCATTCACTTGTAACACCATGTACATTTTAACAGAAAGCATTTTATACTTAAGTAAATAAAAGATCTGGTGGTAGAAGATTCTGGCACTTTTTGCATGAGGATTGAGCAAGTAAGGAACTGTGACTTTGCAGATCCCCTCTCCTGTGGCTTGTTGTGGCTCTGGCCCCTGCAATGTTTCGAAGGACATGTCACAGCCATGCCTGAGGGGGGCCTGGCTGTGGAGCCGTGTGGTGTGAGGGATGGCTGGAGAGCTGCTCTGAAAATACAGAGCTATACAGATCACTATAGCCCTGCCACTGAAAATTTGCAGCTCTGTATGTATTGGGTCTGACTGTTTATTCATGCTGACGTTTTTCAGGAATAACTCTGCTGATGTCAATAGTTACACTGATTTTTTTTTTTTTTTTTTAAGACAAGTGAGAGAGAGAGAATCAAGCCCTCATTTCTTTTGCCATCCACTAAAATGCACTCTTTCCATGGCAACTCCTGTTTCCATGGTACATGCTGTATTGCCCTGCAGAGAAGCTTTATTAAGAGACACATATACACACACATATTGTCATGTGAATGTGGTTGCATTTTATAGCACTCTAAAGGAAAGCTGTAGTGAATTGTAATTTCTTTTTTTTTTTAAAGTTGTAGTGCTTTTTTCATTATACAGTGTAGTGAAGGATTATTGCTGCCACTGCTTGGTGGTGTCATGGGAGTACAATAAACACAGTTCTTTTCACTTTTGTTAGAAGGATATTCTTCAAACTGCTGTATTTACTAGTATATAAGATCATTGTTTTCTAAACTCTCTTTAGGTATAATTTGGCATACAAAGTAATCATACTCCTTCTGCAACTTTAAAAATAAATATGCAATAAAGATTTTCTACTCCTAGGTTCATTGTGGGAAATAATGATGATGTTGCCAAATTCAAAGGCTTATCTTCCACTGTAAAAAGAAAATGTGAACCCACAGAAATTTGTGGCTTCTTTTCCATAATGACACCTATCAGAAGCTACTTTGAGTGTTTAAAATTAGCTAAATCTATAAAAGCAAGACACTGTATCTTCCTTTTTTGATTATAGAGGTGCAGCTGTAAAACTATTAAAAGTTATATCATCACTTTTACCTTGAGAAGGTTCATTGTAATCACCCTTTTAGACTTTGCTACCTACTGTCATTATGAGCTGTAAAGGTCTCTGATAGTAAGTGTAGTATCAGTCTTTTTCAAGATAAGCTAATTCATCCTGTAAGTATGCGTTAAGGCGACATCTATGGAAATGTATCAAAGTTTTCCTGAGTTTTGCAGAGCTGCTTCACATGCTGTAATTGTCCAGGACTGAAGTCTGACAAGACTCTGCAGCTACGTTTTGCAAACTCTTTAGTGTCTGCTTTTTAACTGTTCCATTCCAAACCTTGATCAGAAGATGTGCAGAAACTGAATTAAACCTAAAAATATACTTGTTTTTAAACAAGTTTGTTGCCTCAAATCAGAAATTTTTCTTTTCAAAGAAATCTCTGATAAAATCCTTGCAAGAAAGTCAGAGCAGGTCCCTCTACGCAAAAGAAACTTTGTGGCCTTGTCAGACGTCTGCCCTGGTGCTTGTTCCCTCACTTGGTCACTGAAGTCACAATTTGAAGGGGAGTACTATTTGAGTTGATGTGGGAAAAACCCTCCAAACATCAAAAACTTGGAGAGAATCTTAAGGATTTGCCACATGAACAGTGGAATGCAGCTAAGGGTACCTCTGGTGGTGAGGCTGGGAAAGCTGAAAGAAGGTTGTGAGGAGTTTAAGGAGCTTATTTTGGGGTATTATATGTAACCTTTAAAGTTTAGTTTATTACTCAGTAGACTGAGAGCTTATGTGCAAATTAGAGGCTTTTATTTTGCTTTCAGATGCCGTTACTGTCCTTTCATAAGGAACAGAGTCCCTTAACAGAGGTTTCATTAACATCACTTGGTGAGAATTGTATTTTATATTAGTGGGTTTTTTTAAGACAATGACAATTACTATTTTAATGAACAGTTTATTCCCTTTTACAGTAAGTCCATAAAATTCTGGGTTGGTGTTCATGAAAATGCTGGGAAGACAAGAGAGGATTAAGATAAGATTTTTATTTATTTATTTATTTTTAAAATCACTGAATGCATCTGTAGTTATACTTTTTGCAGTCTGATATTGCAGCGTTACAAGTGAGCCATGGAAGTCTGTGAAAATGCATTTAACCATAATGCTATGCAAAATTTCATTTTTGGTTCTGGTAAATCAGGGCTGATTGTCCTGACTGATCAAAGGAGAGTAGATAATCCTGATTGTCCTCGCTACTGGTCATGCTGAAGTCAGGTTGCATAACAAGCAATGCTCATAAAGGGGAATTTTTTTTGCTTTTCTCATTCATTTCCTCTGTGCTGTACAGTCCTCTGTTGTGAACGAAGCATTTGCTTGCTGTGTGCCACCCTGAGATGGATCAACTGGCAGCAAAGCAAGGTGTTAACGTTGATAACCACAGGAACACTGCCGAGGTGGCTCTGGGCAGAGCGCAGGGAAGAGCTGTTGAGCAGCAGCCAGGCTGGGAGACTGCCATACCTTGTGCTCCTCAGGATCTTGGTGTAACAAGGTACAGACTCATTTTTGGATAGCTCACTAAAATTGCAGAATGCTGCCATGGCTACTCCTCTTCAGAGGGCTACACAGGTCAGCAACCCAGCCCTTGCACTCAAGGTGCCCAGACTAGCTCCCTGTCCCAAGACTGGGTGGCTTCCCAGTCACTAAATCCTTGAATGTCACCATGCTTGCTCGCTGCTCCCAGGAGACTCCTCTGTGCCTGCAGCAGGACACAGGGCCTGACAAGGTCCAGTCTGGCCTCTGAAAGCCTGTGTTGGAGGGCGGGGGTGTGCTTGCCAGTGTTACACAGACTGTGACCTTCCCTCTGCGTTATCTGTGACAGAGCTCAGGATTTCTGGGTAGAAGTACTTGGGGAGAAAAATTTCTCCTCCTCATTCTTTTTCCAGTAAGAGACAATTTATAGTGGGAGTAGAGAGCCCCTGTGCCCCACGGCCCCTCTTCTGCTCTTCCTCCTGGTGTCCAGCTCTGGGGCAGCCCTGTGGAAGCTGCCCTGCGTTCTGCATCCAACCTGGAACCACCCGCACTCCTTGGTTTCCCTCTTCACTCACAGATCTTGGAAGTTAAGAAGCAGAAGACATCATGCTGGTACTGTAGATACCTGAGGAACATACAGAGTGTGCCTTTCATGTCAAGGTAACCTTTCACTGAGCAGAATTCTTCAGCATTGTAACTAAATCCTCATACAATGTTAACTGATGTGATACACTATTCCAGCAACTCATAAATAAGGGCAGCACCTGTTGCATTCAGGCACCTCATTCAACCAAGCAGGGATGAGGATGGGCTGGGGTCTCTGCCCTGCTCCATCCAGGACCCGCTGGCAGCACACCTGCCCTGCTGTTGGTGCCTGCTGTGGCGGCAAGGATTGCATGCGGGGAAGTAGCTGCTCTCACTTCAGTGGCACTGCAGTCAGCAGTAGCAGTGCAGTCAATTCCTCATAGTAATATCGCCCTAATAACAACTGAAAATATGTTTTATGGCAGATGTTGATAACTAAATGCTTATCCCATATATAAGTATTCAAATAATTGGAAATTCTTATAGCCTGGATCCAGTCGAGATCACCAAAGGATACCTTGATATTGAAGGTTAAAATCAATAGAGTGTATTTTGATTATTTTTCAGATGTCTGTTCTATGTCTAATATAGTATATTTGTGTTGTGGGCTCTCATTCCTGTAACTCTGAGGTCCCCGTTTCTTGAATGAATGAGGAGATAAGCAATTGAATTTGAAAGATACTTTATGCAACAGAAAAGCAATTTGGTTTCTGGTTATCAAAGGCCAAGAAGCAAACTAGCAATTGAATCCTAGGTGTTTATAACTCTTAGGTTGCCAGTCTGCCTTGCACCTCTGAGGAGCTCCAATTCTGGTCGTGCTTCCAGGGACTTGTGCTTGACTGACTGGCTGTTCCCTAGCAGCAAGCTGCTGAGGCATCAAGGTGGCTCTTTGCATTGTTGGAAATTGTTCAGGATGTCTTCCTCACTGTTAGGATTTCCCACTTGATTTTTGCTGTAAGAAGTCATTAAGAGGAATGGAGGGGATGTCTAGGACCCACTGTGCCTCTCGAGGCAGAGCAGTATGGTTCAAGCTAGTGCCAGGCAATCAGTAGTGATGTCCTTGTTTTGAGGTCTCTTGAGCTTCGCTGTGGTGGCTTTCCTTTGCCATGGCTCCTCTGGCTGCCTGGGCTGGGACAGGACCAGAGGAGTCATCAGCTATTGCTGTCATTTGTATAGCGTCACAAAGTCATGGGCAAAGTCCGTGGCAGCTCATGAAAATGACCGTGTCTGGATTTGGCAGAGATGCTGTATTTATGCCCGTAGCATTTTAATGACTTCATAGATTTGGGAGATGTGAACAAAATAACGGGCTAAAACGTTGTGTGGGAAGCTGTGGTTGAGAGTCAGTTTGTCTGCCTGGCTTTGTGTCTGCATTTGCAATGATGTAACTCAGTTGTGGTCTTCAGTAGCATTTTCCTTCTGAGAAAGTTGTGATTAACTGTCATTATTAATTGACTATACCTAAAATGTAATTATATGTGTTTCATACCTTAGGAGTAACTTTTTATTAAAAAAAAAAAAAATCTGAATCTGAGGAAGTCCTAAAAGTAGCAGGCAGCTGGGTATGCAGATGTTTGTGGTGAGTATAACAAGGGAAGCAATAACAGGAAAGTCTTTTAAAGAGGGGTTGATCTGAGAAAAAAATAACACAATTTTCAGCAGTATAGCTTCACTTTGGTAGTGGCCAGGAGCAAAATAATATCATGCTTAGGAACCTGAGCACTTTCTATCTGTCCTTTGCACGCAGACTGCGCTGAGGGTGTTTTGAAGGCAATATCCAGTGAGGGTGGCTGAAGCCTGACAGCTGGCAGGGTCTAGTGCTGTGCCCTGGTTGTGTCCATTGTGCCAATGAAGGGACATTGCTGGCTTGAAGTTTTAAACCTTTTATTCTTTTTTAAGTGAAAGCCAAAATTAGGGCAAACACATTTTTCTTCATTTTGAGTCTGCAACAGCATTTCCTAAAGTCTATATTATTATCAGTAGTTATTTCTTGACTGCAAAATTATAAAAACAGAAAGCAAAATAAGAATTGAAACTAATTATAAGAAGCAGAATGATACTAGATTTGTGACCTTTTTTTAACAGGATTGAAAAAATAATTCTCTCATGAACTGGGTGTTCTCAGTAAAAGGCGGTGTTGCACATCAGCTTCTCTTTTAATTAAAGAATAACTTTCAAAGAGATAGTAACAAGTAACTACTCACTTCTCTTTTATCCACCATCACTAAAAATTATGTGTAAATGAAAAATTTTTAACACAAGTCAACACTACCCAGCCACGCTCAGTCACACTCGAGATTCCTGTTTGAATAAGATAAATAATAAACTGTTCTCTAGTTCCTTCTTAAAGTACTCCTTAGGAAAATACAGAGAGAAAAGTAGAAATTAAAATTCTAGAAATATATCGCAGTGCATAAGCACAGGTTTGAAATTGAGATCTGCAGAGTCAATGGAAGCTGTGCATGTTGTGTGTGAATTGCATGTCAGAGATTTCTGTGACAGGTTCTGTTTGATGGTTTTGTGTATTTCATTATGTTATTACTGCTTCTTTCTGGTCATCTGGTTTCTAGTGGATACTAGAAAAATGTAAGTACAATAATATATGCCAAATGTAGTGGCTGTTATGAAAATAGCCAATTTCTAGATCTAGTTATGACTATTATTTTTACAGATGCTGTTAATATGCAAAGGCACAGGAACTGGAGTTGTGTCAGAGAGCTCTGTAGTGAACTATGGAGCTGTAGGAGAGGGAAGGGTAATGCTGGAGCAGGTCTTACATAGGTGCAGGTTCCTTTTTGCGAAACGATATTTACTGGCATTGCTTCAGCTTATAGCTCTGAACTAGTTAATGGGGCACATTCCCTCAGTGCTCTGCAGCAAAGGTTTTGGGTATTTTTCAAAGAAAATGAATGCACTTTGCTTATCCTTTGTCAATGGTAGTTACAAATAGAACTACAATTTCAAGTAATAGCTATAAGCCATTACTCTAATGGTTTGACAAATACCTGTGAGGATAGACTGCAATATTTCATCTGAGAAAGGACTGAATATTAAATAAATGTAACCTCCCTTTGGGTCCTGCTTTAACCTCCTACTGGTTTTGGAAGGTGAATTTAAGAGCTGAAAGCATTTTAGATTAAATGTTAGGGGAGAGGTTCAGTAAGATTTAGATAAAAGATTATCGCTTTGTGCTCATAACAATCCTTTTCCTCTTTCCATTATCACTTCAAACACATCATTGCAAGGTGCAGAATTTAACTTGAGTCAGGTATACAGTTGGCCTGTACTGATCATCTAATAGCTAATGGGTAGTGGACTAGTATATTGATTATTAATCATATTGTTTATCGCATTTATTTTTTTTTCATACTTCTAGTATGTTGGAATGAGAATTGGGATTTCTCTATTAACTCAATAGGCTGAACTTCTGAATGTAATCCTTGAGGTCAGTACCCCAGAGAGGAAGTTCTCAAGTCATGACCTATTTTGCTTTGGAAGTTAAAAAAAATTTTGTTAAAAATATTTAACTCAAGACTTAATGAAAGACACAAATACCAGCAGAGCAAGAGACTACCTAATCCAAAAGAAATGTTTCCTAGAAGTTCTTCTTTTTTTTTTTTTTTATGGAAAAATACTTTTGACATTAATTGATTTGAGCTGAAGGTAATGAGATAATGCCAGTGTGAAATATTTGTGTCCATTGTGAGAAGTAAAAATGAATTGCTGATTATAGTAAGAGGTTTGTTTGTTTGTTTGTTTTTTTTAGATGGCAGTGATATATCATGGAAATACTTATCTACATATGAAGAGAGACTTTAGAATGATTTCAGATCATTTTAGTACAAATGATAGCAAAACTGCTGTTGGAATATCAAGCTCTTTAATTATAAGGTGGAAAAGAGAAAATATTGTAAGCTACATGTAGTGTCTGTTTACATTCTATATTTTTTTTTTTTTTTTGACGAGAGAAAGCTACTTTGAAAGGATTTAATTATTCAGGTTGTAATTATTATAGTTGACAACCAATCAAAAGGCAATTTGTCTTTCTGGAAAAATCCTGGTTATCAATTATGTCGTACAGAACAATTTAAAAATATTTTAAAGTTGTTCAGGTGCCTTTATTGCAAGCAGAATTCAATAAGTAGTGAAATAAACTGATAAACCAAATTGATAAGCAAATATCTCCCACTAAAACTAAATTGTTACTGTCAAAATGCCTGATCATTTTCTAAAACCTGGCTTGCACCTGTGGCATCTCTTATGGGTTAGTTGTAACAAATGGATTTAGTGAGCAACTAACAAACAAATTACCCCTTGTCTCTGGGTGAGGGATGAATAGCTATAGAGAAGCATCAGGATTTTTTTCCCTGTTGAACTATCCTGGATTGAGCAGGTAGCCAGCTTGCTCTGCAGATGGATCAGTAGTCAGAACAGTATGGTTCTGGTGCCCAGTGGGTTTTTGTTTTTGAGTTGAGCCAGAAGCCAATCTTTTGTAAAAAAAGAAAGCAATAATGAGTCATTCACAGATGTCTCAAACACACTTAGAAGCTAAATGCCTTCCTACTGTAGCAATAATAACATAACATTAAGAGGTGAAGGCCATCAACTCAGTCAGATGGAATAAAAAAAGTATCTCATGCTTTCTTTTTCTTTTCCCTTAAGTATTATTTATTACTTTGCGGTAGCAACCATGATGGGCTAAATGCTTTTTTGCAGTCATAATATTCTGGTCTCAGCAAGGAGTACATAATTTGACAGATGGATGTTGCTGAGGAAGGAGTGCAGAATGCAGGCAGGGTTGTGCTGATGAGGTGACGAATATTAGTTAAATGGATACAGTGTGATCAGGAATGATTTCATATAGCCTGACCTTGTCCATTCAGTGTTTTTCCTTTGTTCTTCTGATCTGCTTTGTTTCAATCACTTGTGTTCAACACTAAGTGATACAGCCTCATAGGGCTGCTCTGTATGTGCATCTTCCCATTAGCTGTGACCAAGGCAATGAGATTCTAGCAAGGCTGCAGATGAAGCTTCCACCATGGCAGCAGCCCCTGCACTGCTAGTGGACGATGCAACTTTTGGGTAGGGAAGGAGCTGTTAGAAAAGAATGACGATTGCTCAGATGCAACTGGTGCCAGCTGATGTTGTAGTGTCTTGCAATGAGGTGCTCCTGTATCAGGGGCATGTTCAGGGGTGGGAAAATCAGACATTGCAGTGGGAGCGTGGTTGATTTTCAGAGATATACTGGACAAGTTTGTAAGGGACAAAGAAGAGCACAGTATAAGAAGAAAGGGAGTCCTCTCAGAACACCTGCAATGCCAGTTAAGAAGCAATAAGAAGAGATGGAGGAAAGGAAAAACTTGTAAGCTCTGTCCCATCCCACCAGTTATGAGGCCTGTAACATAAGATGAGGGAATTTGCCTGGTGTGAAATGGTAACTTTGGAAAAAAAGGCCTGGTGGAAGGAGGGTAATCGGTGCTTCCAGGCTGTATCAGCCTTACAGGAAAGATGGGAGTGGCTCTGCAGAGGAAATATTTTATAAAGTACAACAGCATAAAAAATATTATGGGAGAAGTGCAGATCTGTAGAACCACGGTGGGCAGAAATCTGGTGCTCTGAAAAAAAAATGTAGTGCTAAGATTGTGTTACCAGCCCCCTGCTCAGACCTGTAATAGTGCTCAGGAAATGTGAAATGAGAATAGAGAAGCTGCAAATTCAGCACAGACAGCAACAGTGTGACATTTCAACAGGGGCTGTGTAGAGACTGGATCAGTGCCTCATCATGATGGGAAAAAGAGAGGATGCATCCAGACATGCAAAGTGACTGCTTCCCAGAACACCTGGTGCATCCAGAAACATGTTATTCTGGATGTGATCCAGAGGCAGTCCACTGGAGCTGCTTGGTAATTAGTGAGCATCATAAGATTAGGTCGAGCTCTATAGCTGAAGAGAGCAGAATAAACATATGCAGCATGTGGTCATTTGATTTTAAGGATAGGATCTGCAGAACAGTGAGACAATTGGACAACAAATCCTTAAAGAATTAGTCTAGAAAGCCTGTAAGCACCCTGCAGGCTATTAACAATACACTTATTAGGACAAAGTTATCAGAAGCCCCCAAATATGTATCAAAATAAAAAAAGAACACAAAATCATCCTCAAGGGAGGGTACAGTACCAAAATGGCCAGCTGCTGGAAATGGTAAAACTGGCTCAGATGAGCAGAAGAGGAAAGTCCTTAAAACATGGCAGGTCAAACACAAACAGGAAGTTAAGAATCTCGTAAAGACTTAGAAAAGTGCCTTGCAAAGGATGCTGAAGCTGTTGGCAAAAAGTTCCTTATTATATCAAACTCAGGAAATCAGTGGGACCACTTGATAACAGCAGAGTAAATGGGGGCATGCAGAGAAAAGGCTGGGGCAGAGATGCTTAATTACTTCTCTGTGTTGGTCTTTGCTGTTGAGGATGCTGGAGGGATCTTTCATACAAGTTTCTTGTTATGTGTGTGATGGTGGTGGTGTGGGGTTTTTTATTGTGTTTTGCTGTTGTTTGTTTTCAGCAGGTGGGTCAGAGAAACTGAATGAGCCTGGAGTGTCTATCCTGGAGCTGTGCTGCTGCTGCTCCACTGCTGCATTCAGGGAACTGGTGGGTTGTCAATATAAGTCCTGTCCATAAAATTGTTTCTAGAGGATGACCTGGGAGTTACTGACCAGTGTTTCTGATCTCCATACTTAGTGAGTTGATTGCATCATTTTTAAAGAATAACACTATTCAACACAATGCTAATCATATGTGCAAGGTGCTGTGTAGTCCCTGGTATCAATACAGGCTGGGGGATGAAGAGATTTAGAGCAGCCCTATGGATTTGGATTTGGGGTGCCGGTGTATGAAAAACTGGACACAAGCCAGCAATGTTTGCTTGCCAGCTCTGTGAGGTGCTCCCTGGATGTTGCAGCCCTTGCCCTTGAGTGACAGAACTGGTCTGTACCAAAGGGGAGGCCCACAGAGGATTTTATTTGCAAACATAACAGTGATATTATCACCATATGTTTTTGAGGCTTTTGAAGTTTAGGAAGGGAACAGAGCATAAAGTGGGAATGAGAATACCAAAGTAGGTCTCTAGTTTGTCTTTTTGTCCTCTGGACATACGTTAACCAACTAACAAATGGAGAAACAAAATGAAAGTTTGTGCTCCTGGGCCTACAAATTTGAGAGAAGTACACCTCCTACTAGTTTCTTCCTAAAATGACCTTTTTAAAAAAACGAAACCAAAAACCAACTAACATTATTGTAGCTAATTTTATGTTCTTTTCGGAAATCAAACTGTTGCTAATGAAAGTAGCTATTTGTGTTGATTCATTGGGACTATGCTGCACAGGGTGCATAAACTTAATTGCAGAAATATTGCTACACAAATACTATTAAATATTGACCACAAATATATGAGTTTATAGCTAGAAAGAGTGCTTTTCATTCACTTTTGTTGAAGTAATTTTCTACCCTTTTCTCCCTTAGGCAGTGATGTGATTTGTTTATAACATTATGTATGAGTCCCAAAGCCACAAGATTGAACAGATAGTTAAAGCAGAATTGACATTTACTAGTTATAAGTTCAATACAGAGAATGCTGTTTCTTTTATTAATATGAGTTCCTGTAAAACTCCTAGGCAAATCACCAATAGTAAGTCTATAATCTTCTATGGCTATTAGAATAGGCTTTTCTCTGGAAAAATAAGTATAAATAGATAGATTTTTTTAAAAAACTTTTTTTTTCTTCCCTCCAGCCTGTGTCTGGCTGATTTGCCCGATTTTGAAATGTGAGGATACCCATGGACCTGGTTTCTTTATAACTGCAGCTGCATAACTCTATTTGTCGTGCATAAGTCTTCCTTTCATGTGATAGAAGTCAAAATCTAGACTCTTTTAAAAGTGGAATAGAAGTTTTATTTTTAAAAGCAAAAGCAAATCAACCAAAACCAAATACTGAAACGTTTTAAATGAAGTTGACTCTCCTTAAAAAATATATTAATTTTCCTCTCTTAAGAGCTTTTGTAAAAAGGTACAATATATGGAAAATTAGGCTAGATAGATTCTGAATGCTTATTGAACCTTTTTATTATCTCTGATGTTCCAGAGAACTTGTGTCAAGCATCTAATGTTGCACTTTGATTATGGTTGGTAGGAGGCCAAACCCATGTGTTAGCCAGGACAGGCAGTGCCGGGGTGATGTGTATGATGGCTGCGTTGCTGTCAGATCTGCCTGGTATCTTTGAGGCTCTTTGCAAGATACTTCGTAAAACAGACTGTAAATAGAGAATATTAGAATTATTTCAGACATTTTCCTGGGTGTCCAATAGCCTTACAGTCATCAAAATGAGTAATAGGTTTTGAAAGAAAATAATTAATATCCATAAGTTCAGAAATTACTCTATTAATGGATGTTCTCATCAATTAAACTTAATGGACTGAAAAGTGTTATTGATTGCTTTGATGTTTTATCTAAACACACAAAAAAAGGAAAGGAAAAAAGTGATTTGTCTAATTTTATTTGGTAACTATTTTCATGCCCATCTATAATGTGTAGAATGTTAAATGAAAGCTATATCAGTATTTTTTTTTTTCTCCATGAATCTAGTCATGTAGTATGGCATGAGTGGGTCTGGTTCCTCTGTGCAGGAAAGCCTTATGAGATCATTGTAGAGAAGTTTTATTATTCATTGAGCTATAAAGTTTCTGCTGCTGCCCAGCTGAGGGGAGCTTGCACACATCTTGTGTACAATTACAGTTGGTTTATTAAATTAGAGATCTGTGTGAGCTGAAGACTAAGTATGGTATTATATGTACTTATTACCTATATGAGTTACTTTGACTTCATTATTTACTTGCTAGACTTTATCCTTCTTTTACAGGCATTGGGTTATTCCTATTCTTTTTCCTTCTCTTTCTCTTTCCTTTTTGCAATTTAGTTAAGTGAACCAATTATAAAGTGGATTTGGGTAGTGGTAGATAAAATGACTTTGTGATACGTCTGCTTCTTGTGTTTGGTCACATGTGTCACATGAGTCTAGAGACAGGCAAAAGCATGAGCTTCAGTGACTTAAATTTATCCAGTTCCTAACTTCTGGTCCAGAGAGCTCATCAAGGTGGTTTGTCATCTTGTGCACAGGATTGCAAAGTTACTTGTAGGACAGTTGTGATTAAAGCTACAAGAGGTATTTGTAAGCCAGATTTAAACGTCAAGGTATTTGTGTGAAGACACGTTTGGTAAGTGCTGAATCTGGTACTTCATCTATGGTAGTTTAGTGATTCATTATCTGCCTTTTTCTCACCTTTTACTTTTCACCATGTCACTGTCTCAAGCTATTGGTTCCTTCATGTGCAAGAGCATGCCAGAGGTTGCATTTTGATGTTATACATTACATTTTTATGAGCATTTATAATTGGGTGGTATTTTTCACATAATCCTTTGTAAATTTCAATTAAAAAATCCTTTCATCAGTTTTAGTTATCTGATTCTTTGCTTTCACATTTTTTTTTCCTGGTTCCTACTGCTATTGTTATGTACTTGGCAGAGATGGAAGGAAGGTGACCATTTACTCTAATTCATAATTTAGAAACTCATTCTGGGACATAAGAAACAGGCAGTTGATTTCCTGGTTTAACTGCACGACCCTGAAGACTACCTCTCTCTTTAAGGAAATGATTAATATGATTAAAATCATGTGGTTTAGACTTTCAGGGGGTTCTTTTTGTTGAAGTTTTTTTTTTGTTGTTTTCTTGTTTGTTTGTTTCAATTCCTATGTGCGTTTGGGAATATAGAAGAGAAAGTTAGGAATATTAATTAATTTGGCTGCCTCTTAATTAGTGAATTTGAGAAGTACTTGACAGAGTTTTCTCCTGTATCTATGTAGAGATTGGGCTATTTGGGGAAGGGGCTCTACCAAATGATAACTTATGTTTGACATGTGCTCCTGTTATGCCATCCATGTGAGAACTAAATTTCTAGGTATTTCATCACCATCAATTTCCCTATACTTGCCCATCTGCTATAAAAATCTCTTCCATCCCCTGAAAGGAGACCAAAGTTGAGCAATCCAAACCCCAGCTCTGCTGTGCTGTGATCACGGGGAGGCAGCTGCTGAGCTAAGCCAGAGAGTGCTCAAGTTCTCCCTACCAGGAAGCACAGGAACTCACAAGAATCACTGAGTGACATCTGCTCAGTAATTTCTGCCATTTCTCGTTCCTAAATGCAATGCTGCCTGTTATTATCACTTTCTTTTGAGCAGTGATCCCATGCCATTGTGGTTGTGAATAGTGCCTGGCCCCTGCTCAGTCTTTGAAAAGAGCTGCTTTAAAAATGATACCTGTTCATTGCATTCATCTTTGATTACAGTGAGTGACCTTGCTTATACCCCCTCTTCTTACAGTTTATTTTCAAAAATCTTTTGATCTTCATTGGTGCATTTGGTGGAGGAATGCTAGTCTGCAGACCCACATGTAAGATATATCAATTGACCGATGAAGATACGGAGCAAGACTAGTGCTAGCTTGTATTTTATTTCAGAGTTAATTGATAACCCTCAAGAGTGTACAGCCTGGAAAGGCTTAACTGAGCGGTAGTAACTGTAGCCAGTGTTTGTCCTTACGCCTTCTGTCCCTGCTCCCTCCCCCATATTATGCTTGAGACTGATTTCTCTTTCCCAGGCTGCTGGTTGGAGACAGGATTGGTTGGATTTGTTCTGTGATGACATGAAAAATAATGCTCACTTGTTTTCCAACTTTAGAGGAGAGGTAGCAAAACAGTGGAGATGGACTGTGACTCTCTTATCCCTTCGTATAGATCAGCAGGGGGTTCACTCTTTTCATAGAAATGGACAAACAGGAAACATTTTAAACATTGGAAGCAAGATTCAAGGAAATTGTTGTTTACATGCAGGCCACTGGAAAAAGGAATAAAAAGGGAGGAAGGTTATGAGTACACATCTGTGTAGATCTTTACTCAGTATTAATTTGTCAATGAGCTGTGGAGATAAGAGTAAACTTTACTGTAGCTGGCAAAAGTTGGTGTATCATATATATAGTGTAAACACAGAACTGAAGTGATATCATACTTCTCTCTTAAGGAATACAATTTTATTTTAATAGAAACTGTGTCTGTATATGTTTTATGTTAATGAGATGATTAAAATCTGTGTTAAAGTTGCATACTGAAGTTCACTTTAAAAATTTTGACAATTAACACAGGAAAAAGCAAAATTAGCTTCTGGTAAGATAGTGAGGTAGTTTTTGCATTAAAATATGCATCAGTCCTGGTTAACTTCCTGTGCTTTTAGAAGTTAAGACATTGGAATGTTAAGATTTGCACTAACTTGCTGTTGTTACTCAGGATTAAATCATGGAAGGATTTTTACTACTTTGATCATTACTGTTGCCTTTTCCTAAGCATTTTCATTACACAGCATGTGCTAGTTACAAATCTGGGAGTCCGGATCAGAAGGCAAAACACGACTACCTCCACTGTGGATGATGAGTGTAAATGGCTTAAAGGCACCTCACATGCTCAATAAGAACCAAGTGCAAAATATTTAATCTTTTGTAAACTTTTTTCCTTTTTTAATTGTCATCCAAGTTTAATGAGGAGATACAGAACTCTCTCATCACTACCAAATAATAACTGTTTGACCTTTGGTTGAAAGAATTGGATATTAAAAGGCCATAAAAAGGTGAAATAACAGAAGAATCTTGCTCATTAGAATAAGTGAAGTTTATTGATATCCATTTATTTATTGGAATTAAGTAGCCTTTCCTTCTCTTTAGGTTCATTAATATTCCCATGTTTATGTGACTTCAAACTTTTTTCATTGTAGTTTCAGTTTCTTCTATTAACCTTTTTAACTTTGCCATAGACATGAAGGGTATAGAGCTGTAATGTTTATTGCTTTTACTATTTCTTAAGCACTGACACCGTATTTAGATGATTCACTCTTCTCAGTGCTACAGGGACAGACTTTGACTTTCCAGGAATTGTTTTCTGTCAGTAGTTAAGTGCCTTTTGGATCTGGTTATTCACTTTTATTTGGATACATTTAGTCAGAAATAAAACTGTGAACAAATGACTGAAATTTAATCTTTGGAAATGTGGTTTCACTCTTTAGTCCTTCGAAAATTGTTCTGAAAACCATCTGGTATACTTAAATTCACATTAATGTGGTTGCTTTAGAATGAGTGTTTTCTGTTAAGGCTGTCTCTGAAACAGATAGTAGTCTTCTTACAGATGATCTTGTTGAAACTCTTCACATTGCACCACTGATTATTTGGAGTGTAGGCACTAAGGCACATACTGACGATTTTAACAACTCCTAATGCAGTACTGATTCCAGAAATTTAATGAAACTACATAATACATTTTTTTTCAAGCTGCTTCCATCTATTATAATATCTATATTCATAAAAAAACCTTCATGATGCAGCAGATACTTTTTCTTAGGAGTTTCTCCCTATTCAAAAGTCTGAATCAAAACCAGCTTGTCATATTGACTAAGAGATAAATTTGATGTTGCCTGGTCCATCTCCCTATACAGACACATTTTGACACAGTGTATTTGAGTGCTAATAATGACATTAGAAGATGTTGGAAAGAGATCTAATTTGGCATGCAGAAGTGACTTTGCTGTCATCTCGTATTTTCTGCACAATTGACAGCAGATACTTGGGGCTGAATTTTTCTTTCAGGTCAGATTTCCAAGGCATGAGGCTGTCTGTTAGAAACAGATAAGACTAAAACCAATACCGAAGTACTTGTTGGAAGTGTCAGCAGTGCTGATGATTCAAAAAGGGTGCTTCAGTTTTCTGTTTATGATATGACACAACAACATGTATTTCACTAGCAATAAAATCCAGCCAACAACCTCATGCCAGTTTTTGAAATTTCTTACTGGGCAAATTTTTTAAGAGTAGTCTGATCTGGGAAGACTACATTTTTTTTCACATAATGTATCTATTTTGTCACACTCTCTAGCCAGTACAGTTTAAAAATTTTTAAAGAAATCAAAATAGGTATAAATGCCCTCATGATCCACAATGGGAGGTTACATTTCAAGCTTTCATTATCAGATAAATAAAACGTATACCCATACCTCATTTTTAGTGTAAAGGGCATTCAGAGTATGAAAACATTAACTGAGGTAAAACCAAAACAATATCCTTTAAATATTTCTATAGATATTTCATATACAGTTGGTTCTCAAACAGCCCATTTCATATCCCACCTCTTCCTTTCAGCAAACCTGCTAGGCTACTTCTAAGTTTCTGTTGGTGGATGCTACTATCAAAACTAGCCCTGCAAAACTCTGCTCAAAGAACACCTGTAAAGAACAATTTCTACTTAATCTGCTTCTACACAGGTACCCCAAGAGCTGTGGTGAAGAATTGTGCTGTGATGGTCTAAGGCCTCCTTTTCTGAAGCTTCTGAATGCTGAGGAATATCAGGGCTCTACCAGCCTGTCAGTGCCATTTCTGATTAAAATTGTTTTCTTTTTGCTCATGTTTTTTGCCTTCTCTTTCTTAAGCAGGTTTAATTTTCCAAAGTCATAGCATTAGCCTGACAGCATGGGTTTTATAATGAAAGTTGTTACCTATTCTTGTATGCAGAGGAAGAGTGAGCTAGACTGAATATTTTTGAAATTAGTTTTTTTTAATGGCATGAGAGTCATTAGTGAGTATAAAAAAAGTCCAAGTACTGTTTTAACCAAAAAAACAGTATGTCTGGCCTTGTATCAGCTGTCTGGGAAAAGATGATAAATAAGAAAGAACAAAGAATGGTTCAAGAGTGTAGGGTTACTTCTCTGGTAGATGTTACAAGATCCCCCCATAAAGACTTGCTGAGAACTTCCTCAACCAGAAGGACATGTTTACATGTAACATCTTTTAAGAAAATTTTCTCCAGACAATTTCCCATCTTAGGTAAATCTTTATCACATAACTCCCCTTACAGTCAGTTCTCTCAGTTTAATTATACAATGGATGAAGCACCATCTTTCGATATTAACAGCTTCTTTCTTTGACCTTTGTTCTTGTGCTGGAAGAGATAGTGAGCAGTGACTTGCAACTCACTGTCTCTGTCACCTGTCATTGTATACTTGTCATTCATAACCTCTGTTGTCTTTGCCCAGGCTGAGGCATTGTGATCTATCTCATCATCTTGCAGGCAGAATTTGTTTCCTACCTTTTACCTTTCCTCATACACCTTCTAGTTGAAGTATGAGGCGAAGTGGAACTGCACAAAAGCATTCAAGTAGTCAGTATTATATTTTTATGCATATGTGCTAAGATTTTCTGTTTTCTGCTCCTTTCCTAATAATTTCCAACCTGTCTTTTTGATGGCTACAGAAATTTTGAAGTAGTCCTGAAATTTTGACAGTTCCGTATTTGACAGTTCAGTTATTCAGGATAACCCCAAAGCCTCTATCCTTATTGATGAAGATCAACCCAGACCACATATGTCTTTCTCTCTCTCTCTCTCTCTCTCTGTGTATATATATATATATATATATTTGGAAAATTCTTTCCTTCTTCCCACCTCTCCTGCTCCACATAAATCACTTCATACTTTTATTTTTAATTTAATCTAGTTTTGTAGCACCCAGTTACTTTGTTCTGTAAATGTCTTTTGCAGTGTTTCCTTGTTTCTAGATTATTTGGAGTTGTAAGGAAAGGAATATTTCCATTAAGCGCATTCACATCCCTATTCATTCTATTTTCAGATTGTTCATGAAACTTCTGTGTTTCACAAGCCTGAGCACACATCCCTGTAAAGGCCATCCAAGTGCAATCTCTAAGTTGTCCTTCATCCCTGAAACAAAAACAGAAGCACCCGTTTGTTTGCCTCTGTCAGATGCCTCCTAAAAAGCTGGCTTGTAAATCAAGTTTGCAACATCATCAGAATTTGGAGAAAGCATGTGTTTAAATTGCACTGGGATGTCAGGTGTAAACTATGCCTAACAGTGTAAGGACCCTGCAGGAAGACAGTTGGAGGGGTAGTTGCACACTGAAAGATGCTGTAGGTACAGGGTTGTGCTCTGGCAATACGGCAAGAAGTCTCTCAGCTAAAGGACATGTTTTAATTTGGTGCAAGAGAATAATTTCACAACTTGGTCTTGTGACTACAATCTGAAGAGTGACCAGCTGTGCAGTGGGCCAGATGCTGTTGGTGTTAGTTCAGTCTCTATTACTTGAGGAGTTCATTGTGTGAAAATACATCTTTGTTCTCTGGAAAAACATGCTACTTTGAACTTCCCTATCCCTGCTTATTGCCCTAATTAATTTTGATAGTTTCATATCAATCTCAGTTCTTTATTAAAATTTCTAATGAAAATATTCAAAAGTAATTTTGAAACATTTGGAGTGGAGTGGTGTTTTGGCCACTTATTTGAAAGTATGTTCCCAATAATACAAGAATACTTACATTTATTTTTAATCAGAGTGAGGAAGAAGTGGGAACATACAAGAGCTATGGCCTAATCTACTAAACTTTGTTTCTCAGTTCTTTCCCTGCCAGATCAGGCTTTGAAAATAGTGAAACTATTTTGAGATTTTTAATAAACAGTCCAGGAAATTGGAAGTTTTCATTTTGACAGTTTCAAGATGAAATATTTTAACTTTAATATAAAAAATGGTTTTTCATCTTTAAGGATCTTTTTAAAGACAAAAAGCAGTCTCTTGTGGAGATGACTATCTTGATCATGGGTGATGTCCTTTTGGATTATCAGTGCAAGCAAAGGTTCTTGGCTACTGCTGAAGATACATTTGCTCTGTACAAAAAGAGAGATCTTCTGGTTTGGAGCTGTAATAAAATATGTTTCAGAATCACCTAATAGTGAAGAAATAACAGGAAAAACTTAAAAGTATCTGGATTATGTCTTCCTCAAGTTGCTGACCACACAAGGAGTAGAGCATCTTTCCCAGCAGGAAGAACGGGAGGACTTGCCCCTCTGTGCTTGTCAGCAGATCTCAACCCCAGATTAAAGCAAACCTGACTGATGATGGTTTTCGAATATGAGACCTGAAGCTAGCTTATGCATAATATAAATATTAATTTTTACCCATATTTAAGTGTTTTGAGCTTTCTTTTGGAAAAAAAAGCATTTCTGTAATAAGTTGTGAACTAAGGATGCCATGGATAGTAGCGGATTTAGAACCTGATACATGAGCAATTCACTATGTGAGCATCTAGTAAAATAGAAAAAAGACAGGAAGTAAATATTTATCCTTTAGCTCTAAAAATATATTATGAGAGCAGTGAAGTGTGTTTTTCACTAGGCCAGTATTTTGAGCTGGTAAATGATTATCACCTACTAAAATGGCACCAACAGATCAAAGATGAAAAAGCTAATGCCATGCTGGGTTATCATTTTAACATCCTATAAATTCCAGATATTTTATTAGAGAAGAAAACATAAGCATGTTGAATATTTTTTCATTTGATGAGTAAGGAATAAAAATAGTTGAGAAACAGTTTTCTCATAACCATGGAGTATGTGACCAGGCTACTCCCTGAAGAGTTAAAATGAAGTGCAGAGGGTATGGTGGAGGTGATGACATAATAAATTGTGAGAATGCATTCTTTTAGTGTATTTTTGTTTGTAATAAAACTTATTTTCTTTTGCAAGCATGTATTTTCAGGCTTTTTTTGCTACTGTTATGTTGCTTATAGTAAATTTTGCACCATGCTGTGCAAGGCAAGTAACACAACAGCCAATGATCAGACTTGAAGTAAAAATAAAATACTAATAACTATTTATACGACTGTGGTGAGCTGAGGCTACCCCTGTCTGTGTTCAGGCTGATCCCAGTCAAGCTCTGAGAGTCTTCAGACAGAATAGCCAGTTCCAAAACCTGTTTTTTCAGCATGCGGAGGAGCAACCTCCTAATTGAACCAGTTGCTGAAAGTGGCTTGCCCTTGCCTGGGATCTGACTTGTCATCAACTGAGCATCCCACCTTACCTCCCTTTTCCTCACCTGTAACTGCAAATTGGAATCACTGCTCTGCTGCTGCTACTCGGGAAGCCAGGTGGCCTCTTTACTCCTTCCTGGGTTGCCTCTTACCAACTAAATAGCCGAACTTAACAGCGATGGATGGTGCCAGTACTCCACTGCCAAGTTCCATCTCCCATGGTTCTTGATCAAGGTTAGTCTTCTGCCTGTCATTGCAGCAGTTGCCTTGTTAAGTGGAGGGAAAATGTCACAGTTCTTACTTTGCTTTTAGCTGTGGTTCTTTTTTCCCCTTTTCTTCCATTTCCCCTTTCCCTCAGTTTCTGTGGGCAGTCAAAACCAATATAATATGCTATGTTTATCCAGTTGTGTGGGAATGTATTTTAGAGTTGAGTATATGTCCTTGAAAAAGGGCTCTCCTCTGCTTTCTGTGAAGTTAAACTAAAGAAGTCTCTTAATGTATGTGAAGCATGAGTGTAGATGATTTTATTTTATTTCTGATTATATTCACTTTGTGATCAATCCTGCATTTAAGGTGCTTGTTGCAATGTCTTAGCTTTTCTCAAGGAATCTGTAACACTCATCTTTTCCCAAGAGAGGTGTTGGAGGACATGATTTTTCTGCTAAAATGTGTTTGGTTTCATCCCAGTGGTCCCTAGAACTCCTTAGGTTGCTACTGGGTTGTAGTGTCTGGGGAAGAGAAGGCTGTAAGAAGAAAGGGAGGAACTAGACCATTTTTTTGGGGCAGTGATCCTCAAAATGAGGGTCATGTCAGCTCCCTGACAAGTCCTGGGATAAGTCTATTCCCACAGCAGGATAGCTGGGTAAAACTTGTTCACGCATGGCCCCACTTACTCCCTCCCTCTTCTACCTCAGAATGGGACGTGCCCAGGTGCTAAACATCCCGTGTGCCTCCAGCACCTGACATAGAGGGTGGAAACCAGCTGGGTTAGGCGCTGCCTTTCCCCTTGGGAGCTGGAGTTACTGCCCATGTTCTGCAAGAGTGGACCGCCTTGGATGCATCCCCTCTGCTCTCTCTTCCCTCTCCTTTGTTTCTGCATATTCCATGCATGTATGTGGGATCTGCTGGGGAGGGTTGAGGGGTCTGAGCACTGCTTTTGTGAAGGATGTGTTGAAAAGTTGTGACAAAGCTGTGTCATCTGCATATTCCTGTGTAAACTTTGAAAGTTTCCATGGGAACTTACTGCTGGCCCTTGTACTTTGATGTCTAGATGCTTGTTATGTGGATGCCCTAAACTTTCTGTCTATAATAAGGCTATTAATTCTTTTGATATTTTGTTTTTTACAAGGCTATTATGACTTGGACTGCTTTTCTCTTGACTCATGAGAATGGCAACTGGTAACTCACTAATATTTCTGCCCACAAGGGTTTGTAATTTTAGAAGTAATCACTTCATGGCTGATGTAAATTTTGTAATGAGAAATACTAGATTTATGACTGCAGGATTTCTCACAGACTGTTTTATTGCTTAGAGAAATTGCTTTCTCTGTTGGGAAAATCCATCATTAGATGTCTGCCTCAAATGTTTTGTGAACTGTTTATGCTTGGAGAATGTTAATGCAATCATTGAAACAATAACTATGATTTGAGATAGTATAATTGTTCCCCTTTCCTTCACTCCAGACACGGAGAGACCTGCCAGTGAAGTTAGGCAGAGGTTTGAATGAGGGCTTTATAGTCAGAATGTAATTGCAATGTCTGGTCGTTTGGTTCTTGCCCCACCTTTTAAGTTTATTTCACTTTCTTGGAATAGGTAACTGATTTCTGTACATACTAGCTAAGAAGAGTTGTTTGGAAGAGTGCAGGATACACCACCTCTGTCGTGGCAATGATAATAACTGATTTGGGGAAAGTTGTTACTGCTGTGTTTTTTTGTGGAAGCTGTTTAGGTAAAAATATTTCCTGCCTGTGCAACTGATGTTCTTGGACAAGATGTTAGGGGGAGAAACTGTCTGCAGTTTCAAATTAAGATCAGGCCTCAAAGACGTGAATTTCTCAGACATGCTGGAGCTGAGGTGTTTCTGGCCATGTCTGCTGGATACGGATATTTTGGGACCTACCTTGCTCTTGTGATGAAAACCTTAGCATCTCCAGGGTTAGTTGATGTAGGTTTTGAGGATTAAAGTTCTGGTTTGAAATATAAAATATGGGTACCTAATACTGGAATTTACAGTGGATCTGTGGCCAAGGTTTACTGTAGGCGTGTGCTGTCCAGTGATTTGTTGTGGCTCTGCTGCATGGTGTTGGGCAGTGGGCACTGCCTAGAGGCTCTACAGGTCCTCAGGCTGGTTCTGAGCAACTGCTGGGTGAGCATGACAGAAGGGTGCTTGGCTTGTCAGCTCTTCCTGTTACTCCTGTGTAATGATGAGCTAGTATGGCCTGGGAGCACTAGGCAATAACTGCATGAACATTACTGTTATTGAAGCTAAAGAAGTTACTGTTATGTATAGTTTTATTTTCTGTTTATTTGCTCTTTCACTGTGAGTGGAATATGTGTGTGCTTTTGTATTTAAGTGAAGATAACTGCTAAGCTTTCTATTTTAATTTAGTTTCATTTTGCCAGCGCTATGCCAGTAGCATATCTCAGGAGAGAAACTGCTTCGGTCAGCAAGGTCTTTCCTTCATGAGTCTGTGTCTATAAAAAGAAATAGAAGAGAGACTGAGAATGAGAGAATGATCTTGGAACCATCATGCTTTGAAGCAGCACCATGCAACATTTAGTGCCTTAATTTCTCAAATATATTTTTCCTATGTGTAGTCTAGTGCTGCTAAAGGCATCTGTTTCGTGGCACGCTGGCAGGAGGGTAGAGACAAAGGTGTGAACCCTTCCTTGTCTGAGTCACTCACCTAGTCCTTTTGCATCCTACTGTATCTCATTTTGCCCCAGTGCCTGCTTTTAAGGACCTGACTGAAGCCCTTGTGTCACTTCACTGCTTCTGTGAAGCTGCATTGTTGCTTGGATTAGCATTTCTTTTCATATCTTACTTTCTGTGTGCAATAGGTGTATTCTGGGTGGAAACATATGCTACTGGAGAATCACCTTTGATGTATTGGAGTTCTAAATCTTTGTCTGATTTAGCATATTTTTGCTTTTTAGTGTAATTCATTTCTGCACTGCTGATCTTATTCTGTATTGAAACAGCACATTCGTGCATGATTCAAGTTCGTTTCTGGAATCCAGCTTCAATAACTTTCATTTATTTAAACTATTAAAGTAGTTTGAAATACAGAGAATAGTACCACTCTCACTTTCTATTCAAATTGCTGCTCTAACCATTGAAATAAGCTTGAAATAAAGTATCTTGGGTTCTGCTTGACCTGATTCAATGTAACACTTAAAAAGTAGAATTGCTGAAAAGATAGATGCATTCCCTATTTGGCTCAGGCTATTGAAATGGGAATGGTATGAGTTTGCCACAGCTATTAATATGATATTAATCCAGGGTATATTATATATTGCTTTAAAGTCTTATCGGAAGGACTGGATATCCTTTTGTAATGCGTTCCTTTGCTTTTTCTATACACTGATATTTTGTGGATGAGCCATTGCTCAATACGTAAAGTCTAAATAGGCCTTCTTATTCGATCAAGTATGATGTTATTGAATGCCTTACAAAGAGGCTGTATCCTCTGCACATTAAGTTTGAGTCTGGTGATTATTACAAAATCCAGACTTTTCAGATGCTAAATATGTGCTCTATCTTGCAAGCTAAAAATGGTAGACTCCTGACAGTTTGGGGCTGTTGAGGCTAAATGACTCTCTTATGTCCATCCTTTTTTCTTTTGTCCATATGGTTTCTGTGTTAGGTCCAAATTCTTAGCAGTATTAAATATCTCTGTGGATCCAGATGGCTAGAAAGTACAGTCTCTATTTTCTGAATCAAGGCTCTTGTTATTTTGATTTTGCCTATAGAATGTCACTGTAGAAATATTAGTTCTTAACATGGTGCTAGCTTATTTTGGGTCTTCGGCTTGCTGTAGAAACTTTCATCAGTTATTTTTAAGTGGTCAAGATGTGTGTTATAACCTTGGGTTGCTTGAGGTTGCTTCTGCCTTTTTTTTTCTGTAGCTGCATTTCAGATGCACAAAGTTTTAAAATCATCCATGTGAACAATAATTTCTGTAATATCCCCTTTCTTCCATGTAAGCCCTTAGTTCAAGAAATTTTTTTTTGTTCATTTCTTCTAATAAGAATGTCATTAGAAAATTGCACAAAACCAAGAAAATTAAATTTTCTTGTCTGTATTTATGAATATTTTCTCTTTCTGTCCTCTAACTTTTTATTAATTTATTTTTAGAAGAAGTTATTCTGTTTCTTGTTTGTCAATCTGTATTGGCAGTGTGTTGATGAGAACTTTATTTCCATGGTCTAGTCGCACTGAGATAATTAAAAATAAATAGGTCCACTCCTGTTTTTTCTACACTCAGTTCATTCAGTTCAGTACACTGTCAGTGGAGGCACAGTTTGCTTCAGTCCTTCACCCTGTCCAGTGTTCAGCTTCTAATTCATCAGGATTAATAATAATCAGAGAGCTCCCACATAGAGTAAGAGGGTATTGATTGCCATTAAAATGTTGGATTGTGTCTTAAGAGTTCTAGTTTTGCTCCTTACTGTCACAGCACTTAATTGAATTTGGATGGATAAAACCATTTCTAGGCTGCATCTGATGTATGATGGTGCAACAGAGCCCTTACTTGTTTAAATATATAAGCCCTCTGAAATAGGGAACATTAAAAAAAGTTAGTGGGGCACCAAGAAAAATTATCTTATTTTGGAAGGAATGCAGATATCCTAAAAAAAAAAAAAAAAAAAAAAAAAAAAAAAAAAAAAAAAAAAAAAAAAAAAAAAAAAAAAAAAAAAAAAAAAAAAAAAAAAAAAAAGAGCTAATAAACATGAATGCTGAAACATAAAAGATTCATAAAAACAGGAAAAGCAAACCTTCTAATTTGATTCTTGAAAATGTTTAAAATGTGGAAAGTGAAATGTATGCAGAATAGGCTGTTTCTAAAAGAGGATATTAAAAACAAGTGTCAATTTTTTTTTTATTTGGTTAGGTTATTCATAAAATTGACTGCATGTCTGTCTATGAAAACTTGCTGAAAAAGCATGAGAACTCTGAAGACTTTCCTAGGGTGGTCCTTTTCCATAAATTTTGTGGCTTCTGCATATGTGGGGGGAAATATTTGCTTGATTCACATCTTCATGCATCAATTCCAGAATGAAGATGGAAAATTTACTTGTATTCAGATTGGAAAAAAAAAAATTAGCTCTATCATAATGTAGGAAAGCTTAGAGGAACCACCACAGGGAAGTGCATAAATGATGTGTAATGAATGTAGTTGGATACAAAAATAAACGAATAAAAATAGTATTATTTTGTACCTTTCAGGTTTTGGTTGTAACCTTTTCTGGGAATTGCTAATTATGTTGCAGTTAGTGGTAATACTGCAAGTTTATTATTAGAACAATTTTAATCGTATACATACAATAAGAAAATGGGTACAGAGATGTCAGAACTGACAAAGAGAAAATTAAAGCTGTGTTGTGGAATGAAATAAGGCTTGAATTCAGCTTATAAGTTAAATTGCTCTTGAAAAATTAGTCAGCAAAACCATAGACTTATTTCATGGATAAACTGGACCTAAGCCTTGCAGATTCCTTCTCAAAACTATTTTAAAAACATTGCAATGCCTTCTTCCTTTGTGCTGTCTAAAAGTGTGAATACACATACAACTCTAAAAAAAATTAAAGATGAATAAAAAAAAAAAAAAGGTAGTCAAATGTTTAATGACCCCAGCTGCAGTTATTTGAAGACCCTTCTCCCTTTGTATTCCTTGTTTCCACTTGCAAATTCCAGCTCCTCCTTTTACAGGCAGCAGCTCAGACCACTCCATTGCACTTACCACATCTCCTGTTTTAAAGAATGACAGGTAATAAGTAGAGAGAAACACATAACAACATTAAATATGCGTGTGTGGTTTTATTTTGAAACTGGTGGAAAATTTAAAAAAAACCAAACTCAACACAAAATCAGCAAAACAAACAACCCACTAACAACTGAATGGTGACTCTTTTGCTTTCCTTTTCCAGACAGAGAGGATTTCAGCCACATGCCAGTGGTTGTGTGAGGGTTGCAGAGCTGACTTGGGAAATGGAGATCAGATATCTTCGTTTAAAGCCAGATTGTCCTTTTTTCTTTTGAAATGGACCAGTATACAGTTAGTTTCTTTCAGGATTGTCACAATTAAAATACTTATCTATTTTGCTATCAACCACCTCTCTCATTGGTAGTGCTCACTTGGATAAGCTGGATTCTCTTCTCTTTGTTAATTACTGTAGCTACCCAGTGAGAGAGCAGGGTTGTGTGGAGATGGTGGGAAGTGGAGCATGAATTTGCAAGTTTACCCTGAAGAAGTTGTTTCCTGATACACAGGTGTCAACCTTTCTTGTCCCTTTTCCAGTCTGCATGTGTTTGTCTCCTTTGCCACACTCTCCACAGTCTTAAGAAGGAGGCTGGGCAGCAGAGATCTTTAACATCGCAGACACATTTCTCAAAGGCAGCAGTTGAAATGATCTGACACTGAATATGTTTAAGGCTAAATTGTGCATATTTATCCTTAGTTGAAAAGGATCATTAGATTATGCCCATGCTCATGCGAAATCAACAGTAACATGTGCAATGAGCCTATCCTCTCTTTTATGACATTACTGACTTGAGTATTTTACACGTAAATAGGGCAAGATATGAAGCAGAGTGCATGCTACTTTAAGCTAGAGACATGGGAGACATGGACCATAAATCAGGATATGTGTGCATAATTACAAGGTATCAGAACAGGTCCCAAGAGTATTTTTAGCATTGTAAAATGTTGGATAGACCTGCTTTCCTGCAGAACATTATCCTTCTCATTTCTCCACTCCTAGGTATCAGTTGGCCAGATTACTTTATATGGTAGCAGTGTGATAAATGGCAACTACAAGAGTAGACTGTATTTAATTGCACAGAGTTTAAAATTTCTTCAGATTAAATAGTGCAAAGGGTCTGAACTGATTTTCTGACAATGTCTTCAGGGTTAAACACTTTCTTAGCTAACATTTAGATGTGAAAATCAAAGGCTTGGTTTTTTCTAATGGTGTGTAATATTTTGGGAAGGTGTCCTCTATTGTCATTGAGTCCAACCATTAACCCAACAACACCAAGGCCACCACTAAACCATGTCCCTAAGTGTCACATCTACATGTCTTTCAAGTCCCTCCAGGGATGGTGTCAGAACTCCTTCCTGGGCAGCTTCTTCCCGTGCTTGACAATCCTTTTGGAGAAGAAATCTAACTCCCATCCTTGCACAACTTGAGGTAATTTCCTCTCATCCTTTTGCTTGTTATCTGTGGAAAGAGAGTTACCCCCCACCTCACTTCAGCCTCCTTTCAGGTAGTTTTAGAGTGTGACATGATCTCCCCTCAGCCTCCTTTTCTCCAGGCTAAACAACCCCAGCTCCCTCAGCTGTAATTCAGGACTAACTTGAAAGCCTTCAGTTAATACCCAGAGCTCAGAATCACTGAGTGACATGGACTGTTTGACACAGGCAGTGTCTTGGGCAAAATTCTAATTTTGATGCCTGTAAAGCAACAATGACAAAAACCGAAACAAAATGAGGTAGGAGTGAGCTGAAAAGAAATGTCCCATCTATTTGTATTGTCCACCTGAGCTGCCATTGTCTGAGGTGGCAGGAAGGAGGATGGAAAACAAACCACCACTAAAACGAAAGATTCCATTCTCCCTGACTTGTCTAACCGTGTATTTTAAGTCCTGTGCCATCCCCTGTGCTACCCTATATTTGCACAAAGCCAAGACAGGATTCTTACAAGACCTTAAAAAGGTAGTTATCCCATCTAATTTTGTAAGAGACTAACAAGATTCCTTGAGCTGTCCTGTGTGTCCTTCCTGTCTCAGTGTAAAAAGAAGCACCGTGTATGGTGGGATGCTTTCCAGTGGGTCCAGCAGGTGCAGTGGTAAGAGGGAGTAGAAGAACAGAGGTGCCAAGCTGTCTTCTCTTTCCTTGGGAAAGACAGAAGAGAGTCACGAGAGATAATAGGTATGGGAGATCTTATTTCATCCATTTCATGGAATAGATCTATATGAAAAAAATTCTGTCTTGCTTTTGCAATGAAACTCTCCCCTGCTACTGTAACACCTGTAATCTTCTCAATGAGTTTCTGAATAAGAACTACTTGTCATCCTTTTTTTTAATTCTTTTTTTTTTTCTGAAAGTGAAAATAGAAATGTCTTTTAATGTGTTTCTAAGGTTCTGAAGGAAAGACCTCTGCACTGACTAAGTTATCTGAAAGCTCCTTATTCTGATATACTTCTACCTTTTGTGGAGTAACTAGCTGTCATTTAGCTTGATATAGGTGATTTACTCATAACAATTAATTGGATAATGAACCACAGTCAGGCTTTAGACATCTGAAAACTATTATCCTAATTTTGCCATTTACTGTAGGAGAAAATAGAATATAAAATTTCCCCAAATGTTCTAAAAATGTGTTTCTATTTTAATAAACTATTTATTTGTCTTTGCTGTTTTATATTATCTTCAAATCAATTTTACCTTGTTCTTCACTTCCTATTTGAACTGTGTAAGGATTTTCTCATGTCTTAAAATGGTGAGGCCACTTATGATGCTGGAAGATTTGCACCTCTTGCTTAAATTGTGTAGCTTGCACCAGTAGTTCTGGCAGTGATATTTGGTAGGTAATTTATACGTTAATCACAAACCTAGTTTACTGTCATTTCATTCCTGGATCTAACAGATGAAAGAAGTTGAACTCATGATATTCTGTTTATTGCTAGGGATGGCTGGGCAATTTCTTTTTTTGTGGCTTTGTAAAGTATTTGTAATATGATCTAAAATATTTGGATATTAAAGGTTCTACACCAATAATGGATACATTAAGCAATATGTGTTCTAAAAACAGACCTTATCCACCACTTAAAAAAAATGCAAAGAAAACACTTTGTAAAGGTATTAAACATTCAACAGTCTTAAAAATATATTTTTAATAACTGAGTGGCACATTCTCCTTACAAAATAGGTTTTTAGATTAACCTTTACACGGTGGTAATATTCTTCTTCAGATTTTCACTGTTAATAACATTAAAACATCTTTAAAATTCACTTTATGCAGCATTTGGGGAACTTTTTTTATTGAATCTGGTACTTGTAGTTTTATTATTGGTTAGAATTATTACTAATTGGCTTGCACCTGCTTTTTTTTAATGCTCCAACCTAGTTATATTATATATAACTAGTATATCAGTTTAGTCATACTAAGCTCTACTGATTTTGATAAGAAAATAGAGTTTTCAGCAGCAGCCTCGGGTTTCTGGTTTTTTTCATGGTGTGGATGGATTTCCAGGATGACTCGAGTTCAAGTCCTTTGCATCTTAGAGATATCTCATCTGTGAGCGGATGATGTCAAAATCTATGTGTCACATTATATACTGTGATTAATTTCTAGGAACCTGAAATATCACACTTCCTGTCCAGAAGTGCTGGATCTATGACTTTTGAGTTTTTTCTCATGACAGGTCTGTTTTTAGTGTACAGTTCCAACATATGCCTAGAGCAGTTAAACACATATATCTAAGGAAGGTGGTTTTTTCATGTTCATATTTTTCTTATTTATTTCAAAGCATGTAGATCATGGTCTTGTCAGGAAAAGTGTAGCAGTGAGAAATTTTGCATTGGCCTTAAGCTAGAACTTGGATATTAAGGGTGAATGTTTTAAGGTTTTCATATGCATTAATATGGATTTCCCAACAATCATTTGAAACTCTTTAAAGCTGCATTTTGTGATGCCCTGCAGCATATTCCTGAGGGCTCATTATCTTGTCAAAGCTTGTAGGATATGGACTCTGCAGGAGTGATGTTGTTACTCAGTGAGTTAATATGGAGTTAGATTTTTTGCATGGTGCTAGGAGGAAAAAGGCTTCAGTAGATACAGATGGAAATGAAAACACAAGACCCTGTGAGACTCTACCACTGTACTGGTTCTAAATTTGTTTTGGACAAATTGGATTTGTTGCTCTTCAGATTTCCTTCTGAAAACTCTCTTGTGACTTTATTGTCAGCTGAAGTGTTTATTGACTGAGAAGTGCTTGCATTTTAGTGATGGATATAGTGATCCTGATAAACACTTTGGGGCTTTCATGATGCGATATGCTGTGTAAGTGTTTGTGTCGTTTTATGATGGAGTGGGCAGAAGCTTATTTAAATAAAAAGTAGAATAAATACCACACAGTTTCAGCAGCCATTAGTTTCATTAAAGCTAGTACAGAGATAAGAGTTAAATGATTTGTGGATATATACAAATGTCTTAAAGTAGAAGAGCAACACAGAATCCAATGCCATTATTGCTGGGAGAAGTGCCAGCATTCTCATTATTTTTAATGACTTCCAAACTGGGCCCTTAGTGACTGATGAGGTAAGCAATTTCAGATGGGAAATGTGATATACTCCATAGTGGAAGGTGCTGAATGCCCTCAGTTTTTAGGGGCCATGGCTGTGCTCAGGATACTGTAACAGGGAGCAGACAAATTGTAAGTTGAAGGTTACTTGTTTAGGAAGAGAACAAGGAATGTTTTCCTGTGTTGTTGAATAAACTAGAGCAATCCAGGTGATAAAAAGTGCATGTAATGACACTGCTCATGAAAAGAAATCCATCACTGAAAAAAGGTAGATACTAAAGAATACATCTACAGCTCTTCGGGTTTTACCCCAATGTTAAAAAGAAAAAAGCCAAACAAAACCTTCAGTAACTATTTCTGTTTATTAAAAAGATAAGCATCTTGTGAAGATCTGGAGGTTGTTAATAATGAAGTGACCATTGTGACTAGTGGGAGAGGCACTCACCTCAGAAGCAGGTGGCCTATGGTTCCCATGTGCCCAATATCTCCCTTCCTGCACTGCTGCATGTGGTGGAGAGCTGTGTCCCTCAGAAATCCCACCAGCACTCATCTTGCCCTTCTGGTAGGGAGGCAGTGCTTGGATGTCCCCTCCTGTGTAGGAGGGAGTTTGCAGAAGCAGCTCCTCCAAGAAGGAAGGATCCCAATTTGAAACACCTCTGACTGCCCCTGGGGCTGCTTGACTCTCTGGGCACTAAGCAAGATGTGAGTCAGGAGTACTAAACAGTAAATCAGGGAGACAGCAAATGCTGGAAGTGTTTTAATGGTAAAAAGAGGACTTATTCAGGATCTGGGCTGATTTTTTTTCACTCTGGCCCATATTTTCTCTATGTTGAACAGGAGGCCCCAGTTAGAGAGCCCTACTCACTGCTGGCTAGCCTGGGAACAGGGCATCCCTTACCAGCCCCTGTGGATGGACATGTCTGAATAGAAATGGTTCTGATTGTGCCAAATGTGTTAAAATATTTTCAGCTTTTTAAAGTTGCTGATCTGGTCTCCAAGCAATGAAAAATATTGCTCAAGGCAGAGCAGGAAAGTTGCATAGTGCCATTCATATGATGATGAAATGTCTGCTTTGGAAACTAAATTTATTGGAAAGATGACCCAGGGATAGCACAGAAACCCACAAATCAGGCAGATTTAAAGGAAACAGAAACTGGTTGGGTGTGTTTTTGTTTTGTTTTGTTTTGTTTTTTATGCAATAGATTAAATGATGGAGCTTGCTGCCTTAAGATACTAGGATACTTGGCCAGCTAAAATATAGTTTGCAAAGAATTTAGTAGAATATTGGTCAACTGACGACTCTTAAAAAAAAAAAAAGCTGATAGGCAGACTCTATCTTAGAAAAACCACAATTGACATGTTGCTCAAATTTGAAGAAATAAATCAGAGGGAGGCTCGTGCTCTGTTCCTCTCTCGTGGCCGTTGGACATCCATTACTGATCACCCTGATCACCACAGAAATGGGACACTCCTCACCCTGGAGCCAATACCTTATGCCTGCTCCTCTGTCCAAAGATTATTTGCAGGGTCAAATGTAGATGTTGAGAAGTTGTTACTGTCTCATTTATATTTGAGCTGGGAACCTTGTAGTCATTCCTAATGTTAATCCAAGCTGTTTGTGCACTGGTGGTCCTGCCTGTTTTCAGCTATCCTGGATGGAGTCTGGTCCAGAGAGGGTAAAGAGCATCACTCAGCAGTTTCATAAGTAGCTTCTGCAGCTGAGACATGCACAGAGAGTTAAGGCCAGTGGAAATTAGGTGAGCACTCTACTGTATAAATTTTCACTACTCTTGAGTATAAGTTACTTTAGACACATAGTAATATCCATAATTAAAATGCTCCCTTGAAGTAAATAATTAAATGAGGATTACAGTTATGAGACACAAAGTGACACAGGTGACAGGCTTACCTTAAGTAGGACAATTAAACTCTAAATTAAAATTAAATTTCTCCATGAAATTATAATACTGTATAAGGTAATTATCTAAGAGTAATAGGTTAGGTCTCTATACTGCATCTATAAATCCTTTCAGAGATTTTAGAAAACACATTTCCTACCCTCTTGTTTTGCATCTGTATTTTAAAAAAATACTTCCTAATTTAAATAAGAACAAAATTCTAAAGTGCAGTTTCAGTGTTCTTTGGCAAAACTGATACTTTACTGGAGAAGTTTAGTTTAAGTATCATTTTCCCTTGGAAATTCTTTTTTTTCTTTTTTAAATGTAGTGGAGATATTGAGCCCCGTGGGAGTGTTTGCTGCTGGAGAGATGCTTCTGTGCCTGAGCAGAGTTTGGTTAAGGACCTGCTCAGTGTTAGAAAGGCAAAGTACCATCTTTACAACTTTAGGCAATCTCAGAAGCTTTTAACAGCTCTATTATTAACTTCAGGGCCCCTTCTGGAGTTACAGATGTTTTTGACTTTATCCAAGAGAGTAAGGCAGCATCCCTTATGGGGTGCATTTAGGGCTACCACTGTAGCAAATCCTTATTTGTGTTAATAGTCCCTCATTACATAAGTAGTCTGACTTAGTTCATCGAGTTATTTTTGTGAGTAAGGATGTTCTGAACGCGTAAAGGATCCACGCACTTAGGTCCTCAGCAGGTTAGTGGCATGTGACATCACTATCTGTGGTTATTGCAAAGCTGGTCAATCTGGGTAGTGGCTTCTTGGGCAGGAAGCACTCTTGGGGTTTGCTGGCATCTCAGCAGCTTTGTTGGGGTTATTTATAACAAATGTAGAGCTGGTTAGATAATTTGTTATGATATACTACATTTGCATGGTGTGGGATTTTTATTGAAAGTTTTATTGAAGTAAATAATCAGAAAAATCTGAAATTATTAAAAAATAAATTAGATTCTGAATAGAGTAATTCTGTATCCTCTGTTAATCTGACAATTTGAACCATGCTAGTCTGCTAAATCAGAGCATCAAAATTTCTGAAAATATTTTAATACTTTTTATTTTTTGCTAGGTCCTTTTATCCTGTAATTTTTGATCTCTGCTTCTCATATTTCATTTTAACCAATTTGTTAAGAAGATGAAGAAACAAGATACTAATTTTGACACCTTTGTTACTCTCAATGCAGAGAGGATAGAACAGATCTTTTTATCTTTGATGTACGATCTTAAAGCTAGAACAATTTAAATCACTTTTTAGATACTGTACTCTGTTTAGTAAAATATTTAGTGCTATTATGATAGTGTAAACCATTAGACTGCAATTACACTAGCACAGCACAGAGCCTAATAGTTCTGTTGGAACACAACAGTGATGCGTGATTGCTCCATTAGGATCGGAAGTCTTGAAACACTGAGGTTATTAAAAAAAATGAATCACTGTTACAGTCTTGATTTTTGTTAGATTGTAATAAAAATATCTTATTTATGGACATAACTAGTGCTGTGTCAACCTCTTAATGAAGTATTAGAAAAACCCCAACAACTAGTAAGGATTCCTTGGATTATGATTATGAGGTGTTTTGCCTTGCTGCAGCTGGAAATCCGGAACTTTATCTGTATTTTCCCCCAAGTGTTATTTTGGTAGGTTGTACTGCAGCTTATTTTCAGGACCTAAATGTGATTGTTTTTACAGATGTTTATGGGACCAATGTTTTAAAGGTTGTGAAAAATTTCAAGTCATATTTTTGTCTAAATATTCTTTTTAAAAAGTGCCCAAATGTACACCCAATATATTCATATAATTTCAAAGACAAGTATAGATGAAAAGTAGGAGAAAACATTTTCTTTTTGCTACCTTGTTTAGCTTTGAAAGCATTTAATAAGAGAGTTCACAGCAACAGGAGGAAAAGAAGCATTTTGAAAATAAAATGGAGAAAATAAATTTTTTTAAAACAGGATCAGGCATTGAAGAGGTGCATTAACACTGGTAATAGCATCTACCTAGCAAAAAAGAAAACTGATTCAATTTGAAATTGCAGACATTCCTTTATATTTGGGATGTCGATGTCAGTAGCATATATGCTTGTGCTTAATATTATCAGAGACTGCAAAAAGACTGAACTAGTCATCTCTGAGCTAACTGTTGGGAACTAAAAACTGTAGGTATTTGAAGATAATTCTTTCTCCAACAATCCATATACAGAAAAATAAAGAAGGAAAAAACCACTCTTGGCTGACAAATGCATTTGAGAAATTAACTGAGAAGTTTAGCAAGAGTTTTGAGAGTGGGAAGAAGAACTGAATTTTGGGCTGAAAAAGATTGGTGCGTACTTCAAAACAAGAATGAGAATGAGTTTTGCCTGTGATGACACATGAGTGATGCTGGGCTTACCCTGGTGTTGCAGGGGTGATTAGCTGGTGCAATGGCTGAGCCATCCTTGTTGCATCCTTGCTGCAGGAGTACACCCAAGAGATAGGAAAAGCAGAGATTAGGAGCAATGTGAAGAGTGAGAAAGATGGGTAGAAGGAAAGAATGAAAGTGAGTGTATGTGATCCAGGCAGAAACAGAGATGTTCCTCACCCTAAGGGATTCCTTCTCTTAAGTGGTGGATGAAGAAAAATTTTGACTTCTGACAGCCTTTAGGTATAGTTTGCTCTTAGTTTGGTTATCTTGTCTTTCACATTTCAAAAGCAGTTCAGACCAGTGGAAATAAACTTTAAACTTAGATTGATTGAGCAATTGTTTAACTTGCCTTCTCTGAAATATGTGTAAAACAGATAGAACGTGTCACCTGTCAGCATCTGCAATTAACCCCATACTTAAGTTCATGAGAATTTTGGTTTTCATTAACACTAAAAAGGGATTTTGAAATATGTGAGCATAATTATTAAAAGTATGTATTAGTGAGAAAGGGCTGCATTTTAATACAGAATTAACAAATACAAAGGATACAATTTAAATAACATTGTTGAAAATAAAACATAAAAAGGTCTTTAAGGTTGTATATTCTTTGAACTGTATCCATTATCCGAACAGCAATATATTAGAAGTTAAGTTCTATGAGCTATGGTACAAAAGTGACGTGGATCCTGTTTAAGGCTGCTCTGGCATAGAGGGATTTTTGAAGTAATGCAGAAATGGGCATGTATCTCTAAAATTCAGGGTCATGTCACAGGCCCTGGATTTGGACCAGCAGCTGGACACATCCACCAAACTCTGTAGGATTGGGACTCTGCTGAATGCCAGAGGGGATAGTCTTATGGCTGGTAATCTGCTCCAGTAACACCAGTTCCTTAATGGCTGCCAGGAAAAAATAGAGTAATTTGAAGCATAGCAGAATTGAAGGAAATTGCTTCAAAAAGCTGCAAGTCTCTTCCTCCACAAATTCTATTTAAAGAAACTCAGACAAAGTACCTCAGCATATACAACACACAGACTTGTGATCTTTTCTTTGTATTTTAGAGCCAAGATGGATGTTATCTTCCCCCTTATTTGGGATGCTTTCTAACAAGATTTACCTGCCTTTGTGCAATTGTCTTTCATCTAGATAATCTGGGAGAAATGCTATATAAAATGAAGCAACAGAAATGCTGTATAAAATACTTTAAGTTGCGTATCAGACTTTTAGGGCAACTACAGGTTCCTCCCCTGTACTGTATAGAAGCACTGATAACTTTAAGTGAAACTTGGACTGAATCTATACATTGGCAAGTTATGTTAGCTGTCTGTACCTTGACTTTGGCTGCATCCTTCGGCTGTTGTTTACAGCAGCTTTTTCTGGTTTTTGAAGCTCTTTCCACATTCTATTGCTTAAAACAAACTCTCTCTTTGTGAATACTGTAGCTTTCTGAAGCTTTGTTTGTTTGTTTGAGGTTTTTTTGGTGATGCTCTTGCAAGGTTTTTTTGCCTGGTTTTCTAGAGAATTGCAGTGAATATGGCCATGCTGATGTCTCTAGGGCACTCAGTAGCTATTGGATACTGTTGCTGAATTTCAACCACATTTGATGGGATGAGACAGAGCTTCAAAGATAATAAGTTTGTTGGAGTACAGCTACATAAATACTGCATAACTGATCACCTTTAACTGAACACAGAGAGATGTTCCAGATGCCCAATGGGGAAATCTTTGTTAAGACACCGGAAAACTCAAAGAGGAGACACAAAGCTTTGTGCAGCCAGCTGATAGAGATGCTGCTGAGCTGCCCCCACCCTGCTGTTGCTTGTCCTCGGCTGGGCTGCAGGTCTGGCCCACGCCCTTCACCTGTCTCTGCCTGGCTGCAGCGACCCCATGCAGCACCTGTCCTGTGGCCAAGTGTCTCGGGCAGCAGTTACTGCCCATCCTGCGCATCCTTCCCAAACACAGCTGGGGAGATGGCACTTGCTACTCAGTGCTGTGCACTGGCCTGGAACAGGGAACCTGTGCAGAGGGTCTGGAAACTTCTCATTTGTCCACTAGCACCTCTGTGCTCATGTCCATTCGTGTGGTATCCTTCCCAGGCTGTGCACCCCAAATCTCTCTCCTGTGTCCCTGGGGTACCCCCAGGTACTTTGCTGATGTCTTGTGCTAGCTGAGCTAATCTTAGCACTGTCTTTCTTGACTCCCGTTTAATGCAGTTAGTTAAGATTTTTGAGTACTTTGGCTTGTTTTTTCTCAAATACCAGCTGTCAGAAGCTCACATAGGTCTCATGAAACAGGTGCAGTTTTTGAACTGATTTAAATGAAGAAGGGAGAGACATTTGGTAAATATTAATTGGCAGGCACTCTGAGTAAGGAGAGCAGACAAAATGGAAAAAAACTATGAGTTTGGCAGTGCCTGACAAACATGATTTTTTTTTTTTTTTAGGGGATGCAGATATCATTTGATTCTGTGAAGCACTTCGTAAGGTTGTAGCCTCTGACTCTGGGAGCATTTGTTAACTGATTATGTGGCACCTCACAGTCATAATCTTTTTCATCTGTATTCTTGTTTTGGATTCCTTCTGGGTCTTCTAATATTTCAAATAAGAAGTAAAAATGCTAACACAGGAAATAAACATGGAGTTTTTTTCTCCAAAGCATAAAGCTTACCTGCTAAGTATTGAACATTAGGTGAAAATAGGAGTCCCAGTCCATTTTAAATGTTACCTTTGGTTTTATGATAACTGTATTACAGTTTTCCAATATATGGACCTACCTTACAAGAAATATTTGTAGATAAAACTTCATGGATGGTGATAAAGTAAGGAAAATGTCCCTTTATTCTCTGATGATGCTGAAGTCTGAAAAAATATTGTTGCCTACATGAACGAACAGAAAAAAAGTGTTATTTATATGAGCTGATATGTTATTATGCATTTTTCAGTGCAATTTTTGTTTATTACTGACTGAAAGGGGAACTTTGACCTTGGAAAGAAGAATTCTTTGTGTTCAGACAGCAAGAAGGATATGGATTGCATCAGCCTCTTTCCCCCTTGTGACTTTTTTTCATTTGTGGACTAAATCCTCTGGTATTTGTGTGCTCAGAGTTTCACATGGAGCACTTCAACACAATGTGGCTGCTTGGGAGAGTGGGAGGAACAGCACACTTTTAACAAGTGTCCTTGAGGCAGAACAACAGGAAGGCACATTGCCACGCATCATCCTTTATTTATGCATATGGAGTGCAAGGTAACCCGCACTGGGGTCTGCTGTGGGAGAAGGCACAGCGGTGTCACAGAGCTCTGAAAGTCCAGTAAAAAAAAATGAAGGACGAGCAGCTTCTCTGTATCTGCTCTGCATAATGGTGACTTTGGTTTTTACAGTGCTTGGACGATTGGTTGTCCTGGGATTTAGTGAAGGACATGGAAAACAAGTGCATTTGCAGTGCGTACTTCATGCTGATAGTCTGGAAATGGAGCAAGTCAGAGAGAAATGTAGCTTTTGGGATCATTAAAAATCCATTTTCATTAAAAGCCAAGTATTGCAGTGACATACTTATTTATACATTCATCCCCTGTCTGTCTATGTCTTACAGATAGAGTGAAAAGAGAGCCTTTTCATAACAATTTTAAAGCCTAAATGAAAGAAAAGCATTCTATTTACCTTGAATTACTTACACGGCATACTTGTTTGTTTTTTCACGCTGTCTTGGATGGCAACTGCTCTGCATTCTTTCTTTATCTCCAGTTCCTTTTGTCCTATCTATCTATCTATCTATCATTTGTTTTTATCTGTATCTTCCGCCTATCTGTCTATTTCCTCTTTATGCTTAGAGTTGGTTGCAAATTATATTTGTGATGCAAGGAGCTTACAATCTGACTGTCTTGATATTATTTTATGCAACCATGACTACCGTAAAAATTGGCTTTACTGCCTCTTTTGTGTTATTGATTCAAGCACATTTCAGAATTAACTTGTTTGGAATGATCTGGCAATGTTGTGTGCCCTAGGTTCTCTCAGGAAAAATTCATATCTCATAACTAAATGCAATAAAATGTTCAAATATATCTAAACACAGTTATATTTTGAATTTAGATGAAAACCTTTTGGAGTCAATCAAATATACAAGGTATGTGCAAGCTTTAGTTCTAGACTTACAAGTACTGTATTGCAGAAAAAAAAGTATTCAGAGACCAACTTTTTCCTAGAAATTTGTCCCTTATGTATGCTTTATGAAATGCCTAATCACATCATTCATGTTTTCATCCTGAATTGGTTGGACATAATTTTGACATTTTGACTGTAGAACTGTATCTGTAATTTGAGATTATTGCCTAAATTCATTTAGGGATTTGGTGTTTCAAATCTTAGTTTTACATTTATCCTCGTGGTTAGGTAGAAACATTTGTTTGCTGACAGTCAGTGGAAAGTGATCTACAAAAATAAATCTTTCCACATTAGTGACCTGAATGGTCAATTCTGAACTTTCTGTTGCAAATGGAGAAAATTAGATGCTAGTAGAAACAGGAAAATTTATAACATGTGTTTATTCCAATGTTAAAATGCCTAGATGTTACAAATTGTCTGCTACGTTGTCCCAGTCCTGAATATCTTTGACTCATAAAACTAGTTGTACCCGGAAAAGCTCATCTCCGATTAGAATTTTTTTCCAGGTATGCAAAAATGTGAAGTAAACTTCTAATGACCCAGTAATTTTTGGCCCTTCTATTTTATAGCCACCAAGAGTCCTCTGCCCAGACCCATGCCATGAAGACCACATCTCCTGAGCTGCAGATTTCAGTTTTGGTAGCCAGAAGCCAGGGATCCTGCCCAGCCCTGACCTACCTCGCTGCCCGAGGCAGTGACCCAGGCCACACTGTGCTGTGCGAGCAGATTGGCTTTTTTTGGCTGATGGAAGAGAGCTGTATGCCAGCTACCCTTTAAAATGTTTTAGTAGTCCTGGAACTGGAATACAAATTCTTCCTTTTTTTTTTTTTTTTTTTTTTTTCCCTTCATAGCTTTTTTTCCTGAGTGGTCTCTCTTAGTTCTTTATTGGTCTTCTTATTGTCTTTCAGCATACAGAGTCTTTCTTGAGTGTGTATTTTAAATGTGTGGAGAGGATAAAGCTACCCAGGGTGAGTGCAAAACAGATGCAAGTATATCCTGAGATGAGTGCAATATGGATAAAGAACTTATAATTCTTCCCACATCCACATTTCCATCTACTTATGAGATATATACATGTGCCTTGTTAGCAATGATGTTATAATGCAAAAGCTAAAGTTTTCATATCGAAGGAAACACATATTGTTAAATGAGCTGAGAACATTCTCCCAAGGGTTAGCATTTCTCTTGTATGTGTGAAATTCTACTGAAATAAATGGCCCTATTATTTTAATTGCATCTTTTGGTATTAGAACATCTTTCTTTGTACTGCAGTAAAGAACCCTCTTTTTCTTTCTTGCCTGAAAATGTGAAACGAACAAACAGCCGATGCATTAAAACATTTATGACTTAAGCAGTAGATGACTATACCAATATATGTAGGTGCACACACAGATATGTGAATTAAATTCTTGTTTTACGATGTATTCCTCTATTCTGTCTGAAAATATAGTAATAGGATTTCTACTTTTAAAATAGGTATGAGTAAAATTTTGGCTTGTCCTTCTGACTGTTACCTTGTTTACAGTGCTAATACTGACCAAGGCAGTTAAAAAAAGCAACTGAAAACAAAACAAACCACAAAAAAACAGTACCACTCTTTAAGGGGAACAGAGTAAAAATTTTTGAAAAAGAATGGTATTTGGTTAATAAGTGAGTTAATCCCTCGGCTCTAACACTCTTAACAGTTGGGAGTAGACTTCAGTTCTTGAAATACTTGTACTATGTTCCTAATTTGTTCCTCTGAGTGAGGGATTATGCAGAAAAGCAGGTTAAACTTCTATAGACCATTCTAGTTTGTTTTGTAGGATATCAGAGAAGGGAGGGAGGAACACTGTTTATCATGTTGTGATCAAAAGCACAATAGAGTAGAAAATTTTCTGTGAACATAGGCTTGAAAACTAATTTGTTGGTATGTTTGTTTCCTCTCTTCTGCAGCTGTTCAATTACAAACTGTTACTGCTGGTCAGAAAACCAAATATCTGTTCTCTAGGGTAGCTACATTGTACTCCAATGTTTGAAGATTTAGTTTCTTTTATGGTTGGAATGAAATACTGATTTTTTTTTAAAAGGAATTCTTCCTCCCTTCCCTCTGAATACTATGTGAACGTGCTCGTGTGTGTGTGCACCATGTGTTTAATATATGGATACAGTAATAACATAAACCTGAAAAAATTAATTGCACTTACAGCGGCAAAACAATTTTTAATCATAGAAAAAAGATGGTTTGTTAAGAGCAATATTAGAAAGGGTTAGCCTTTACTGGATTTTCTTGTTTGCATTTTACCAAGTCTATTTAAGTTTCGTAAGTAAACATAAGTTTTAAGGGAAAAAATATTTGTAGACCTGAATAAACATCCCTTTCAGAAGTCACCAAAAATTGCTGTACAGCCCTCTACTGAGAGGTGATCCTGTGGGGTGGGGAATGAGGACTGCTTAGCTCAGCTTTGACACCTCTAACATGGGATGGGGGCCTTTGGAAGCACCTGCAGCTTCAGAGGGTGGCTGGTTTTAGTTATTTTTGTCGCACGTGTGTGTAACTAAATATCCACCGGTCATCTGTTTATTACCTGTGAGAAGAAAATACAGCTGCAGTGACAAGCACTGAGTTGTCTCATTTTGGATTTTTTCCCTGCAGTGGAAATGATGGATTTTGTTTTTCATCTCTTCATACGGAATGATCTGCTATTTTGAGCAAATTAATGAGATAGCTTGCTACTTACAAAGTAGGTCAGAACTGCTCTAGCGTAAATTTCTGGGAGTTAGTGCTGCTTTCCCCCGTTCTCTTCACTGGCAACCTGTGTCAGCATGTGCAAACCTCCTGTTGGGTGCTGCTGTCACTGGGTGCCGGGGGCTGCCCAGCTCTAGCCCAGCACTGCAGGGCTGTGCTGCCAAAGCCCAGGGTGCCTCACAGTGCTAAGCCTTGGCACAGCTGTGGGAGCAAACGGCGTCTTGCAGCTGTTTCCATAACAACACACTTGTTAGAAAATAAATATTTGTTCCACTTTCACAACTGTCATTACGCTAAGAATTAATTGATAATAATGTTTTTTCCCCTCTTTGTGCTTGAGAGCATTTTAGAAATAACCCAGAAGTGTTTATGGGACAATGCAGCATCTGAGACTATTGCAGCTGGCTGTGCCCTACCATGGACTTGGGCTGGTGAGGAGCAGGGGCTGGTAAAAAACTCTCTGGTTTTAAGGCAGGTTAGACCCTGTTGTGCTCTGCAGAGCAGTCTGGCGAACAGCTGTGTTGATGGGTTTCTGAGCAGTAAGGCTGGTGGGAGAGCAGGGCAGGAGGGCATTGTGGGATGGGCATAGCTTCAGGTGGCCCTTTGCTGATATCCTTTGCCCAGGAAAGCCAGATTTCAGGTGTCCTCCAAACTCCTACTGCCACCCCACATAGCACAATGACCTGTGCCAGTCCTCACAAGTTAAATACCAAGAGTGGGAAATGAACTGTGGTAGTCCTGTAACTGTACTCTTGCCTATATGTATGCAATTATGGGCTACTTTGAAATAGATAATCACAGATAAAAGTGTAAAATATGGAGATTCCTTAATATTTTACTTGTAGTACCTGCTCATTTCAGTATTTAAGGTTATGAATTTCAATTTAAAAAAAAATCAATTACGTAAAAAATTCCTGGAGTTCAACCAAAGTTACAAAAATTCAGATTTATTAATCTTTTTGGAGTATATTTATTTGTTTTTTTCAAAAGAGGAAAGTTTTCTCATAGGAGGAAATTTTTGGCTGCTTGCTACTGGTTTTCTTTCTGAGGTGTAAGTCTGTGTTAATAAAGACTTGTAGAAAGCAGACCAGAAGTTCAGCCATGGCAGCATTAGCAGGAACTACTGTCACACGGCATATTATTAGCTCAGCCATATTTTCTTATCTTGATCTATTCTGTTAGCAGGACACATTGATTTTGCCCAAAGCCAAAATGTGTTTTTTCTGCTCTGTTTGGATTGTGTTATACTGTGCCTACCAGTATGGCATCTGTGTGCCATAAACACCATGACTAGCATCTGTCATTTGTCACTGTAAGTGAAACCGATGTTTGTCACCAATATAAATAAGTGTCACCAAACACAATTACCAGCACGAGACCTTTTGACAGAGCAGTTGTTATTGCATCCCATTCAAAGGAGGGATTACTGAAGTGTTTGAGTCCTTGTTTAACTATGGTTCATCTTTCAGCATTATGAAAAGTCTCTTATCTATTGGCTGTTAATTCAGAGTGACACAGTACAAGAGCAGCTCTAGAGCAAAACTTCAGCAGTAGAGGACCAGGAATAGTTGAACTGAGTCTTGCTGCTGAAGAGGCAGTGGTATTTGCCCCTGGTTCAAGGGAAGAGAAACATGTGAACTGGAGAAAGAATTAGTGACAGTATAACATTATGCCCATTTTAAAGAAGTGGGGCTTTACACTCTGTCTCTTTACATTGAATAGTTGATTTCTGTAAAGATCAAAGAAAAATATTATTTCCTCCCTTCTTCCTTCCTTTCTTTTTTTTTTTTTTTTCCATCCTGGAAGCATGTTTGATGATGGGGAGTAGCTGAGGAGTTCTTACTGCAGGACTTTTAATGGAGACACTGTAGGTCTTGTAAGAGACAGCGAATTTGGCAGGAGGAGAATAACTGTTCCTACTGTGCAAACATTTTCTGAAGATGGTCTGAGACATTCTTGTAATCTGATGTATGCAATGAGCTAAGTGAATACCTACCAAATGAGGAAGGTGAATGAAAAGTGCATGGATTTGTTTGATAATTATTAATTTGCATAATGTCACTCTAGTGCCTTTAAATTTCTTAATGGAGAATTTTTCAGTTACATTGGGATTGCTGCAAGAACTAGGCTTAGATAAGATGTATTTGAATTGATGAAATACTGAACTTGCACAGGGAGCCATCTTTTGCTCTTGTTTCTGCATTTCATGTGTTTTTTCTAGGCTGAGCTGTAACTAACTTAAAAACTGCACTTGAGCTTGGGGGCCTTTTTGTATAGGGTTAGAAGAAGCTTGACGAATGCTATAAAATTAGAGTGGTAATCAATATGTTAATATAATATAGTGAGATGACATAACTGTATCTTGCTAGAACCTAAATGTGGCTACTTTAGCACCTAATGGCTTTATCAACTCAACAAAGGAGTTTTTTATTTCATAATTAGTCTGCTATTTGTATTGTTAGTATAACCACTAGAGAAAAACAATGCCACATATTTAAGATAGTAGTCACTGTTGAATATTGACTTCAGTATCGATGTGATTGGAGAGGTTTGTGGCCTTTTCTTATGTTAGTGTTTTGATTTAACAAATTGAGAAGAAAAGAATGGTTGTGTCCTTTCAGGACTTATGAACATAAAGCATGGAGTCAAACAAGAGTATCAATAAAGAGTGATGACTGCCAGCTAGGCAGCAGAATAGTGGTAGGAGCTGAAGGGCTGTACAATTTACTTTGCAAAATGGAGTGGATGTAAGGGGAGTAAAGAATTCTTGTGATAAAATGTTTAAATTTTGAGACCACATTTGAAATCTGTTATGCAAGTATGCTCCTTCCAAAAAGTCTTTGAAAATGACTCATGTTGTATTCCAAGACCAGTTGAAGAGATGACACTCTTCATTCTTTCATGTATCCATGCTGGATTTTTCCTTGAGGCAGAATCTGTGTCTTTCTTTATCTGCCTTTTGATGGAGTATGTTGAAAGTTCATATGATGAATAGTGTAGCAGCCAGATAAGGTCAGAACAGGAGGAGAGAGGTATTACAGCAGGTTGTGTGTTGAATCAAGCCACAGAGTGCAAGTAGAAAGAAAACAAGCCCTAAAATGGAGAAGTATAGTCTTGATGGAGGGCCGCTTTGAGTTATCACAAACAAATGCACTCGAGTCACACAGTGTCTGAGGGCAGGAGAGATGGGAAAGCCTCTACCCCACCGTGACCTGAGTCCAAAACATGTACTGTCAGTGCACCTGGGCCCTGCCACATCTCTTGCTAGTGATGCAAAAGTGCCTTAAAATCCTCACAAGAACTCTGAAGAATTTCAGCTGTTTAAAGGCTGCCTGGTGGAGGGACTGGACTGCTGCAATACCCAAGGAAATCACTGGAGCCTCAGGTACTGTAAATACTCAGAGTCTGAATGGGTGCCAGGCACTGAACTGCACTGGGGTCTGCCGAGGCCACATAGCTGTATTTAACTTCTGGGGAGCAAAGGGATTTGCTGCCTATCTGCTGGTATAGCCAAGTGTACCTTTCAGGATGCTCATGGGAGGAAAGCTTGTGGAAGATGGCTGCATTGGGTGTCACCTGCCGACTCGGCTTCCCTGGCTCTGACCAGGCACAAATTCTTTGTTTTCTGACAATTTAGGGACAAGATGCTCAGAGGATAGAGAAAGACACATGGTGGTTAGGTATCCACCCTGGCAGAGCAGGTAATGGGCAGCAGGACATCTGAGACCCACCTCACCGAAAACTGAAACCCAAGGAGGGAGCTCTGCAGGTACCTATGACCTGCATCCCAAGCAATGACTGTGAGACTTATAAACAAAGTCCTGCTGTTGTCAAAGTGGGTTAGATATTGGACTGGAGGAATTTATGAACTCTCAGTGAATGTTTTAAAGAGAAATTGTTGAAACTTCCGGGTAAAGTTCATGAGAACGGCTTATCTTGTCTCTTCAACAGTGTAGAAGAGCTGAACTGTATTCTTAGGGAATATCTAGTCTATATGTTTTCCTTTCAAAGTCTCTTCATCTGGCTTCTAATTTTTAGTTCTGCCTACTTACTAACTGAACAATTTTTTCTTTTCATCTAATAGCTGGATTAGTGACATCATCAAGGAAAAGCCATGGAGACTGAAAATGAGATTGCTTAGGTATATATAAAATGACCTGGAGAGGAAAATTTTGGAGACTTATGAGAGCTTTGCTCCTGGCTTAAAAGGGAGCAGGATAGATTTTCAAGCACAGCATTTCAATTAAGCTGAGATGCTTGTGATTCTTGATAAGCTGCTGAGGAAATGGTGGGGACCTCTGCTTTTCCAGGCCTTTTCTGTTCCCAGAGCCAACCCAGCAGCAGCTTGCTGTATTCCTAGATGCAAAACATTCTGCACATCACACACACTTAGCTGAGAGGACTGGGGAGAAACTTGAGGGAGGCAAATTCTGAAGGAGAACGCTGCTTTTTCAGGAATCCTATCTCTTCTCCACCTGGGATGCTGTGGTCTGTCAAAGCATAACAGCAGTGCAGGGGAGGTGAATTCAGTTTTCTGTTGAAATAGATAAATGGTGTACTTATTTGCCTATTTTTTCTTTTCTTAGCATTGCAATGGCAGTGTGAATATTATTAGGATTAATTTACATATTTATATAATGTGAAAAACAAACGTGAGTTTTGTGTGTTCTTTTTTTTTGGTCTATACTTTTTCTTGGTTTATTTTCCTCTTGACTTTCAAAATAATAGGTACCTACTTTCAAATGGGAGCCTCTAAACTGTGCTAGATTTAGAGGTGCCCAAGTTTACGCCAGAACATGGACTTTCAGCTCACTTTTGCTGATTTAAATTTATGAACATAGAATTCCTAGCCTTCTGCTTGAAGTTTCCACTTAAAATCAAACCCTTTGTGAAATAATCTTTTTATGCCCAGCATTTGTGCTTAGAAGCGCACCTTGATCTATCACATATAGTTAAGACCATAATTTAAGTTTAATGAGCCAGACTTTTCCCCTGAAAGCAGGAGGACGCTATCATCAAGTTTACTTTTTATGATATGCACGACTTGTTTTTAACTTGAAAGAGCCCACTTTCAAAAACCCTGTATCTTATGTAGTAGTGATTTTGTTCCATTGTGCAGTGGCATTTTTCTCTTTCTTCCTTCTTTCCAAATCCTTTTCCTCTTCTTCCTCTTCTTTCTTTGTTACATACCCTTTTTATAGTTTGTACAGATTTCCCTCCCCTCTGACATTTTTACCATTTTGAGGCATAAAATAGGGCCTCTCTTCTTCTGCAGCTGCGACCCCAACCCCTGCTGTACCAAATTGACACTTCTGCAAGCAGCAGCTCTACTCAGTCACTCGAAGGCTGCTGCTTTCACAAGTGTTGATTTAGTGCAGCAGGGGATGATGTGCCAGCTGTAAAACTCAGATAAAAATAATAATAATAAAAATGCCTGTGAAAAGTCTTATAATAACAGGGAAAGATAAAAGGATGTGGGGAGAAAAAAGATAGGAAGGGGCCAGGTGGAGGGAGGAAGGGGAGCAGTGGTTCCTGTGGGGGGTGGTGGAGTACTCGGCTGCCCAAGGAGCACCAGGACGGGTGGGAGGGTGGACCATGAGTAAATCTGTCTCCTCCTCCTCCCCACTCTCTCTGCTTACAATAAACTTCTGTGACTGACAGTGCAGATGTTTTGTGTTTCTGCCAAACTGGGGAGTTACTCTGGGATAAAATCCTGGTGGTGGGAGGTGAAGGACTTGAAATATAACTAAGGGAGTAAGGGGCACCTGTGTTGTAGAGTCACTTAATATTTGCAAATGCAACTTTTGGATGGCAAGATGTTTGATATTTTACATTCTTAAGTTATATATTATAAATCCGTGGATGTAGAGGGTCAATTTCTTTTTTGGAATACACATATAGTGTGTCATTATTTAAAGCCCATAAATGGAGAGTTCCTTCTAAATCAGCCCTGATATACCCTCAGTAATGTTTCTAGAGGAAATAGTTTACAACTTCTTGGTATCTGAGTGTTTAATAAGAGGTTCTATTTCTGCTGTAGTACTAATAGGATTCCTTAAACCTTCTGCTGAGCTAATATTTTCTAATTCAATCTCCAAGTGCTTGGAATAATGTCTGCTTATCCCTATTGATTTATTCTTGCTAAGTATCTCAGGTCTTTTCATAAGGGAAGCCAAGGCCTGTCTTTTCATTCATTCATGTGTTGTGTGGCAGTGCCAGTAATTTCTGCCCAGGGACTGTGTCTGCTGAGGTGCCAGCATGGCCATGGTGATGCTCTGATGTAGCACAACTGCGGGGCACAAGGTCTGTGCCCTCCTTCACTGGCAATGCCAGGCAGCATCTTTTTTTTTGTAGTGCACTAGTCAAGGTGGCAGACTGTAATATTCATTAACACTATTCACAGTGTCAGTTGGATTAAACTAAAGAGGATTTAGTGCAGGAAGATGTGTGGTTTTGACCAGTGATCAAGACAGTAGCTCTGAACTAATGTAGCCTGTCCCTGTCAGTGGAGACTTGAAAGGTGCTAATACATATGTAATAAATATTGTTTGTTTAAATTTTGTTGTACATGACAATTTCCAGGTCTTTATAGGGAGTGTGGAAATTTTCAAAGACTCTTGAGAAGCCTGTTTATTATAATTTTTTTTCAGACTGTAGGTTTGGGTTCTCTTTAAATTAATGGGAAATAAGGACATACTTAAAATTAAGCATGTACTTGAAAACTGGTGGGTTGAGGTCATATTTGTCCGGACTCAGGAAAAACTTCTATTATCTGAAAAGTATCTGCTTTTCAGCATTTAGAGAGAGGCTTTGGAATAGGCTTTCACAATGATCACCTTTGTAATCTTGTTGTTCATCATATTAATTGAAGAAGTTCCTTTCTGATAACCTTTGGCTGTTGAAGATGTGTTCCCAAAGCATCAAAGGCTAAAGAAACTTAAAAAGGACATAATAGATCATCCTGTCTGGTTTTTTTTTCCTGCCAGAGTAGAATTATTTCATTGAGAACATTTTTTAGTGTTATGTCAACTTTAGTTTTTAAAATCCCAAGTGAAAGCTTCCATATCTCTCCTTGGGAGACTATTTCACAGGCTAATACATCTCGCTGTCAGGAAGATTTTCCTGATATTCTATTGAGCTTAAGCTTTTTCTTTCCATTATTTCTAGTTATATCCTTTTCCCTTGATGGCTTTACACACTTCAAATATTTATAGATTATTATATTTTTCCCTTAAGAAGTTGTTCTTGAAACTTTCTTCAGTTTATCAATATCTGTTTGGTTTTGAAAAACCCACCTAAGACCTTCTAGGCTGAGAACTACATTTACAATCAAACCACACCACAGTCAGATGCTCACCACAGCATCTTCAGGTTCTTTTTCTCAGGGTCCAAAAACCACAGGAGAGTCTAGCTGAGAAAAATTGATGAGTAGCTTATTTTCATCAGTGATTTGAGAAAGGTCCCTTTGCTTTCTTTCTACTTCCAAATGCACAGTTCTTCTGACCATTGTAAATAGTGATCCCCAGCTGCTAGTTAATCTCTCACCTCTTGGTTCTCTGCTTTTCAGAAAGCCTGCATACTTCTTAGTCTTTGTATTTCTGCAACTTGCACAAAATTCACTTCATTCTTTTTACATGTACCTGCTGTGGTCAGAGCTCAGAATATTTCCTGGGAAACAGAAGGCAAGAGAAGAAGGGTGATGCTCTACTCAAGTCTGAGGTCTGCTTTGGAAGTCCTGGGCTGAATTTTAGCTCCTTATTCAGGAGAAATTAAAATATGTCCATGCAGAGAAATGCAGAGAACTGTAATGAGTTTTCAGGTGGACTTGCTAGTGTGGACAAGTCTCATATTTGTATAGTTCAGGGCTGCAGAAGAGGGTGAAGCCTGTTACAGATGACAGCACAGGCAAGTCAATGCATTACTGGCACTGAGACAGGCTGTGTTCTCTGTCCATCCTGCCTCTGCCTCAGAAGGAAACAGTTGCAATCTTCTGCTGCGTGCTGGTGGATACTGGTACTGTATCAATGTAGGCAGCTGAAAAAATTTGCTTTGTTTTTAATGCAACTTACATTGTTATTATTAGTGATAAGTGTTAGTTCTGGCTTGCAGAAAAGGGGAATGGCTTGCGTGGCATTCAACTTGTATTTCTAGCTTCGTTTTCTAAGGAAATGCTGTCTGTCAAACTTCTGTAATTACTCTTGAACACAATTAATATTTTCACGGCTGGGTCCAGTGGTGGTAGGGATCTTGTCCCACAGTGGCCTTGTGTGGTGGCTTCAAAATCACTGGGGACACTTTTGGGTGTCCTGGCTGGCCAGCATGGTATGCACCTGAGGGCATCATGACTACGTAGCACTGGAGCAGCCCAGAAGGGTCTTGGGGAGACAGTGTGAAGATTGAGGGCATGGTAGGGAGTTTGGTCATTTGTGGGCTGTTCACAAGGCAGAAAGTATTGGTTTTCTGCTCAAAGCACTTGAGCTTTTCCTGAGGATTTTTCAGACTGTTAGAGACCCAGCACTTGTCTAATTGTTCTCCCAGAATCAATAGTTAAACTCACATTGATTTCTGCTGACTTCACATGCTTAGGATTCCAACTGTACTTCTGAACTTGAGATCTCCATGTTTCACTGAGGCTTACCTGCCACAGCTGTCTGACACTTGCTGAAATGTTGAGTTTTCCTGAGAAGTGTGAAGGGTGGAAACACCACTCTGGGTGCCCTTGCAGCCTTTGTAGGTTCTACTACCTGCCAGGCTGCTGTTTCTCTATCAGTTTTACAGAGAAAGCCTTATGATTATTCCCAGGTCTGCATCTCAGAATGACCACTTTCTGCTATCCTCTTCATTACGACAATTTCGAAGCATTTTTCTGAGATCTTTTAGCTGGCGTTTGCCTAAGATTATTTGACTAAGAGAATTTTTATTTTATTCCTTTTTATATGTTTAATTTTTAGATGATGCTATGTATGTTTTCTGCTTTACTTATACTTGCAATATTTTCCAGATTCACATTTTCCACAGCTTTTGACAACGAGATTAATTGCCTAATAAAGACATGCTAGTGCCTTAATTTTTATATTTAATCATAAAGAGATTGCTTTCAATTATATTTCTAAAACAGATACAAAGAAAAAATGTTTACTAGCGAGTTTCCCTTAACTTCTTTTCATTGAGAAATGAAATAAAAAGAGTAATGATATTACACTTCTGCTGACTACTCTGCTTGACTGATTCACGGGGTATTTGCTCTTAACATGTTGTAGGAGTTAAAAAAAAAAAAAAAGTGTCAAACTTTTTTTGGCACCCAGCTACAGTAGATCCTGTTAGAAGAAACATATGGCCTCACACTAACAGTGTTAAAGCACTGCTGAAGTATTACATGCACGACATTGACAAATTTCCTCTAGGCTTTTTGTTTTCTGTGCTATTAAGCATTCAAAGTCCAGTATTTCATTACCACTGATGATACAGAGAGCCTTATTGACATTCTATCCATCTGTTCATAACATGCATTATTAAATGTGAAGCAACTAGTAGGTAGGAGTGCACTTGCCAGCTGTACAATGAATTCTCAGCAGTTTGGTGCCCTCTATAAATTTTCTAGTATTCTACTGGTTTCTCAGCATAATTTGCAATGGGAATAATTTTTTTTAATACTTCACATTGTACAGAGAAAAGTTGCTTCAAAAGAATTCTCTATTTTGCAATCCGTAATGTCAAATCTTTAGATATAGTTTCAAAAAGCCCAAGAGCCTTTTAACATACAAGGACTGTTGCTAATATCAGATCTCACTAACCACAGTTTCTTTTTTTCTTTTTTTTTTTTTTTTTTTTTTTTTTTTTTTTTTTTTTTTTTTTTTTTTTTCCTAGGAGGAAATCTGCTGCATTAC